>NW_005187424.1:715609-729228 GCF_000239375.1 Pundamilia nyererei | reverse complement strand
GAGGTCTCAGAGTGAAAGGATACATTCATATAGCACTTAGATCACACACACACAGATCTATGTTTTGGATCTAAAACAAGGCTAGGCTTTACGATCACAAAAATCTCCAATATCTCCGATATTGAAAGGCCTTTTGTAATTAGCTGAACTCCTGATGGAAGTTCTCCAGCATGCTACAGTTAGTCATGCAGCAGCCATGAAACATGCGTGTCCGCGTGTGGGTGGAAATAAATGCATACAGTGAACAAGGAGCGCAATTCTGTGTGAAAAGACGACAAATCTTATTTGTTCCACTGGCCACATCAAGGATGTTTAGGATTTGGCTTGCTCTGTGTGTGAGAGAGCGGGAGAGAAAGGTCTCACTGTGACTAAGAGGAAGCTTAACATTCACTCTGCATGTTATCAGCGCTGTCACTCAGCTGTGCCTGGCACATTCTCAAAAGCACAGGACTACGCTGAGCTGCGGGGGAAAACATAATGACAAACAAAACGACAGCAGAGAGTAAACCGCAGAGAACATCATCCCAGAACTGCCTCGACATCTAGGAGAAGCGACGTGTAATTTCTCCATGATACATCGGGTTATCTAACTGCATAATGAATAGTATTTTTCCTAAAATCCAGCAAAAATCATCTGCGGTGGATGTTCAGCTTTCGGCAGCAAAAGCTTTAACCGTCCTTTTATTTATCTGTCCTACTTCTGCGACCAGCATCATCAATACGGAGTCAACACAAACTGTTTTCACCCGAAGAACAAGAAAAAGCACGGAAATGTGGGTTAATTGGACAGCTGGTAATTGGAGCGTATTAGTCCCTTTGCTGCCACAGATTGTATTCTGTGGGAATAGGAAAGTGGGGCATTTTGGAGAATCTCAAGCTGTTTACAGCCTGAAAGCACTCTGCTGATGAAGGCTAGAGCATGTAGAAGTCTGGCATTCAGAACGGGAAACGAATATCACAATCAAAACATCAAATCAAAGAAACAGTTGGTTTTCCTTTCCATCTAAAAAAGAATGGCAGTGTCAAGCAGAACTAAGCATACAGATCAGACAGCAGGGCTTTAAATGGTTTCCACACCTGGGATTAAGGTGTGTATGTGTGCGTCCCTCCCCAGGGTGTCGCAGTATCTCTTAAATTAAGCCGTTTGTTTTAGAAGCATTGAAAGGCCAGATTATGTTCTGTATGCTGGGATCTAAAACAATTGTGTCTCATGTTACTTGATATCTTTAACTTGCTGTTGTCATTCACCTCACCTGCCGACGCCAGGTCTCCCCGCTGCAGTGGTGTAGTGCAAGTAAGCATATTTCCTCAAACACAGAGCACATGATGCTTGTTTTTTTTGTTATTTATGGCCACTTGGGAACAGTAGATACGAGCTGTGAGCACAGCACAGACGTATCACCTTCTGAAAATGAGCTGTGAGAGCTGTGAGAGTGAATGAAAACAACAAAATTACAGAACATCTCAACAATGGTGCAAAACAGAGGTGGAGATTCAGGTGGTAATTATCACACTGTCATTTTCTATCATCTCACTCTCATTAGATAGATTACTATAGTGTTAAAAAAAAAAAAAAAAAAAAAGAGGGTATATGTATATATAACAACAACAAGAATCAACCCCACGGGCCACCAAGACCCACATGTCCATCCTAGACTGTCCTTCTTGTTCCGCTGCTCTGTTCTTATTCCAGGAGTTGTTGATATCCGAGAGATGGGCACAAGATGTTCTTTAAATCCCCCCCCTGTGAAAAGGTCATGGTGACGATGCAATGTTGCAAAAAGGGCATATTTCAACTCATTCTGTGACTATTGTAGGTTTGGTGGTTGCTCCTAATCAAGTGGCAGGTTGCCATTAAAGTAACAAGCGAGTGAAAACGAAACGTATTAGTGAGTAAATGTGAAACAAAGTAAAGTTCAAAAGAAAAAATGACACACAATGACACAAAACAACATTCTAATGGGGGAAAGGGGTAACCCTCCCCTCCTGCAGAATTTAATGCTCTTTAAACGAGTCGTCAGGTGTCTGGTTTCATTATTCATGCAGCAGGTACGATGGGGTATGAGCGTGAAAGGAAAACCGCTTTTCCCCTTCTGATTTCTTATCTTTTCTACATTTGTCACACTTTCATGTTTCAAGTTGAATAGGCTTTCATATTACAGGAACATAATTCGAGTAAATACAAAATGCTGATTTCTTTTAAACAATTTAATTTTTAAAATAAATTCAAACCTAACTGTGTGAAAAGGTAACTAAACATGGTAACAGCTGTGCCGCGCTTGGCTGCCAGAACTGCAATCAAGTGTTTGTGATATGTTCTTTCACATCACTGTGGAGGAATTGCAGCACTTTTCTTTGCAGAATTGCTTTAATTCAGCCACACTGATGAAGTTTCTTTTGAATCATCCAAGCACGCTTGAGCTTCAGGACATGAAGTAAAGGCCGGACATCCTCCTTCAGGGTTTTCTGATATGGAGCAGAATTCATGGTTCCCTCAGTTACAGCGAGTCGTCCTGAAGCAGCAGAGGAGCCCAGACCATCACACTACCACCACCCTGTCTGCCTGCTGCTGGGATGTTCTCGTTATGAAACGCTGTTAGTTTGATGTAACGGTACTCAAACCTTCCAGAAAGTTCAGCTTCTGTCTCGTCAGTCCACAGAAGATTTTCCAAAAAGTCTTACATTTAAGCCTTGTTAAATCACTAATAAACTGTGGCCTGATCACTGTCAGAGCTGCTGAATCACTTCAATAGAAGCTGTCTCACAAAGTGAAGCAGGCTAAAAGGTTTAAAGAAACAGCTGAGAAACAAAGTCACTGACATCCATCAGTCTGGAAAAAATTACAGAGACATTCCTGAGGCTCTGGGACTCCAGTGAACCACAGTGAGATCAGATATCCGCACATGGAGAAACTGGGAACAGTGCTGAACCTTCCCAGGAGTGACCGGCCAACCAAAATTCACCCAGGAGGTCACAGAAGAACCAGAACAACATCTGATGACCTGCAGGCCTCGCCTGGCTTTGTTAAGGTCAGAGGTCATGACTCAACTATAAGAAAGAGACTTGGCAAAAATGGCCAAAACATATTTTAAGCACATATAAAGACATATTACTAGAGGTGAAATCAGACAGAGCAAAAAAGTATCACCACATAATATTTTACTTACTATTCTTAACATTTAATGCAGAATAATTATTTAATGAATTTATGGATATTGCTTTAAGCAGCTGTTTGAGCAGTAATCTCACCATTAATGATCAGTCTATGTTTCAAATTCAGAAATCAAGCGAAAGTAACTGTTAAAATCATCTGTGTACAAAATATGTGAACAGGTGGAGTCAATGTTGGCAGCATCAGAGGAAGCAGCTGTCCCTTTTCTAACCTGGTAGAATATAAATCCCATGTGTCTGTCTCGAAACCAGAAGCCGAGGTTATAGTTGACTGGCAGCAGAGAGGAGTGAATAGAAGGAGTTCACCCTCAGAGCTGAAGAAGCACACGCTCACAAAACCTGATTTTACAAACATGAAATAAATTTGGTGTAAAGATATCAACGTTGGGAACACAGCAATTTTTTTCTTTTGAGAGTTTTTCAGCTCAGAAACTCCAGTTTGTACCTTTACGCTCTGCTCTCTTCTTAAAATCACAAAGATAACCCTGCTCGTGGCGCTGAGGGGACCAATGCGGGGTTTAAAAGCTGCTAAGTTAGAATCTCAGTGTGAACGTGGAGCCGCGACCTCTGCTGCCGTTCAGGATAACGGTGGGTGGAAAGTGTCAGAGCGTCTTTATTCAAGAGCTGTGCCTACTGTCAGTACAGGTTTGAGATGCTGACATTTAGGGGTAAGAAGATTTTATACTATTCAGCTTTGACTTTGACAGAGTTTCTTACTCCCACTCACAACATGCTACGAATTTTATATTCTCAAGTAGCCCAAAATGCAGTCGTACAGTTTATTTTAACAATTTTTAAATACATTGCGCTGTTTAATACTTCTTCGTCACTTACTGGCCTTTTTCTAAAGAAAAATAGACTTGGTAGAAATAGGCAATCAAATTAATTTTAAAAGATATTCAATACAAATACCAAAAGTTTTATATTTGCAACAGTCGGGAGCAGCTTACAGCACTGCTCAGTGTCAACGATAGAGACAGAACACATTAAAAAAAGCAAAAGAGTTACTTCTAATATCCTCTAACACTAAAACAGAGCTACAGTATCTATGCTGCATTGTTGTTATTCTGTATCTACCTGCTAATAAAGTTTATCCAATACATTCACTGACGAAGTGCAGGTTTGACACCGTGCCCGGGTCCATGAATAATTGAAATCTGCTGTATAAACTCTTCATGGTTATACTTCGTATTCAAAACGTTACTCTGGCTTGCAAAATCACATCCAGACAAAAAAAAAAAAAAAAAAACACGAGGTTTTAAAAAAAAAAAAAAAAACTGAGAGCACAACAAATTTTTTAAAATTCATTTAAAAAATGGATCTGAAAACTTTTCAAAGCTCAAATCACTGTCTTCCATCTTGTTTGGTATGAACTGCCTGATAAAATTTGATGTTTGACCTTTTCAACTCCATCCAGCTTTTTGCGAGCCGAAAACGCCACGACTCCTGCAGCTGGTGCGAACAAATTAAATAAAAGAGTCAAAGGTCAAACCACTCAGAGCAGGAAGGCGTCTGCACTGCAGATCCCGATCGTGAATTAAGATCTACAAGCTGTCAAACTGAGCCCCCTCTGCACACATACCACAAATCCACCAGTGGTCACGTGTCTTGTTGGTCTCTGTGCTCAGAATAGCATCCTAAATGTGTAAATGGATTTGCTCACTGCCATCAGCGGGGGCTGGCATCACACACTTCGAAGGCCCGACACAATTTGCTGGTGTGACTCAGAGGTGTAACCGACCTCCAGACAGACAAGGACAATCGCAACACAGATAGAAGCAGAGGCTTCAACTCCAGCCGGACTGTTCGAGAGGCACGGGGAGACCTAAAATACTATGATCCAGATGATAAGATGTGGTGAAGCTACCCGGTGACTCCGGTGGACTTGGAGGATAAGCTGGCCTCTGACGGTTCAGGGCACCAGATTATGATGTAAAATTATGTGAGGGGGATAAAACAGCATTAAGGGAATGAAAAATGCTGCCATGTCACATTATCCTTACTGGATTGTTTTGTTCCAGAAAGCTGACTTGATTTTGAGCGACAGCTCCCCAAGGCGGGAGCAAAAGTCGGCCCTTCGCTCATCCATCAGCAGCAGATCAACGCCGCTTTTACAAAATCTGCTCTTTCCTCTTACTTTGAAACTTTTTGAGAACCCTCACAGTCCCGGGCATCAAAGTGTATGACTAACTAAAGGCTCTGTCTGTCTGCTTCATTTTTCATGCCTCTTTTCTTGCTCTGCTGCTCTGAAGATGATGGATGCTCCTGAAATCTACGGGGACAGCCGGTCATTAGGCTTGAGGTAAAGTGAATCACGCTGCATGACTGTGCTGCGGAGGGTGCGGAGGGCCAGCAAAGAACGCTACAGAGAAAAAGTAAGAGACAAGGGAGTTGGTTTGAGCAGTCTTGTTGGCTGACATTACAGAGTCACATTGTAATGTGGCAGATAATAGCCCGCAGGTCAGGCTGGAGGCCTGGAGAGCAGCCGGCACCTGCTGCCATTCACTCAAGGTGACAATAAGCCAATGTCGTCAAGTCCTAGATACGGCTCTGCCTCTAGGTTTGTGCATTTCAGAGAGGTTTTCAAACCATCTGTGCTGCTCACATAAATCCGGTAAAAACAAAAATAAATATGAAAGCACCTACCGCCTGCAACACAGCCACCCTGCATCTGAACTGATCTTCTCTACAAATCATACTGCATGCAACCACCCGTTACAGAACAAAAGCCCCACTATATTCTCTGCATGAGGCAAAAAGTCTTTGTTCCACAGCAGGTTTGAATATGCGAATGCATTTTTTTTTTTTTTGTCCCTTCCAGACTTCATGATTTTTACCTTGCACTTGAAAGGCAAAGGCAGAGCTTGTGCTTTAAAAGCAGGTCTCCAGCTGGCTACAAACAGCAGAGATAGAGGTCGATGCTCTCTAGTGCTGCCTCCGCTGAGCGGTCTACCCTTCAAACGTTCAGACAGCCATGAGAGCCCCAAGAGACCATAAGTTCCTGTTCTGTAGCCAGCTCTCACTGCTGCTGCCCTTCCTGAAAACGCGCGCGCACACACACACACACACACACACACACTAAGCGTTTAATTCACATCAGTATGTGAAACTTCAGCGAAGCTGCTTTTGCACCCCAGCATCACAGGGTGAAAAACACCTCTGAGGGAAGGAAAAAAGGAAGTCACAAACTTTACTGCCAAAAC
Organism: Pundamilia nyererei; assembly: GCF_000239375.1. Lineage (NCBI taxonomy): Eukaryota > Metazoa > Chordata > Actinopteri > Cichliformes > Cichlidae > Pundamilia > Pundamilia nyererei. Next base: position 722,854 of record NW_005187424.1, on the reverse strand, counting down.
AACCTCGTGTGTTTTTAGGAATTAATTGAAGGCAGCTGGATTTTTTGGCACCAACAAGCAAATAACTGATCTACCCTGGATGTGGCACCTCCCTCCAAGTAATTTAACTGTAGCACAGGTCACTGCAAGAGGGGAGAAAGCACTTAAATGTTTACTGCTGTTTATTTTTTAACTTGCAAATGATAAATTTAAAGTGAAGAATACCTGCCCTCTCTAATAATCATTAGACCTCAATGAGCTCCAAAAAAAGATCAAAGAAGGCGGCAGCTTCGCAAACTGAATTTTCAATAGCCAAACATACAGTAAAAACTTCAGAAAGAGACATTTGAGGAGGCAAAAATCAGAGCAGAAAGGGCCAGGACATCCTCACTTCTAGCACGGGTTCAGTGTGCTACGGTGCACTCCGAGTCTGTTAAAATTTCCAGGTCAGGCTTTTACTTTCCCTCATCAAAGCAGACACTGAAACTGAAAAAGCAAGAATTCAGTTGTTTTCCAAAGTGAATTCTTTATATGACTAATAAGTGACCTTTATGAAGAAAACAGGCGGAGTTCCCCCATTTCAAATTACAGCACAATAACAGTTCAACACAGTGTTATTTTGAAGAGTGCTCCTTCCTCCAGCCTCGTTCGCATCCATCCAGGGAATGAAAACTGGATAAAACCCAAAAATAAATGAAACCATTAGCGAGCTGATCCGCTCCCCCATTACTGACAATGCAAAATCGGTACAGCGGCAGCTCATCCGCGTGGGAGCAGATTGTTGAACAAGTACCGGTTCAGTCATTTTTCAAGAGGTTTTCAGGGCTCTTCACAGCAGCCTGCCATGAGCTTCTGTAAGTACACCTCACACTCAGCAGTAAACAGAGGGACCGTGCGTGCACACGGATAGAGGTTCGGCTCTGTGGGCAGCAGAAAATGACACTCGTCAGCCTCTTATGAGAGCCACATGACAGCAGCCGTCCCCCTCACCGGCAGCACAGTCAGATGTGAGCGCTGTGGTAAGAGCACTTTTCTGCTTGGATGAACTCGAGTCAAACAGCTGAAAGTCACCTGCTTTAAGTCAAAAATAGTCCTGGTTCATCTGCCGTCACGGTTTGAAAGTGTCACACCTTTGATGTGCATGTCAGACATGAATTTTTGAAACCTAAGCTAAAATCCTTGTCTTTAAATACATGCATATCTACAAACAGTAAGACTGCACACATTTTGTACTAAGAAAAACTAAGCCGACAGCTCAGAGGCTGATCAGAACCTCACTCGTGGTGAGTCCTATATAAAAGACTCTAGCACAATGAGTCCAGAGCCTTCAACCTTCAGCTTGCCCATTATTGCTTGCAATGTTTAGTACTGATCTTGTAAAGGAGAAATATTATGAAATATTATAAAATACACCTGCACAACTGAAGCGCCTTAGATGTTTACAGATACGACATCAACATGAGGCTGCAAGATTTGAAGACCAGTGTGAGCATCTTTTAAGTGCAAGCTACCAGCTGCAGAAAACCTACCCTACTAATATTCTTCAAGTTTAGTGCAGAACATTTGCAAACTTGCAAGGTTTGTGTTCATGTTGTGCCGTACATGAACAGTAACATGTCCAAGCTGAAGTCCAGTTCCCCTTATGCTCCCAACTCTAGTTTTATGTAGCATTACTGCCATCTGGTGGTAACACACAAGCAGGCCAAGGCAAAGGGATAAAGTTTTATTGAATTATGAAATATAAACATACAAGAACAACCTGCAACAAAGACACTCAATATGACACGCTAAACAGCAGGGCAGGAGACTTCAGGAGTGGGCACATCAACTCCTTGTAGAGACAAGAAAGCTGAGCTGATTCAGCCGTTCAACAATTCGTTTGCAGAACAGTGCCGCCACTCAGCTCACCATGTTCACGTCGTCAATGACGACATCCTTCTCCGAAACCTCAAGGTCACTTTCTGTGTCATTGTGCGAGCGGTATTCTTCACTCTCCGTCTCTACAGAGCTGGGCTTTAAAAAGAAAGGAAGCGGCCATGTTTTAAGATGCACTTCATGTCTGTAACTAAAATTAAAGCCACAGGTTAAAGAAACCAAGCATGTGGTCTCTGGAGTGAGTTTTACAACTTTAAATTTACAGCTCTGCATAAAACTAATGGGGGAGAAAAATACACAGCAAAGTTTGCTTCCTTGTCTCCCCCCCCCCACAATACCAACCTCATAGTCAGGGTCAACCTCAGGTCCATCATCGTCAGGAAGCTCCTGAGAGAGCGCCTCCACCCAAGTCTGCTGCTCCTCCACATTATCCCGTTTTCTCTTACTGCCCTTTCCACAGGGCTTTGCAGGAGACACTCTGATTTCTGTTCACAAAGCATGACCTTTCATGACGCAGTGTTCACTCAATTTCAGAGAAAACTTTAAAGTTCATTTATATTCAAACCTTCAAGCAGGAGAAAAACACTTTAATTAAATCATGTACAAGAGTGTCCTGCTCAGAGGGGACAACAGTACAATCATAAGTTCCATATACAGTATGGCACATCCAAACACTACTTAAGCACAAACAATCTAACACTTATAAACTTCAGGATCAAAGAATGAATACCTAGTGAAAGTAAACTGAACTTGCCACAAGTGTCTGAAATTCTTAGGTTTTGTTCAGTAAGCGGCTGCAGAAGGCCAGACAACTCCTTATTAGACATAAGGCTGCTTAGTCAATCAGCTTTTTAACAGGAGGTTCAGATAAACATTGTTTTACTGCTGAATTGCTCAAACCGTTTGTTTCATGATTCTAAACAGAGTCCCTCAGTAACTCTAAAAACAGAAATATTCTGTAGGCAAAGCTGCAAGCCAGCAGTTATTCACATTAGCAGTTGAAGAGTCAAAGGTAAAACGTAGAGCCAGTACAAGTACATTTGGCCCCATTTTCAAATTCTTTTCTCTACTAATGACAAACTGTCACCTAATTGTCTCCACTGACTTATTTTAAGTATCAGCCATGTCTGAACAGTGGTATCAGTCCGTGTCCTGTTCATATTATTCGACAAAATAAACATGCACTTACCTGGGGACAGGGACAGTCCGATTCTGTTGGACACCGGATAGCCGAGGGCACTCTGCATCCAGCGGGGCAGGACGTACAGCAGCAGGCGGGTGACCCGGCTCAGGCGCTTGCGGCCCGAGAGGCTCTGGCGCCCAGGGCTGGAAACCGTGGGGTTAACGAGGACGTTTTCCTTTGTCTGCCGTAAGCCCAGCACCCACCAAAAGCCGCGGTATGCACGCACCTGCAAATCAGAGCAATGTTACTTTAGCTAAAGCTGGAGAGAGGGGTGTAACTTTGTCAGCTACGTACAACGATGCCAAAGGGCCAGAAGAGGCCGCGCAGCAGGGAGGGAAGCACCCGGTCTCTCCTCACAACTCTGTCCTGCAGGTAAGTAGACACGACCGGTGAAAAAACAAAACACAAACAACCTTCCTGCTAGTGCGAGAGGACCCGAGCAGCTAGCAGAAGCGAGAAGTCCCCCTCTCCTTTACCTCAGTATTGTTAGTCTGGACCCGGACCTGATCCTGCTCCACCTCCACCTCCACAACTTCGCTGACGCCCTCAAGACTCATTCTTCTGCGGATTAAAACCTGAAGCTGGAGGGCTGCGATAGACCGAGGGCGAACTGAGAAACCACAGCTTGTGAAGGAGTTAGAGCATGAAATGTACCCTGAAGCGTCAACGCTGCAGCCAATCAATGCAGACAAATGCACCTGCTGCAATCAGCGCGAGCCAATGAGCAAATCGCCAATTAACCTCCATCAGGCCAAAAAAGGCGGGCAAAACGGTTTGGGCTGGGAGGGATCACAAACGGGTAATGGAAAACTTAAAATGCAGCCGTGAAATATACACGTGTCTCTGCAACTGAAATGTTTTCTATCAGCGCTTAAACATGCGATCTGTAAGTATAAGTTTTGGGTTGTAATCTCAAAATTTCTGCTACATAACTTGAATTTCGGGGGGCCAACTTCTTGTTATTTTTACGTTACTAAGTCTAAGACCAACGCTAAAATTTACTTCAACCCCAGTTTAGTTAGAAAGTTGAAATGTATTATTTTATTTATTTTTTTAAATGTATTATTCATTTATATCTCTGTCGATATAAAGCGGTCAGGGGGTGAAGGCCGGGTTCTTGAAAGATGGGAATAAACCATACTGGCCCCGTTAACAAAGACTGCCTCCAGACTGCAGGGAACTGTGCTACTGTTGGTGGAAGAGTGGATGTAAGATTGGGGACTCTAAATGTAGGGACAGTGCAGAAGGTTGGATGTCAAAGGTCGGGTGTGATGGAGGCAGATGAAGCACTGTGGTGAGTCCTAAATAGAGCAGCTGAAAGAAGGAGAAGGCTAACATTTGTAATATAAAGTTATTTCCTAAGAAAATGTTTTATTGTCACACAAGCTTGCTTTCTGCCCACCTCTGATCAGATCAGCTGGGTGACCTGTGTGTGCTGTTTTACCGACAGGGACGTTGCAGAGCGCCCTCTGGTGGACAAACATTCCAACATCAACAATCATAAAATACAAGTGTTTGTGTTTCCCTTTTTTAATTTTTAATTTTCATTTAACGGCCATTATAATTGTAGATACCGATGTATCAGCTAAAATCAGCCCCACTTATATCCTGGGTGGATTTTACAGTTTATTAATCAACAGAACAGTTTCCTAGAACTTTTTAAATATCACAGATAAATATTTACTTTGTAGAATTCATACATATTTGCAGCTTAGCTGTTTGTTTTTAAACATCCTTTTTGCAAAAGCTGCAATTTTACAAAATCTAATTTATAAAGGAGCGATGGGTACTCTTCACTGTTTTATTAGTCACTAATAAAATATGCAATAGCACCTGTCCCACTGCAAATAAAAAAAAATGTGCGAATCTTAAAATGTTAAACAAGTTTCTTTTCAAAATCTAAACCTTTCATGTAGTTATCAGAATACAACATCTGTCCTGCGTGCTCCTTGGCACACAAAGAGGTTTAAAAAAGAGGCCCATCATTAAGCTTCCATACTTGACAGTTTCCCTAATTGGAAACTGTTTCCGCTACCTGTCTTCGTCACATTTACGCACCCTTTGATGCATTTGCTGGAGGACAAAGGGATGTGGAAAAGCATAAAAGATGCCTCTCCCCACTCCTATTTCAAAATCTACAGACGCTCCGAGCCTGTGTGCAGAGAGGGTTAAAGAGATTTAAACATGAATAAGAATCCCGTCACCAGAACGTTCACCATTGGAGCTATCTGCAGTGGAAGCAAAGCTTCAGATGATTTCCCCACAGGACGTAGGCACAGCAGTGCAGGGATCCAGGCGCTTTCGTGGGGTACCGGCACCGCAAAGTCCTTCGATTCCCATGAGAACATTTTTCCGAATATCCTGACTCCTGACAGCATCCCACAGTTCACCATTCCAAGTCTGTCTGTGCAGACTGGCTTCAGATCACTGGACAAGGAAAGTAACAAAGAGAGAGAAGGGGGCTCAGAGATGACGCCAGAATCCTCAGTTTCTTCGGCCTGCGCCACGGTCTCGTCATCTGCATCATTCTCCAGCTTTGCTTTAGTTCGGTCAGAGCGCAAAGCTGAGCGGTGTGTTTCAGACCCTTTAACCAAGAGGAGATCTCTCCTTCAGAGGGAGCTGCACTCTCCTTGCTCCTACAGTGAGACCCAGCATTGCCTTGACCCCGCAAGCAAAGCCGCTCTCTCCCTGCCGCACTTGACCAAAATCACCACCCCCTACGGCTTCGTCACCTTAAGTCAGAGCCCCCAGATGGCAAGCGAGGCGAGGAGGCACTTCTCTGCCAAGCAGGCCCGCACCGCTTAAATAAAAATGACAAGAATTCATACTGGCTCAGCAGAGCTCCCGGGAAAAGCACAGAAGACATTAAAGGCAAGTCCTCCCACCTGTCAGGGCCGGAGAAGAGACTATCCAAACACTTGGCTGACTCACAGTCTAAGAGAGCACTACAGGCTTCTTCTGCCTCCTCCACCACAGTTTCATCGTCTCCACCACCAAGGCAACCAGATGAGAGCCGTAAACCCTGCTTCTACGAGGTCATAAAGAAACACTTCATCTCCTGCCATTAGAAACATCACTATATATTTGACTGTGTGGTAACAAGGCCAAGAAAATATGTTATGTATTTATTTAAATTTGCATGTAAAAATAAAAGTTTTTCTCCCGTGTAAAACACTGAAAACTAATTAAATTGTACCAGATTTTGTCACTACTCTGGTGTCACTTTCAAATATCGATTTAGTATTGAAGCACCTGGTTCTGGTTAACCAAATTTCAGAACCCTTTGGGACATTTTTTCAGGTCTTCTGGTATACCCACCACACGTCTGGTAAACACTTCCTCTTCTGTCTGCTTGTCATTGCACACATTGAATACTGAAAATTTTTTTAAAAGCTTATCACACTGTCACAAGGTTTCGAGACAGTTTGTCTGTATACCTGCATGCAACTAAAACTCAGACATGATTGGTTAATACAACCAGACACAAAGCAGAAGTGGTTTGTTTCGCAAAGAGTTCAAAGTCTAGAGCTGAGCACAGAGGAAGATCACCTTTAAGATTCACTGAGGATATTCCACATCACCCGTGAGGTTAAGGTTAATGGATTCCGCTACCGCTTAAATGTCAGTCACTCTCAGTTTGCCTGCTCCTATTCACTTCCTCGCTGAACACGTATTTATGAGCCCTGAGTCCTGCAGCGCTGAATGCGTCCTTCTGCCAGATGAACCAAGCGCTTGCTCTTTAGCATATGAAGAGACCGCTGGTCGCCTAATACATCCTTGGAGCATGCATCCTTAACCCTCCCACACACTGAAATTAAGCAGGTAAATATCATTATGGCCCAGAGTACCCTTATCTAAGCCGAGGGCGAGGGAAACACAAGGCTGACCCTTGAACACGGGAATAGATAAAGGTGATCTAAATTTAAAATCACCCGCCGTGCTGTTTCTGTGCGTGATTTAGGCCGTTCCTCGTGGCAAACAGGTGTTTCAGCTTTAATGAAAGTAAAACAGGAGATGAAAGAAAAAAGGCATGCAGAACATCTGTGTTGATTAATATAAAACAAGTTGGAGAGGTTCATATCGCAGTCTATCTGAATGTATTTTTATTGTGTTGTTATTGTATGTTCCTTAAATTGGACTCCACTTAGTCATTGAGGGCTAGCAGGAGGGACTATGCGCTTACCTGCTGCTCCTTGGCAGGTAGCTCC
>NW_005187424.1:708880-714159 GCF_000239375.1 Pundamilia nyererei | reverse complement strand
TTTTTTTTTTGCTTTATTTTAACATGTGCTGACTGTGGAGTTTGCATGTTGTCCCTGTGCGTGGGTTAAAGTCACCTTATGCAGATGCAAGAGAGATGTTTGTATTTCCTGTCTCAGAGCAATGCTGAGAAACACGCATTCATTACTTCTAGGCTGAACTATTCATTTTATCAGGTCAATCCAAAACACCACAGTGAGTGTACTGACATAGAAAAGAAAGAGACATATAGACAGACCTCATGGTACCTTATATCCCAACAGAGCTCTTCGCTCTCAGACTGCTGGTTTACTTGTGGTTTGTATGACATTTAAAAGTAAAATGAGAACCTGCTCCCTCTACTTTCAAGAGACTCTAAACCTTCGTGTTTGATAAAGCAACCTCGAAACCCAGAAACCTAAAAGATTCAGAGAGTTTCTCTCATCCCAACCAGTCGCAGCAGATGGCCGCCCCTCCCTGAGCCTGGTTCTGCCGGAGGTTTCTTCCTGTTAAAAGGGAGTTTTTCCTTCCAACTGTCACCAAAGTGCTTGCTCATAGGGGGTCATATTATTGTTGAATTTTTCTCTGTATGTATTATTGTAAGGTCTGCCTTACAATATAAAGCGCCTTGAGGCGACTGTTGTTGTGATTTGGTGCTGTATAAATAAAATTGAATTGATTTAAAGAGGAGTGGGCAAAAATCCTCCTGAGCAACAACAAGAAACATCTCACTGCTGTTCTCACCAACAAGGGTTTCTTAACTAAGTACTCACTCATGCTTTGCTTGGGGACCAAATACTTATTTCATTCTATGACACACAGATGAGTTTGTTTTTTGAAATGTGGTTTTTCTGGATGCATACATAAGACTGGATGCACAGTGACATCTGGATTTTGGGTTGAGTTGGGAGATTTAAAAGAAATCAAACCAGAAGATATTTTAATCCAGATGAGCTCAGATATTTTGGGCATTCTAGTTTTGACTCTGTGTAAGTACACTGGCTTTAAAGTTAAATGTCAGCTGAGGAGAGTTTGTTTGGCAGGAATGAGGCTGCGTGACCCACATTGTACTTGTGACCCTCTGATGTGTGCGTCCTTCTTCATTTCAGTTCTCAGACAGAAGTGAAAATTCAAAAGAAATTGGTCTGGTTACTTTCACTGAAAACACAGAAAGAGATTCAGCGCTAACGGCCTTCGTCCACGGACTCCACAGTCAGCCATGATTACACGCTTTTACATGTGTTTATCAGTGACCTGCTGACTGCTGCAGTGAGTGTAAATATAACAGATACTGAAAAACTGCTTTTAGCCAGAGGCATTCTGGGATAGGACTACATTAAGGGAGCTTCATGGTGCAGAAACCAGCTGCACACAGAGATTAAAATATCATACAGCAACCTGTGTGCGCGCATGTGTGTGCATGTGTGTGCATGTGAGGAGGGTTTCATACATGTCTCCGTTTATCAGTTGCATCACATCAAACCTTGTCCCCTGTAGTCAGGTGTTGATGCTGTCACACGGTTGTTTTTCTGTGCTGGCAGAGTGCGGTTGTAAGATTAAACTTTCTGCAGTCATTCATGTAATTAGAATATGAATATGAATTTCCTGTGTTTCCTGTCGCACTGTTTTCTCTTCAGGTGCACTGTAGTGTCAGTATTTGTGATCAGTAAACTATCCCTGGATCAAGTTAAGATTATATTCCAGACATTCATTCAAAGAGGTTTAAGGAACACCAACAGAAACACGGGTAGATGTTTATCAGAAGGCAGTTATTTGGTGTTTCCACCTGCACAAATATGTTTTCCTTCCATTTAAACCAGCGGTAGCAAGTACTTCTGAGAGCAGCCCGTGCATGAAAGCTACAAGTGCATCGGGCACATGAGAAAACCTAAACAGCACATGCAGATCAACTGCAACTGACAGAAGGGAGCAAAAATGAGTGCATGCTGAAGGGGCTCCGCTGTAACTGCTCTTCCCCATTTTGACAAGCTGAGGTTAGCTCAGAGAGCAGCTTTGCCCTCAGAACAGACATAACTTTTCCGGTGCCAACCTCAAAGTCTAACTAGAAACGATTAGAACGAAAGATAAGCAGGGCAGCCTCAAGAAGACACAAGTTTGCTTTAAAAATGTGCGACTACACGTGTGTGACTGTGAGAGGCAGCGAAACGCAGCAGGGGGAGTAACTGAAGCGGATGGGAAGTGTTTTATACTGACTGAGCTGGCCCCCTGAGCTTCACATGCACTCAGTTCAGTGACAGAAGCAAAGTGTGAGAGAAGTGGAAGAGCGGGTTAGGTGTTAGATTCCCGATGGCGTCTGCTTCAAGCAGCAGAGTGGACGAGCAGCCGCCGGCACTGCCTGTCAAACAGCACAGGTAAGCATTATCTTTCTGTCAGAAGGAGAAACCTTTATGGCTCCTTTTGACATGTTTTTCATTGAATTTTAATAATATTTTCACTCCACACCCAAACCTGACAATGGAGCAGCAGGCAGCTTTTGCTGTGCATATATTGCAATTGCATGTATTTCCTCAGGCATTCCAGCGTGGAGTCTGACTGCAGCCCTGTGGTACCACAGCATCAAAGTTCCGCATACAACGATGTCTTTCCTGAACCCACCGACTGCAATGCAGCCCAGTGCCCCATACACCAACGCTACGGTAGGTTTGGAGAACGATGACACCAAAATATCTCTGCAACAATAAATTAGGCAAATAGCACTGTGGTTTACTGATTACTGAAGTATATGGCTCGGTGTGATGGGAAAAAAAATACTATTACATCTGGTTCTTTTTTCTCAGTTCGCCTTTCAGTTCATGAGAACTCGAGAGGAAGTCACCTTACAAAACTTTTACTTTCACTGAAAAGGCAAACGGGGTAAATGTCCTTATACTGAATGACTCCTTTGGAGGTGTGATTGTACTATGCAAGCAAGTTCCTCTCAAATAGGAGTGTCAAACTTTCTCTGGGCCACATGCATTCAGTTTCATATTAAGTAGGCTGCACCAGAAAAAGAAACTACTGCTAAACAATTAATAATGAAGTACATTCTTAAAATATTCCCATTTATTGAGCGAACCCTCACCGATCAGCTCATGAACAGTCAGTGTTGTTTTTGTAAACATAAGTGCAGTTTCAGCAGTATGTCTGTTTTACAAAACTATTTTACCTCAGTGTGTCTCTGTATTGTGTTTAAACTACTTCCCCTTCTTTGCCTGCTGTTGTTGTCTGACTTTAATTCCTCTGATGGTGTTGCTCAGATCCGTGCAGACACCTGGAGAGATTTTACTCTGATATCAACCCACCGCCTGTCCCGAAGAAGAGGTTACATCGTGCTTTATCCCTCCCGCCCACCCATGTGCCTTCGTTGCCTCACATGTCACCCTTTTCTCCTCTGCAAAGATTCCCCCAGAACTTTGACAATCCGCTGTACATGATGGCACCCAAACAAGATCTTTTTTTCTCAGAGGAGCTAGAAGAGTTTAAACCATCCACGAGCAGTCCTGTCTCCGTAGTGTCCTTCTCCCAGCTGTCGTTTGACACTCCGGACGAAGATCTTCCCTACATCTTCCACAGCTTTGTCGATCAGGGGGTTGTTTCTCATGGGATTCAGCATCGCCATCTACTCTTTCTTAGAAGCATGGCACAGACTGTGGAGGCAATTAATCTGCTAGAGGGCTCTAGAAGGGATGTGAGCTCATACCAGCCTCAGGACTTCCTCTTGCATAAGGGCAGCCAGCCAAAGGAGATTGGAAACATGACTTACTACAGCCTGCACAGCCCAAAGTTCCCACAGAGAGTGCTCGGTTTAAGGGTAATGTTGCATGTCTTTTATTCATTTTGCATAGTTTACAACCAGCTCTGTGTGCATGTTGTGATTTGTAGTTGTTACATTTCCCTTGAAATTGTCTGCAAAACCAAGTGGTAGGAATGTTGCTCATAGCAACCAGTAAAACAAATATGATCTTTATCGGCACTTGCAAGTGCTACAATGGCTTGTGGTGGCAAAAACGCTTCCTCTGAACTATAGTATACCCACGGCTGCAGCAGAGTCGACTTTTTTTTACATATTTATCACTCGGCACTTCAGTGGTTTGATTGCTGCTTCTCTGTGCAGGTACACAAACACATTGATGAGGTTTTCTCCACTCAAATCCAGCGGCAGCCGCCACACGTCAACGTGCGAGATGTTATTACTTATTTCCCAACCAGCAACAGCTACAGAACCAGTGAAACTCGAGATCCTGCTAATCCACCAGGTGGAAGCAGCACTGAGCGTGCAGCAGAAGCCACGAACCTCTGCAAGCTCACAGTTCAGTCTTTCCTCCAGAAAGGCCATGCCGTGAGCGTGGAAAGAGACCTGCCACACGCCAGCCTGGATGATTTTGTTAAAGACAGCAGCTCGCTGCAGAGCACAGACTCTGTGCGTTATTATAGACAGGTGTGTGCTCTGTTGCTGCAGATATTAATGGGTACACACCATCTATACAGTAAGAGAGGCACTGCAGCTGAGCTCAAACCCCAGGAGATCCTTCTAGTGTGGCCCGATGGGAAGAGGGACAAGGCAGAAAACAACTTGAATAAGGACGCCTCTGAGGAGAAGGAAGAAATGGAGTGGGTAAACACTCCAGAAAAAGGGAGGATTCAGACGTTATGGAGGACGAGAGGCTGTCCTCGTGTGGTGCTAAAGCCACAGACTTTCGCTCAACCCCTCACCTCCATCAAATCTCAAATTACAGCTTTAATCCAGGCCTGCTGGCAAGAGAGTGCGACATCTCCAGGTTCAGTACCAGATGTTTGCAAATCCTCCTACCAAAAAGGGCTTCTTCATCTGTCCTCTCTGCTTGAGAGCGACAGCGGGGCTCAGATGGTGGACATGGTAGCCATGCTTCAGGTGCTCCTCTGGGGCCCACACGTCTCCATCTTCAACCAAGGAGGCCCTGCAACCACCATTATACATAACTGGCTGACAGTCAAGCGGGCGTTGCTGGTTATGAAGTTGGCCGAAAAGGGGCTGATCGAGGATCGGTCTCTTCTGGACTGGGAGGACTGTATGTGCTTGCAGTATCTGTCCTTTACAGACTCTGAAACAGTTGCGAGTGTGGCCAATGAGCTGTGGCACACAGTGAACGCTGAGCAAAGTTTATAGTCGATATCAAAGGAGTCCGTCGTTATCACCCGACTGAAAGGGAAAAAACAGTCCAGATTGAGGAATAATCCACTTCAGTGCATTCTCCTTCATCAGCTGTTCATGTGCTGCACTTCATAATGTAAAACTAGTCTATTAAAAAGACTCCACTGGTTT
>NW_005187424.1:688003-708655 GCF_000239375.1 Pundamilia nyererei | reverse complement strand
AAATGCAGCCAGGAGCTTACACAACTACTACTGGCTCTAGCTTTGGCTAACACAACTAAATGCTTTCTCCTTTTAGAGGGTGTAATTATGTTTCATGACACCACAGAAACCACAGTTTAAGGTGAGCACTTTTATTTAGTACAGTTACAACATGCACGTCCCTATCAAGTGTATCGAAACAAATTAAAATCATGCACACATTAAAAAAAAAAAATCAACAGGAGAATCAACTGAAATCTATATTTCTAATTACATGAGTAAGCTCAATATAACTCATAAATATATTTGAGATGATGAGGGTTTAGAGAGAACGAGCAGGAAGCCAACATTACACATCGGGGAAAGTATCACAGCAGTAAGGATGCATTGCCCAAATATTACGTGTCGCTTGATTTACATTCCTGACATATTAACATCTTACCCTAGTGCAAATCGTAATGAAACACAGCACGTGGCAGGTAAAACACACCTCAACCATACTGAGCTTGGATGACATTTTTATAAACAAAATTATAAAGATGTGGTTGTGGATTGAAATAAAAAACAACAAACAAAAAAAAGATTTTTAACTGCTCAGCGTAATTTTAATCATCATCTGAAGAGTCACGCTCGATGCTGTAAGCCATGAAGAAAGCGTCAGGGCGGGAAGGGACGAGGGGATGACCTGGTCTCACAATCTCAAAGCCCAGGAAACTGAATGTACGCAGCAGGGATGCTATGGAGGACGACACAAGGAGAGATCAGAACAGAGCAAAAGCAGCTCATCTTCCATGAACATATAGACACGACACTGCCGCTGTGAGTGTGCTGAAAAGCACCGTGCAGAGAAAAGCTCTCAGCACTGTAAACACATCAGTACAGACTTGGACCAGATGTTAGAATCAACACACCCGTGACATTTGATAATCACACTGTTCACTAACAGCATCTGTGGTGGTACAGTGGACATTAGTCTGCATAACATGAGTAAGTTAGTTAATTATTAGATAAATCAGCAAGACTGTGCTCAGAAACATCTGGCACGTGTTGCAACATCTGAGCTCTTTAACGAAGAGTCTGGCCTGAGTCCAGTGCTACTTATTTTTGGAGTCGTGAGCAGTACATCGCACATTTATTACAGGTCTGGAAACTAGTGTGAAGAGGTAATGATGTTCATAACATCTGCAGGCAGTATGCATTTAAAACATGCTTAACAACAAAAACATTACTCTGTTTCCTGATATAGCTCAGTATTTTATATAAAGCGTTAACAGTTTTAATTTGCATCAAAGAAAAAACAAAAAAACCCTCACCTCTATCATCACGGCTCTTATGAAAACAGATGAAAACGTGGTCAACCTGCAGCTGCTCTTCTGCAAACTCCAGCAGAAGGGCAAAACTGGAAAGAAACAGAGCAAACAAGAAGGGTTAATGTTTTATCAGAGGGTTGTTAATAATTTGAGGCAGAGCACATTTCACCCAAAGATTAGAGGTCCTTCGTTTATTTATTTATTTTTTTCCAAATACCATTTTTGCTTTTAAGATATTTTTTTTCCAGTGTGGATGTGAATATTATTATACCTGCCTATATACTGCATCAGGAAACACGAGTAGATGTGTGTTTCTGCTTTAGCAGTTACCAGTAAGTAAAAGCGTCTGGTCTACTTCCTCTTACTTGAATCACTTGCAAACAAGTTTTGCCTGCTCACCTGTCTTTGCTGCCCTCGGGCAAAGCTCCAGGAGGGATTTCAACGTACAGGTTTCCTCCTTTCAGCGCCGCCCTCCATACACAGTGCTTTCCTTCGGAGCGCCGGGGCTCAAAGAGTAAGAAGCGCACTCTGCTATTGGCAGGGGAAGGTTCCTCAAGAACCAGCAACTGAGCATCCTGGGAAAGTGTAGTTTAGGTTATGTTAAAAATTAAATTGCACATACCAGCAGGGAAATTTCTGTATTTCTTTTTAAGTTTTCATCACTTACAGAATAGAACAGCTTAGCTGAAAGATTGCGATCCCGTTGGTCATTCCCTCGCCCACCTGGGATCTTCAGGGGTGGGAGAGGGGCATCAGGAGCACCACAGAGGCCCCGGACACGGGTTACTGCAACAGCGGGAGCACCTCAAAGGACTTGAGATACTGGATAGCGAAACAAACGCACACACAGATGGAACCATCATGAGCTGGGTATTCAGTCGAGATTCTGCTACCAAACACAAACCAAACTCTTTATAAGCAGCAGGTTCGGCACAAATTAAACTGCAGAGTGACTCATCTGCAATACTGCAGTAAAACATTTGCTAACCCCGAGTGAGTCTTCAGACACAAAAGCACAAGACTGGGGGAACCGGTTCAATCAATAACCGTTCCTGTGTTGAGCACAGATGCGTGCATGACGTGCCGACGGATGAGGAACGCGTAACGGAAAGGAGAAGTGGTTTATGTCACACCACCACATCACTGATGCCTCACTTAAACTGTTAGCAATTTTCTGTCAGCTGTCAGTCAAATATTGACCACCAACTATGAGAAATTGTTTGCTTTTGTCTCACAAAGACACATCGAGGCTACGGCTCATGTGGGAAAGGAAGCAAACTTCAGAAAGCTAACGTTTGTCAGGCACACTTCTGCTGCAGTCACTTTAAGCTTGTTCCACGGTTCTCACAGGAAACCTGCCAGAAGAACGGGCTATTTTTTCCTCTAGCCACTAGCCTACTTTAGCCCTTCACTCACTGTGTAGCTCCAGTTTAAGAGACGGGGATAAACAATACTCAACAGCCGTTATAATCCAGTGCTGTGTCACAGCACTCCTCAGATTTAGCTTGCTGTGACTGCATACATTTACAGCTTTGAGCAAAGGCCTGTTCACTGGGATTCTATTAGGAACAAAAATAACAGCACCGCAAACACCATCACACACAGAGATGCTCTCTTACGCAAATGCCACCAATGCGCTACATGTTGAGCAGAGGTGCGGAAACCAGTGTCATTTGCAGTGTGTAATATTCAACTTATGATCTCACAGAGGATTGGGATTTTAACCAAATGCAGTTACTCCCTAAATCCAGTAATCAGATTAGGAAAGGAAGCCACTTGCCATCCTTGCAGAACCCCTCAACGCCTCCTCCCTGCGATTTAAAGAGAACACGAAGTTCTCAGTCAGTTTCTACCTTTAGCGTTCTTTGAGACTGACATGTGAACAGTAGGCAGCACCGCACAATGACACCCTGGGGGTCATCTTAATAAAAACAGCTGCCGTGAATAGTGTTTGTAGGAGAGTCTGCTGTAAATGAACATCATTGTAAAGGACATCTGCACTAAATCTCATGCATCCATCTAGCAGAGAATCATCTTTAATCTCATGTTCTAGCCTGCACTGTTATAATGAGACTCTTTAATGTAGTATGACATTTGCGATGTGGTTTTTTTTTAGCTCACCTAACACGTTCTGGCTTTCAACAAAAGACAAATTAGCAGGTTAAAAAGGTAGCATTCTTTAATGCGGGGTTAAATTTGCACAAGTTTAAATACCTTTGATTTTATCAGGTGGTCAAAGATGAAAAGAATGAAAAGAAAAGGCCTAGCCTTCTCTTAAGGTAACAGACTTTTTTACCTTGGGAGGGGGGGAGGCTATTAGCTGCTATAATAGATGTTATTTTAATGCATGCTTTATTATTGGAAGATGTGGATGTTAAACCACCCTTATCGCACATGATAGCTCTGTGTCAGCATATTCATAAAGCCATTTTTTCAAGCTTCGGCTTAAAGAGAAACACTATTATATAATATACATACATAATATCTAACCATGACAATTACATAACTATATCCAACTTCCAACCAACTAGTTGCCACGAGAAGCAAAAATACATCAAGATTTGTGTGTAGGCCATAACTTCCAAAATTCCCCATACAGCACCCACCCTGCCCCCCTCCGTCCCTCCTCCCCCGCAGTGGAAATTTCCTATGAGCGCCTCAAACACTATAGATCAGCACAAACAGAGCGCGTCAACAAATCCTGTCAGGGCACGAGTGGTGCAACCACAACCGACCACCAGACTGGGTTAATCGCTAACAACCAGTTTCGAGGCATCCATCCCCACCAGTCTCCTCACTTCCAGTCAATCGGTACTTTAACTGCACCCAAACAGGCACACGGCTTGCTGAAGAATGCCCCCGCAGCAGCTCGCATAAATCAAACCGAATCGGATTAAAAACATTACAAAGGTTCTTCTGAACGTCGGTAAAACGTATTCCCTGTCCGCCCACCTGGAACCCGTGTTTTCCAGAAGTTACTGGGTGTCTTATCGTGGGTTCAGAAGGGCGAAAAGAAAAAAATTAAATAAAATATATAAATAAATAAGAAAATCCCTGAAACCACGAATTAATCCGTACAGCCATCATTTTAACTACATGGTTAGCTAACTTTACATAACCCCGCGCAAAAAATTTCGTACTAGTTCTACATCACAAAAGCCACATCAAAAAAGATAATAACATGGTTTCAAAGCCATTGATCATTTCAATTGCCAAGGACGAAAATATGAACGCATCCGTCAGATTACCTAATGCTAAAGAGCTAGCATTTAGCTTAAATGTCTACGCTAATATTTAAAGGGGAACCACACCTAGTAATGATAAAACACTCTTATTCCGCTTTTTAACACGCAAAATTTGTATTTTAAATGTTATAAATTATAATTCTAGTCGCAACCAGGTCTTAATAGAAAACCTTACGACACGTTAGCCCAGCCATCGATAACGCGAACCTGTGGCGTTTGACATATTAGCTGACGCGTTAGCATCTGTGAAGCTACCAAAGCGGCGCTGTCACTTCTAACATTTTGGTCATAATCCCGGTACTACGGTGTATTTAAGGTGATTAATATGAATCTTTTAAGGAATTGAAATAAGCTACCTGTGATTAATAATGTTCTCTAGAAATGTCAACTGAAATAAGTGTCGCTGTTATGTAAACATGAAAGGCTGTGCTAGTCGCCCCACAGCGTTTGCGAAAGCTAGGCCGCGGTTTTTAAACGTAGCTTAGCTTAGCTCACTGAGAGCAGCTGACACGGACCACAACATACCTTTCGCTTTCAGGTTTATTACTGGACTTCTCGATAACAGGCATCTCGGGTAAGTTTCTCTCTTTTTCTCTAGCAAAACAGTGACTATTCAAAATCGTCTGTAGGTTAGATTTAACCATCCGGCCAGCGTCCACACCAGCTGCTCCCTCTGTCCTCTCCTCGTCACCGTATGCTGGGCTAACAAGCGGGGAGCTGCGGTATTTGGCAGAGGCGTGTTCTGTCAGTCTGACGTTTACTGTCGAAATGTGACGCAGTTACTCAGTACCGTCACTTTACGGTGTAATAAAATATACAACAATAAAACAACGCGTACAGAATAAAAAGATTTATATCACAAAAGAATATCTAAGTAGTAATACATTGGGCTTTAGATTTGGCTTTAGATTGGGCACATCTTTTAAAAACAGCTGAAGACATTTTTATATAGAAAAGCTTTTGATTAATTTGTTCTTACGTTGTTTTTATTGTTTTTTCATTGGTTTACCTTGCTGTTTTATTTACTGTTACATTGTTTCCATTTCTTGTACTGTAAAGCACTTTGTGATTTTTTTATCTATGAAAAGCGCTATATAAAAATTTTTTACCCACTTACTGCAGACGGTCTTGTTTTGTGTAGAATTAGCATAGCTTTTTCTATTTGTCTTTTGTTTTATATATATAATTTATTCCAAAAAATAGAATTGAGTTGTATCATTTTTGCCAAGTCAAGTGGCTCTAATGTCATTTCAACCATGTGCAGTGGTACAGTAGACCATGGTTTAGCCGAGTACATATTTGAGTAATAGGTTATTATTGCTGATCAAAAAGACTGGACTGCTCCGGTTGAGTAATTTTTTCAGACAAAGTTTGGACATGTGCAGAGCAGGGATATGGATATACTGGACAAATGCTGTTAAAAATGGAGCTGCCAGGCCGGAGGAAGGCCTGCAGAGAGTTGATGTGACAGGATGATGGTAGGTAAAGGATGACATGGATGCAGATGATGTGCTGTGGTGACCCCTGAAGGGAGCAGCCAAAAGAAGAATTGAAAGAAGAAGGAGAAGTTATTACTGCTGATGATGCCTTTATTGACACTATATACAGCGATACACTGAGACTGCAGGTTCCCAATCATACACATCAGTGTCATGTGAATTTAGTAACATACAGAATCAATGAATTGGGACTAATTTATTATGTGATGAACTTTTAACAATGTGTTGTGTTTTAGGACCTCCTCATAATTAAGTAAACTTTTAAACCACCCTGGTAACTCTGGCTTATCTGCCTCTGAGCTGTGGAGGAGTAGGAGTGTTCATGGCACTGGAAGGCGGGTGTTGCTAATCCTCGTTCACCTACTGGCTTACTGCTATTAAGTTTGAGTGTCCCTTTCCCTGTTTTCACACCCGTGCCTGTCAATCAAGCAAAGAAGCAGGTGCAGAGCGTGTACACAACTGCAGCAGCACAGCTCTACTATCCCTCATCTCTGTGGTTAAGCACAACTGAAAATCAGGTAAGCATATTTTTCTGTCCAGAGGTTCATATCAAACTAAACCCTGAGCTCCATATTTGTCTTTCTAAAGAGCTGTGTGTGCCTATTTTAAGCTGTGTTAGTGTCACATGTTAGTGTGTGGCTTGGAAGAGGGTGCAAAAGGCAGTACAGGGGAAAGTGGAATATGATCACAGATATAAGATATCGAGGATTATACAAACCCCACGTGTGATCATTCTGTGTATTCTGTGTACTGCTATTTTACTAAATCTCAACCACACAGTCCTACCGAATCTTTCCTCATCTTGCAGTGTTATTTTTCAGCCTTAAGAAGCTGGAGCAGGCCTGTCTGAAGGCTTCACGAGTAAGACACATGTTTCACTAAACAGCCACCAGACTGATGAAACTGAGCATGGACTAAATGTGTCTGACTCGTGTCTGTCTGCAGTGTCTTATGAGCGGATTCTGTGCATTGAAAATCTGAGCGATGTTCCAAATCCGTGGAAAGGATTCACTGTGAACCGCTGTTTAGTGGCGGCGCTGGTTGTGCTACTGGTGAGCTCAGGAGTTAACGAAGTGCATGGTGAGTGCCAGTGCACTGTCTCTTTACCCCCATCAGACATGTTTTGAGCTTGTTTCTGACAGATTGCTGTGATTTGTAACAGCCGACAGCTTCTGTGTAACACGCTCTCAGTCCTTCGTGCGATTGTGTTTTCTAGATGCTCTGGACTATTTTGTTGAAGAGACAAGTGTGTGGTCTTTCTTTGGAAGTCTGCAGAGTGCTTCAATAACACAGGTATGGTTTCTCGTGATTCTGTCAGTTAGCCTGCAACTGTTCTTGTTTAAAGACTGAGGGTGATTTTATGTGTAATTTACAGATACAGTAAAGTTTTCCTCCTTTCGATGTGGAGCAGCTGCTCCTCCACATCGAAAGGAGCCAGTTGAGGTAGTTCGGGCATCTGACAAGGATGCCCCCTGGGTGCCTCCTGGGTGAGATTTCCGGGCAGGTCCCACAGGAAGGAGGCCCCGGGACAGACCCAGGACACGCTGGGGAGATTATATCTCTCGCCTGGCCTGGGAACGCCTTGGTGTTCCCCTGGATAAGCTGGAGGAGGTGGCTGGGGAGAGGGAGTTCTGGGATTCTCTGCTTGGGCTGCTGCCCCCGCGATCCAGCCCCAGTTAAGCAGAGGAAAGTAGATGGATGGATCGACAGTAAAGTTTTTTACTCGGTTTTCTGGATCAGCCACAGCTGAATACAGAGTCGTGCTCATTTCCAGCTCGGTATTTTAGTACTTGGACTTTTAATCATATATCTTAAACATCATCCTTTAATGGGGCAACCCTTCAGTTCATCCGCTGTGTGAAATGAGCCATTTTAGCTTTTCTGCCTTTAAAGCCGTAATCCATCTTCTTCTCTTGGTGTTCAAGCATCTCAGTGACAAGCTATCAGTCTGAGAGGGCCATATTAGTGATATCTGCTTCTCCTGGCATCATAAAGCAACAACAGTAGGATAAACAGGGCAAAATGGAGAATAATGGGCCTGCTGTAAATTCACAGAGATTTTGAGAAAGTCTTTGTCAGATTTGGAAATAAGGGAACCGTAAAGTGTCCGTTTGTATGGCTGAGAATTAACAAATACCCGGTCAACACACAGCTGATGAACCACTGGATGGCTCCATACTCCCCTTACATGTAATCTTACCGGTTTAAACAATTTTATTCCTCTTTTTTAAAGACTGAATGAGCAAACCTACCCTCTCATAGCTGAAAAAAGAAAGTTTTGCAAGACTGACAGTAGCAGTATCTGTTCAACCCAAAGCATAAAGCATGAAACACTGTGTAAAGTGCACGTGTTGGTGTACTGAGCAGAGCTGACTGGTGATCCTGTAGACTAGAGCAGTGAACAGCATTTGGAGCTTCTGTGTGTTAAAAGAACAACATTAGAAGTGTATCTTATAGTGCGTCTTATTTTACATACATCGAGATTGCTATGTTCTACAATCAAGGTCACATGTTTCTGATTCTTCCACATGTTTTTGAGCGTTAAAGACATCAGAGTGCGTCCCGTGTCTAGATGACATCATCTGTGCACCCATCTGGACTATTTCGGTGTGATTTTCCCATTTTTGGAGATGTATGCCTTAATGAGACTGTTGTGAGCAGTTTCATGCTGAAAGTATTTTCCTTTGAGAGAATTACAAATACCAACCAAAAGAGGTTTGCAGCTAGCTGCAGTTCAGCTGAAGGGGGGGGGGGTGCCACGATTACATCCTGTCACCAGAGTTATTATAGTTTTTTGTATTCTCTAATAAGTTTTTATTGTATTTTGACTTTTTGTTTTTACTGTTCGAAAATGTTTAGTTTTTATTCGGTGCAGTGTTAGTTTTTATCTTTTATTGTATGTCAGAGGTAAGATTTAGAAAAAGCAGAACATCTATTTCAATCAAACTATAAGTTTTTGTCTGGTAAAGATCCAAAGCATCAAACACATTTATCAAAACCTCATCAACTTACAGGTTAAACAAGATTAACAGATGCTAAAACTCCACAATATTTCCTCTATATTTAAAATTTTAGTTATGTTACGAGCCAGCTCAAAAGCTGCAACATAAATATGGAGACCAACACCAGAATTTCACAAAGAAGATTTTATTTTTTATTTTAAATTATATGATAAGTTAGCTAAAATAGCTGGTACCACTAAGACAAAGACTAGTGCACCTCCATGAAAACTTGCCTCAAGTATGTACAGTATAAGGTGTGGTCAATTAGCAACAGCTGAACACTCTTGCACTGCCACTGCAAAGAGATTAGGGGCTACAGAGGGGCGTAACAAGTTAGTTTTAGTTAACAGTAATAACCTTGCCTATCACAGGTTAGTGTATACTTCTTTGGGTGATGGATGCCGAACCTTTCGCAGCTATTTTTGAGAGTAACAGAGTCATTATTGTATTTTTGGTACTGCAAGATGTGTGCTTAATGATTTTCATAAATGTTCCAAAGACAGCAGAAACGTCTACAGCCGGTTTCTCCAAATCTAGGAAATGCACACTAAACTGCTCAAGCTGGACAAACAGCTCTACAGCTCAGAGGACCGAAAATAAACTGGACTTTGGATCATCTCTTTAAATATCACGTGCTCAAATATTATTATAAATGAGAATTTTTATTATGCAACAGTATAGGATTTCCACAGTATTTAGGGCTGGTTGATATGGAATCACACGTGTCTTGTCTCCCATTGTCTGCCTCCAGATCTCCATATGGGACAGCTTCACCCGGTGGTGGGGATCTGAAGAAGTCGGAGCGATTAGAAGAAGGAAGAAGCCAGTTGCTAATAAAGCAATCCTGAAACCCAAAATCAAAGCATAAAACATATACTGTAGCTTATGTAGCTGTATGGCTACGAATACAGAACTTTAAATACACTTTGCATTTAATTATCACAAGTTTGAGAAGGCTATATTTCATCCTTTTAACAGTTTAACACTCAGAAACATTATTCCAATTAAAATATTTTCAAAATGACAAGATCTGATTCATTTTAGCATCACTAATTATCAAATATCTTAACATGAATAGCATTCACATCAACTTTGTGATCTTAAGACTTGTGATCTTTAATAAAGCATAAAAGTAGTTATATTTAATTAAAAGTACATGTGGTGTATTGTAATTGATATTTCATAACTGAAACATGCACATAACTATCAGTTGTGTGAAAGTTATAAATGCTGGGGTAAAGTAGCTGTAGAGAACAGCTCTAGCGGCATCCACACTCTCTCGCAACCGCATCTGGCTTGATTGAGATGAAGGTCCCATCTGCGTTCCAGTCCACCACCTCCAGGGCTTCGTAGGCCACGGGCACGCAGCAGGGCGAACGCTCATCCGCGTTGCCGCTCTCGATGTGGGAGTTGAGCAGGATGGCGTGGTTGTTGCCGTTGGTCAGAGGGAACGCGCAGGAGCCGTGGCAATTGTTAATGTTTGCGCTGCTTGGGCCGACAAGAAGCTTCGTCAGGGACACGGTGAGAGCCCTCAGCCCACAGACGCTGCCCCTCACTGACGAACTGGGGTCTGCTCTGGTGGCCCGCAGTTTTCTTTGCGCGTCGTACGTTTGGGCCACCGTCTGCAGAGCCTTCAGCAGAAGAAACGCACGGAACTGACTCCCTCCTGGCGGACGCAGAAAGAAAACACATGCAGCACTTAAAAAGGGGATATACGTGACCTGTACAGCGGTGACGACAAAATTCACGCTAAGCAAAAAGCAAAAGTGGAAATGAGTCCCAGTTTGTAGAGTCTGTGGAGCTGATAAACTGATGAACACAGCAGAGCAAAATGACAAAATAACAAAATCTAATCAAATTAAATTTAATATAGTTGCTCATCTATATATGTCAAAGGTCACTGGTTAATATAGATCCAAATTTTACCACTGACAAAACAGCAAATGATATAATAATAGAAACGAACGTCAGCCAAGCTCACACACACTCACATGATTAGTTTTCTTAAAGACATCTGCTGATATCTAAATATTTCATGTCCAGGTTTTTGTTCTTTTGATGAATGAGATCGAATTTATTTATTTTTTAACCTGCTGTCTTCAGAACTTTAAAAATTTGAATAATAGGAATCTGTTTGTGCACAAGACTTAAAATAATCTGAACTCATAGGTCACTGGGGCCGCTGTAGAACTGAACAGACAGTCTGCAGCATGATTACTGTTTTTGGCCCATAAACCTTTGACTGTAAGGCCTGTTATAAATGGGGTTTAGAGAATCCGTGGCCACTCCCTCCACCCAACATCTCCTAAAGCTGGAAGCTGAAAGCTGCAGAGGGATACTTAACTCATTCACTGCCAGCCATTGGCAGTGAATGAGTTAAACCCATTGACTCATGCACTGCAATTGACGGCTATAGACGTCAATGGCAGTGAATGAGTTAAATGCACCCGACTGTGCAGCAGGGTGTTGTTTCATTTAAAAAAAAGATGCTTCCTATGTAACTATAACTGTTCTTGCACATGTCACCTGTGGCATGTTCTTTCTTCTGTAACGCACTCAGTTCTTTGAGCCTCCCCAGGCTCTCCTTGGCTCCCGGTGAAACCTCTTCCTCTCTGATTAGATCTGTCATTTGCACCAAAGTCTGGTCCAGTTTCTGTCTGAGCTCCTCTAACAGTGCAGCAGACAGGGCCAGCTCTCCGTGGCACACCGGCGACACAGAGCTCCAGCTCGTGAAGCCAAAGACTGTGGGAGCTGTGGAGTTGATCATTACTGCCAGCAGGGTCTCGCTGGAGGATAAGCCAAGCGAGAGGGGAGGCAGAGACTGTAAGGAGTCCAGAGGAAGTGGAGGGGATGCGAAGTGTTCCTGAGGCAGAACACCACCCAGGAAGCGTTTCATCTCACAAAGGAAGGAGGTTTGCAGAGATGCCGGGGGCGAGCCCGAAGCACATCTGGGAAAGCAAACAAAAAAACAAAGCTGAACGTGTCTCTGACGACAGTGAATGTCAGCAGAAAGAAAGCCGGGCCGACCTCGTATCAGTTCCCGTTCCCCCGGAGAAAAACAGAAGTGGACTCATGCTGATGTTACTTCCTGATTTTTCACCAATCAAGATGCTTTTTAGGTTTTGTTCTACAATGAGAGGAAATGTAAGGAGGGTACACAATGAACCACAGATGGGGAAATAAAATGAAGAAGATGATATCTCACTCATATGAGGGGGTGTTGTCTCAGCAGTAATCTGCCACCTGTCATTAACGCTCCCCTCTGATGATTTTCCTGTCAGCAGTACATACTGCGTGTCTCCTGAAATGCACACAGCCTGGAAAACAAAGCAACACAAAAACCCAGAGTTAGAGATCTGCAAACCTTTCATTACATTTTATCACCCAAGGCAGGGATGGCAAACTCGTTTTACATTGAGGGCCACTTGATGCAGCTCGATGTCAAACTCCTCTTTCAGTGAGTGTGAGAAGTTTAACTGCACATTTCATTACTGAGACATCTTAATATGAAAAAAACAAGTGCAATTTGTACACCAAGCCTCAGTTTTTGTGCATGACAGAGAAAAGTTTCTGTAGTAAATGAAGGAAATAAATGTGCAAAATTACAGAAAAACGTCCAGTAGCTCAAAGCCGTCTAGTGTGAAGTCTTTGCTGGGCCCAATCTGGCTCCCGTGCCTTATGTTTGACAGCATCCTTGAAGCAGCGTTTGCACCTGAGCTCTCTTTACCTGCGTGTTTGGCTGCAGAGACCGACTAGTGAAAGCAACTTCCAGGTCTCCTCGTGCCAGTGGACTTTCAAAGGCCAAGAGCAGCACGGGGTTCGTCCTGAGCGAAGGAGACCGTGGGAGGTCAAAGGTCAGCGTGATTGTTCCTTGCTCCTCTTCCTCTGATACATGTACTAAAAGAACAAAACCAAACAATTTACAAAGTGAAGAAAGAAAAATAGCAAGAATGCGGTTTCGGCTTTTACCTGCAGCTGGGTGCAGAACCTCCAAGCTGCTCTTCTTGTTAGCGAGGTCTAACGAGACCGAGGCTGACGAGTGGGCAGACTGCGAGCAGAATCCAAACAGAACCAAACTGCTGTTTGTCAGTTCGCCGCTGTCCCCCACACCCTCACGCAACGCTGCAAAGATGTCCTCCACGAAGCATGGTGCAGCATGAGGCGCTGCTGCTGCTGCTGATGGGAGTGAGTACTCTGAAACGGACAAATTAGTTCACGCACTAAAGAACCATTCTGAAGCAATAACCACATGCTCGCATTTTTCCATTCAAAGTTAACGAGTTATTAATTAATCAGCCGAGCGGCGTCTGACCGGTTACTGTGGGGTCCTGGGCCGGTTGCAGGGTCCAGCAGAGCGTCAGCGCCTCGCTGTAAAGAACGAGCAGACTCAACATGTTTGCAGTGTCTGCGCGTGCGTCTGTGTGGTCAGATCTCTCACAGGATGGGAGTTACATCCTCGGACCTCCCATTCTCACCACCTGGGGTCCCCTTTCTGCCAAAATAGCAGCACTGTGTGTCCTTGATGACTGAGATTATCAGTATTTGAGATATTTTAACCTGACTGTAGAGAACATTCTAAAATCAGACAGCAAACGGGACATAGATGTAAACAGAAGATGACTTTGGACACTGAACATCCTTATCTAGCAGACACAAACAGGTTTGAGAAAGAAAGTTTCTCACAAACCTTTCACAGAACACGCCAGGCTGAAAGATGAAGAGTGTTGTTTAATGTTTCGTGGCTGCAGAGCTAATATGCACGCTGCTTAACTTAAAACAAAGAGGACAGTAGAACTGGAGGTTTGCTTCCATCACGTCGACAACAAAGCTCAAAACGACTTTAAAGAAACACTTTGCAGTTTTGGTATATCTGCTTACTTGTTTACGTGTTTATTGCTATGTGTCCAAAGACAAAAGGTATTTGTCTTCATCTTTGCTGTCCACCCACAGATACCGATTAATATATACAATAGAAATAGAACAGATAAATACAAATAGTACAAATAAATAAATAAAGACAGAAAAGGAGACAATATAGTGAAGTGTGAAATAGGTCAGCTTGTTCAAGAGTCTGATCGCAGTGGGGAAGAAGGAGTTGAAGGATTTCACACTTCTAAACCTCTGTCCTGAGGGCAGAAGCGTGAACAGTCCGTGTTGGGGGTGTGGGGGGTCTTTGAGGATGGAGGCAGCTCTCCTTTGGACTCTGTGATGGTAGATGCTCTGCAGAGAGGGCAGCAGAGTCCTGATTATCTTCCCTGCAGTTGTTATCACTCTCTGCAGGTGTTTGCGGTCCATGGCAGTAGTGCTGCCGTACCATGCAGTGATGCAGCTGGTCAGTGTGCTCTCCACAATGCAGCTGTTGAACCTGCTGAGGATCTTGGCCGATATAGCAAATTTCCTCAGCCTCCTCAGGAAATACAGCCGCTGCTGAGCCTTCTTGACCAGCTGTGTGGTGTTCAGTGTCCAGGTGAGGTCCTCAGAGATGTAGACACCCAGGTATCTAAAACTGCTCACCCTCTCCACTTCAAGGCCCCGGATAAACAGCGGCTGGTGAGGCCTCCTCTTCTTCCTCGTGTCCACTATCATCTCCTTTGTCTTTTCAGTGTTGAGGGTGGGGTTGTTGTCCTCACACTATGACACCAGACTGGCCACCTCTCTTGTAAGCCACTTCGTCCCCTCCAGTGATGCGACTGATCACTGCAGTGTCGTCCACGAATTTCAAAATGATGTTATCTTTGTTGGAGGTGACACAGTCGTGGGCGTACAGGGTATAGAGGATGGGACTGAGGACATTTGACATTATATATGGAAAAACTGAGACGCAGAGTTGAAGTTGCACTTTCTTATATTGAGATTCACATGTAGTTAAGCTTCTTTACTCTGACAGAGCGGGGCGTTTCACTGGTCAGGTACACTTAAGACCAAAGCGGGCTGAATGTGGCCCACAATCCACAATCAGTTGGACATCCCTGCTTCAGGCTAACCATCTCCTGCCCCCGGCTCCGTGTATAAATGTATGATCACTAGTGACACTACTAAACACCTTTAAAAGGTTTTTATTCTACTCTAAATGAAAATCTGATCTGTTTCTATAAGACATATTATGAGCATAATAAAGAGTAGTGGACCAAGGACAGATCCCTGAGGAACTCCGACTGAATTTTGATTTGATCAACTAAAACATGAAACCTTCAGTACTTCACCTTATTTCCATTTTTTTTTCCAGAGTCATTTCAACATTTCTAAAATTACAACAAAAATAACTATTGCAAACCGGGAAATAATCTGGTTTATAAGGACTGCAGTCTTTTAACACTTTTTATATTAATGTTTTCTAAGTACAAAATATAATGTCATTTGTTTTATTTTGCTTAATTTTCATTCAGTTAATATCTTTTTCTAATTTTTAGAGAAGCTTTGTGGAAAAGAAACCGTTCGGGAGCAAAATATTTGTTCCAATCTGTTTTAGTTTGTTGCATAACTGAAATGTCATTCATTTATTTTTATCTATGTCAGATGAGAAACAAATCAGATTGTTCATCAACTGTGTGGTCTGCCTGCATTTTGGGTGAACTTACCATTAAAGGTCATGGGAAGAGAATGGGTTATCTTAATGAACCCACACCGGAGATCTGGAAGCATTCGCGCTGGAAGACGAGCAGGAAACATGTTGTCAGAGGGAGACCTGAGCGGCTTCGAGGAGCTGTTACTCCCCTCAGCATTTTCACAGCTGCAGGCTTGTTGTGCAGACAGTCAAGGTCTCGGAGCCATTTGTGGACGTTTTCCTCCGGTGATAAAGCCAAGGTTCACCATACCTTATAAATCATCAGTGAGGAATGGCAGGAAATGTTCATTGTATCAAGGCGGTGTTTGAAGCACACCAGCTTGAATGTTTTCAGTCACACTTGTGGGAAACAAGAATTGCACTTTGATGAAAAAGTAATCAACATCTACACTCCTGTTTCTCCCCATCGTATATTCACCTCTCTACAGTGGTGAGCCACAGGTGGTAACCGGGGAATGCCACAGGCCTGGCTTCAGGTGGAAAGCTTCAGTGCATGAGCCTTTTGGGAGGCTTTCTCTGAGGCATCACAGGCATTCGACACAGAATAAGGTAACATGTCTGTGAACTGAAGCAGCAGAAGCTGTTTGTTTTTACAGACCTCACCGGACCATTAATGCTCAAGTGACCAAGTTAGTGACTGAAGGGGCTCTTTTATGCAGGACTACGTTTTTCTTCATTTATGTTTATTATAACGTTCTCCATTTCTTTTGAAAGCTGACATATTTTTAAAAACAATGTCGTTAATTGTGGTTTTTAATCACCCATCAATTTCATATCCATCTCTCTGACTCAGGCTTGCAGGAGGGCAGGACCACAGTGAACAGGCTGTTAGTCTTTCTCGGAGCTAACGCACACACACACACACATCACTAATGATGCTGACTTCTCAAAAACTTCAGTATCTTATACAGAGACACATTTTTTATCAACTTATTTTACATCGCGGGCCACATGCAGGCCACTTTGAAATTACGTGAACCGGACCAGTGCAGCTTCTCTATCCGTCTCTGAAGAGATTTACCTACAAATTTGATCTCAGAGACATGTGGAAACAGGAAGTGCAGTTTTAACCACATCTGTTTTTCTACACGATAAAGAAATGCTGCTGTAATGAACTGAAGAAATCTGTCAGGACAACAGATATTGTGGACCAGCTGTAAAAAAAGGAAACTGCAATAGTAGATAGAAAAAGGAAAACAGAATTTTAAGGGTTTATATATTTGTTGGTTACTTTGTCTTTTCATTAGGAAAAACTACCAAACTTGTGAAAGTTCATATTTTGCTGTCGAGCGGGCCAGATTGGAGTCTTTGCCAGGCCAACTCGGCATTACAAGGTAAATGCCACCTACATGTGAAGTCTACTAACTTAGGATTTAGGTAGTGGGGCTTCAAACATGGTTCAGGTATGAAGATGTCAGCAAACCAAATGGACTCGGACAAAGTTCACTCCAAACGCAAACTCAATATTATAAGAAACAATTTATTAATAATCATAAATTGCAGGGGAGAAAAAAAAAACATTAATTCCATTTTTTCATCATAACATCTTAGGATAAAAGCACCAACATCAAACAGTAACAATGTTTCCATGAAAAACCGAGGGCCTTTTGGAAAGTAGGTTTGCCATTATTGCACCTCAAACCTGCCCTGGCTTCACCAATCAGAGAGCACTATACACATCCTGTAGGTCACGCGTGTCCTTGAAGGTTACCCCCAATTCAACGAGGGATTCAAACAAGACACCGAACCTCCTCCTTAGAGACGCAAATCTAGACAGAGGCATTTGTGAGATGAGGAAGATGCTGAAAGTTGTAGCCATTTCACAGCTTCTCGAGATCAGATCGCTCATAAAGCTCGGACTGATTGTCGGGGGTTGGGGTGTACGTGCCAGCAGGACTGCATCTGAGGAGATCTGATGAGGGCAGCTGATACATTTTTACCTTGAAATACACTGACTGAATGGTGGCCCTGGTCCTGAGTTGGGTCGTAGAGGGACTTTGTCATGCCACCTGAAGGTAAATTAACAGAAGATGCAGCAGATTACGAAACTTGTTCTTTCAAGCAGTGTGGGGAGTTCCTGAGTTAAGACCTTTGGCAGGATTTCGAGTAAACAGCCTTGACTGCAAAGCTCTCAAAGATTATCTACGAATAATGTACCAGGATGCAGTATCATGCAGAACTGCACAGCTTTAAAGCCAAATCACACCCCAGAAATACATTTAAAAACTATAAAACTGCTTAAAATCTGTATGTAATGAATGGAATCCCTGCCACCTTCCTCAAAGTGCTCTGACAGGCACGTACACCCCCCTCCGCCCGCCGGTGTCCCTCCAGATTAAAGATTGAAAGGTTAGACTGGGCTGTGAGAAAAGCCACCAGGTGAGTTTGTGTGTAAGATTCTTAAACCATAAAACCCTGCAGCACAACAGGAGGAGTAGTATTCATCAATAGCTGCGATTTTCCTTGTTTTAAGTGAAGGAGAGCACCGTGCTGTCTGACTAGTAGTATTAAAAACTGACAAATCTGAAGACACAATCAAAAGCATAACATGTGACTGCAATCGTATCAAACACCAAGAATAAGAAAATCAAAACGCCATCAACAATAATTACAAAACACCTCTCAGTGCTGGTAACAAATGGACTAGTCTAATTCTAAAATGACTTTTTCTCTTCACTTGCACACAAGTGCACGGGACACGGTTTTATTTTTCTATAAAGCTTTGATTATTACACTAATATTCCCTTAGATATGCGCTGGCAAGTGAAAAATTAAAAAAAACAAACACAAAAACACACACGTACAAACTGAGCTTTAGTGTAATCCCACTATCAGAGGAAAAAAGGAAGCCTGTCTGATATCACACACACACACACACACACACACACTAAGACAAGTGTTTCACATCAGCTCACGCGGCGAGGTACGGCCTCGTAAGACGTCTACAGGCGGTGTGTGTAGAGAGGCTGATGCGCAGTTCTGTATGCACCAGTGAAGATTTCGATTGTAAAGTCTGAACTGCCCTCGCTTGGAAACAGAAGCACCATTTTTCCTGCAGAATCTGGGTTGGTAAAAAAAATTCAACACCAAAAACAAAAACAACAACAAATCAAAGAAGTGAAAATACCTGAAAAAAGTGATAACAGTTCTAGTACTGGAATCTGGTGGCGTTCGAGCCGCCGCACCTTTGTGTAATAAACACACAGCCTCTGAGTTTGTGGCTGCGGGGGGTGTGTGTGTGTGTGTGTGTTTGTTTTCAGGTGCTGATGTGCAGCCATGTTAAGGTCCTCTGGTGGCAATGCTTTGCTCTGCTTCAAGCCTCCTGTTACAGGGTGAATTTAAGGGTCACAATGCCAGCACCAAATCGCCCCTTTCACATATATATATATGTATATATATTTATATACTTATATATATTTATATAGACTGTATATAGTTACTTATTTTATATACTTTTCTGTTTATGACAGAGATGTACAATTAAAGAAAACTTATGTACAAAAACAGTGTGTCTTGTTCACCAACAGCGGGCCGATGTATGTTTAAAACATTAACAGGGGCCCCGTGGCCGTCGCTCGAACCCCGAGCCGGCTGCACGAGAGCACTTTCATCCAAAGGTGGCGTCTACAGTTGTACACGATGCATTGAAAGAACGAGACAATAGCATATTAAATATGAGAAAGGAAATGCCAAAAACGGCTTTACAAATGTCCCTGTGTACAGCACCAAGTACTCGACTTGTTTTTGATGTTTTCATTACAGAATAAATAAGATCAGGCATAGTCCAAACTTAGCACCATTGTTTTCAGACTGTGAGTCAAGTACACACACACTAATGCATTCTACAATGTCAACACAATTCAGGATTTAAAAAAAAAAAAAAAAAGGCAAATGGAAAGACCGACAGCATAAATATAATCATCTAAATTATCCACAACTATACAGTCAGAGAATGAATCACATTCACAGTACAAACATCGTTTACAAAAACAAATTACACCGTTTTTTTTTTAAAAGCAAACAAAGGTGTGAAAGAAGTCCAGTAGTTTGTTGTGGTTATGGTCAACTATGTTTTCCCAGTGTGTGAGGATTTGCATGCATGACTGTGTGTGTGTGTGTTTAAACTAAATGCAGTAAAATTTCACATATCAGTCCACTTACATTTAAACCTGCCTTTCCTAACAGCACGGATAAATATGAATGCATGGATCTCTACTGTTAAGCTTAGCTTACAAAGAGGAATATTTCTGTTGCCGTTTGTGCGACTTCACAACCCGACGGGAAAGAAACAGTTAATAAATACACACAAACTCACTGAACTCTGTTGTTCTTGGACACGTGGATTCAGCTGTTTGCTGAGCCTTAACAGAGCAGCCACAGTGACGAGTGGCTGAAGAGCACCATTTCTTTTCTTTTTTTTTTTTTAAACAAATGTTAAATGTACTCGGCGCTGCGTTGCATTACTGACACCCAAAGGCATGTTATTAATTTACCTTATCCTCAAAATAAGGCCAAAATCAACATCCGCAGATGTTTTCCTCATTCCTCTCATCCTTCGAGAGATTTGTCTGATTATTGCTAACATTAAATATCTGACATTAGCAGAAAAACAGAAACAACTTAACTTTAAGCAAATAGCTACAAAATATTTAGTATTTTTTGAGACAGAAGGAGTCAGAGCAAACCAAACAGACACCATCTAATTTATTATTTGGCTTTGAATTAAGCACCAACAACTCATTGCAGTTTGTCACGAATTTAAATATGAAAACACAGTAAATAATGAACATGGCAGGGGTGCCAACTAACACAAGCAAGGGCTTGTACATCTTCTGCTACGTGAGCTTAATATCCAGTGCGAAGTTAGACCAAAATACAAAGCTCCTCATTTTGTTACGCAACCAAATATATTGCAGCAAATACAGAATTTCACCGAGGGAGGAAATAACGCATGCACGCAAAAGCAAAGGTCCTTGACGTCTGAGCAGAGTTCAATGAACTGGCTCTGTGTGTGTGTGCGTGACTCGTGAAGTGAAACTTTTGGGGGGGGGG
>NW_005187424.1:660428-687928 GCF_000239375.1 Pundamilia nyererei | reverse complement strand
CTATAATTGGCACCAGAACAAAGAAACTACATATGAACAGATTAGATAGCACCTTAAAGTCAAACACGATATTTAAGTTCACTCAGAGCTGGACAACACTACTCCACACAAACATGACCAGTACCTATGAATTCTGCTCAGGGTGACCATAGTGGTGGTTAGAGAGTGTGTGTGTGTGTGTGTGTGTGTGTGTGTGTGTGTGTGTGTGTGTGTGTGTGTGTGTGTGTCAAAGATCCCAGTACAGAAGCCGGTCTTGGAGGCGATTGGGTAGTGCAGAGTTTGAAGCACCAGTGAATGAGGAGAGTGCCTTGGTCCACACCTGGACATTTGCATAGTTTATTTAATGTTGAGGTAGTTTTCATCAATTACCTGAAACATTCAAAGACAGACGAGGACATCATGAGTGATTCTAAGGCTTCCAGAAATAACACAGCAAAAACACAGACAGCTGATTGAGCATTGAGCCTTTACTTTTAATCTAACACCTACTTCTCTTACCTTGTTCAGTCAGACAAACAGCTTGCAGAAGCACATGGAAAACAGGCATCCTGTCTCTCTCACTCCCTACCAGCCTCTCTCGCTCACCCTCTATCCACCCTCAGATTGTTCTCCGCCCTTCCCCTCTCCTCGCCCTTCCCCTCAGCCCCAAACCCTATCTAGGTCGGGAGCTGGGGAGCTGGGAGGTGGTGTAGGTACCATGCATGCTCTGAGTCCTCCACATGCTCCCAGCACCACCAGAACTGCTGGTCGGTGGCGGAGGGGGCAGACGGGGGGAGTAGTGCACTGCAAATGGACGAGAGGAGGAGGCAGAGGAGGCTGAGAGAGAGGAAGAGGAAAGGGATGCAGCAGCAGAGACAGAAGCAGCAGAGGTAGAGGATGAGATGGAGAGGGATGATTGTGCTCTCTGATGGTGGAGAGAGGAGAGGGACAGACGCGAGGAG
Organism: Pundamilia nyererei; assembly: GCF_000239375.1. Lineage (NCBI taxonomy): Eukaryota > Metazoa > Chordata > Actinopteri > Cichliformes > Cichlidae > Pundamilia > Pundamilia nyererei. The sequence continues at coordinate 686,987 of NW_005187424.1, read as the reverse complement.
TGGAGGGAGTCTGATCGAGAAGATGCTGGGGAGTCAGAGTGCGTGGATGTCGACGAGGAGGGGACGCTATGCAGGGGTGGAGGAGGGGGCAGGGAGAGCGTGGGAGGAGAGGGGCTATGCAGGACTGACTGCGTGCGGCTGTGCTGGGCCTGGGATAACGAGAGGGGCATAGGCGAGGACACGGGCGCCAGGCGCGTGGAGGCTGGCTGGGGAGTGGTGTGTTGCTGGGTTTGGGAGGAGGTAGAGGAAGAGGAGGAGGGGAGACTGAGCAGAGAGTTGAGGCCTCCTGAGGTGGGGAGCGTTGCCCCAAACTGATGGGAGGACACTGAGGGAACCACGTGGTGAAATATACCTGCAAATCATACAGCAGAAATGGAGGGAGGAGGGCGAGAGAGTGGAGACAAGAGAGAGCCGTGGCAAAAAGAGCAGGGGGGGGGGACAGAGAGAGAAGCAAGGGCTGAGCCAGGTTGTGCAAAGCGCCAAGCAAGTCTGAGACAAGCACATAGAGAGCAAACAGAGTCAGTCCACTGGAAATGTAACGGAGCCAATTCAGCGCAGCCAGCGTAACGCTGCAGGAAGTGAAATGACTCTGATGCACTAACACACCCGGGGAAAACGCATGCGCAACAACGTGACCTCCATGAAATCAAACAGTCACTAACACTTTGTTATTAATGATTTCAATGAAAGTTTTGTGAAAAATGGCACATTTTCCGAGGGTGTCTCCAACTGCATCACCTAAGCGGCCAGTCCACGTCAAAGCAGGGCAGCACAGAGAGTCAGTCGAGAACACTTACCTGGCTCTTTCTCTTGCACGATTCGATATCAAGATGACCCCAAATACACAACCAAGCCCTCCCTCCAACTATTCGCTAATCCCTAGATAACATTGGCTATTAATCAGTCGTGCTCACCTCCAGCTGCTCCCCCTGCCAACCCAGCACTGGAGAAGCTTCCTAGGGCAGAGTGTCCGTTGACAAGCCGAGGGGTCCCAGTCACCGTGGATCCACCAGTCTGGGCCCCAAACAAAGATTGCAAGACTGAGGTTCCTCCAAGTGGGAACTGGGCCCCCAGGTACTGCCCCACAGATGACCCAGTGCTCGAGGAAACAGCTACAGGACTGCCTCCCACTTTCCCACTAAGAATGCCTCCTCCACTGCTGGCGGCAGCAGAAATGAAGAGGTTCTGACTGGCCAGATTGCCGCTGTTCTTCAGCTCCCAGTCACGGGAGGCCTTCTGCTTCTGGAGGGTCTGGCGCTGGTCTGAACTGCTTCCTCCTTGAGCACCACCAGCACTGCTGCTTCCACCCCTGGTGCTTGCCTCCTGACTGAGGAAAGGGTTTGGATTGCTGTAGCTGGACTCTCCATCGCTCCCTTTCCTCACCTGCTGCTGTTTGTGGTCAGAATCTGAGTCTGTGCCCCGACCCGAACCCCCGATGCCAAACGGAGAGCCCCCCTGTCTCAGGTCAGAGTTGGGTTGTTTGGGATCAGAAATGGGTGAAAAGGTGGATTTCCATTTGCTGGTAGAGGACAAAGATGACGATGAGGAGGCTTCACTGCCGGTGCTGTTACCACTGCTGCTTCCTGATTTTCTCCCTAGTGGAGGAGAAAGGAAAAAAACAAACAACCAGCTCTCATCATCTAGCAGAAAGGCAGAGAATGATGATGATTATTTCTTAATGTATTCATTTTCTACCTCGTTCACCATCTCCGAGTCTACCAGATCCATCTCTGCTCTCCAACGATATAGTGGCTATTTTTCTTTCAATTCTGCAAAAACAAACAAAAATCTAAATCAAAATAAGCAGTAACAATATTATAAATATATGAAATTTGCAACAGAGCTGACTGAGTCATATTTATAACGGTACAACTTGTGATTAAATAAAAGCACAAACAGGAAATGCTGAATCACACGGTTATTCAGCAAGGACATTTAAATGACTTCCGATCGATGAAGACGCCATCATAAGCTTCATATTACCGAGAACTGGAGCTGTCAACAGGATAACCCGAGTCCTCATCGTCTGAGCTGGGTGCTGTGGAATATCGACCCGTGCCGTTCATCTCCAGGGGGCGCTCTCTCTTCAAGATGGGAGGTTGGTCTAGGTCAGGCCCAACGGGGCTGCGGCTTGATTGCTCTGGAGAGGAGATGGCAGAGATCTCCAGAGGTTGGTTGATGTTGTTCACCTGTTGGCAAAAATAATCACAGTTTACAGTGACGCTGGCGACATCTGTGAAAAACAAAACAGACGGATGGTTACGCTGGAGCAGCAGGTTGTCTGTACAATGGCTAAAGAGGATGTGGCACTGTTATTACGCTATTATTACATTTGTTGTACAATTTCAAGGTCATGCCGCAAAGTGTGCCTCTATTGAACTTTTAAGACTGATGAATTAGCAGGAGCCTTTAAAACTGCTTATAATATTGAGTATATACTTAATATAGTACAATACTCATAATGTAACTTCAAAGAATCTCATATATGCTCTTTCGTCTCCAGTGCTCACCATGGAGTTGATATTGAGTGGCGATCCTGAGGAGTGGTTGCTGGAGCTGAGCCCAGGGAATGATCTTCTCTTTGGGGATCCACTGGCCATAACAGGCCCTGGGTTGCCACGTTTCCGTCTCCCCCGCTTGCGTCCCTCTTGAGAGCAGAGGCTGTGAGAGGAGTGCGATGACGACATATGTGTGGGTGTGTGAGCGTGCTGCGTGCTGGGCGATTGGTGATGGTGGTTTCCATGGTTACTGTGGTATCCCTGCTTGGCCGGGTTGCCAGTGTGGTGGTGGAGGCGAGATCCTCCGGCTGCGCTGCCCCCGCTGCCTGACGAAGAGGAAGACGAGGATGAAGAAGAAGAGGAGGAGAAAAAGATCCTCCTTCGCAGTTCACTCTCCTGGGCTTCTGCGTCCGATTCACCTCCTTGGCCCTCCGGTCCATCTTCTGGAACAATCCTCGGGGGTCCGTCGGCATACTGGAGCACCCCCCCAGTGCTGAGAGGGGGGCTCTGGGTCGGACCGCCTCGGCCCATTGTTAAAGTGTTGCTGTGTGGAGGTGGTGAAGAAGTGCCATTGTGGTCCTCGGGGTGCAGACCTCCATTCATCATGCTGGAGATGGATGAATATCCTAACAAAGACCACACAGTTCATGAAGCTTCACAGGAAGATCAGACTAATATAAAACAGCCTCAATTCACATATTTAACCTTAAGTAAGCAGCAGTAAGTTTTTTCCCAGAAGAATTTTTAGCAACACCCCAAGGAATATACTCACCCATTTTTAAAGCTGTAATAAAATAAAACCAGCTTTTTTTCTTTGCAAGGAGTTTATTTTGGTAATTATGCTTTATTTGTGAAATGGATGGTGGTCAGAGGGCCCGGTGGCGCCTGTGTCCGGCAGCCTCGCCTCTGTCAGTGCGCCCCAGGGCAGCTGTGGCTACAATGTAGCTTGCTATCGCCAGTGTGTGAATGTGTGTGTGAATGGGTGGATGACTGAATGTAGTGTAAAGCGCTTTGGGGTCCTATGGACTAGAAAAGCGCTATACAAATGCAGGCCATTTACCATTTACCATGGACAAAAATAATTGGAAAATGCATATTATTCCATGAAATCAGCAAAAACAGAATCATCTCCTTTACTGTATGTTGTGACCATGTTTACACTGCATAGTCAGAGGCTTACTTACTTAATCCAGGCAAAACCCTGACTATAGTAGAAACTCTGAAAGTCACAAGTGAAAAATAGGTGAAGAGTCCATCCTTACCATTGGTCTGACCGGTCTGTGACACAGGACTCGGAGTACTTCTCTGAAATCATGAATGCAGAGAATTTATCATTGTGAAATCTGAAGGTATTATAGATTTATTTTGAACTTTAGACAATTACATTAAATAATTGACTAGATAAAAACCTAACCTACACATCTTAATCTTTAAACATAATATTTTTATCGTGCAGCGTGGCTTCACGAGAGGTGGATCAGTGATGTACTATAGGAAAAGTCAGCACACTCACCAGTCTCTCAGCACGACTGGGTAGCACCACACTGGCCAGTGGGATGCTAACTGGCAATTTACTTGGGTGAACAGTGCTCAGTGGGATACTAATAGGAAGGCTTGTAATGCTGTTGTCTCCCTGAACAGATGGACTCCTCTCTTTAATGCCCTGTGTCACAGCACAAATGGGAAAATTACAGCAGTGAAAGACTCAAGGTGTGCTTGCAAATAAATCACAGTGAAAATGACACAGGGAAAGATGAAAATTCACCCTCTCTGAGCTTTTGAGATTATTCTGAGCATCACATCCGTTGGGAGAGGGGCAGTTCTGTTTGGCTCCAAGTGGAGAGTTAACACCACCCAGATCCCTAAAAAGATAAATGATGCTTTAGGATTCAATCTGCAAACAGCAGAAATAAAAATGTTCATACATGTTTGTAGTAGGAACAAACCTATGTGTGGTCAGCCCTGGACCTCTTAAGTGAGCAGAGGCAGTAGGATCCTGGTTAAGGTGCCTACGCAAGGCAATCTTGGCAGGGGAGAAGCGCGTGTAGTCAGGAAGAGCATGACAGAAGCTTTGCTGCCTCTGTCGGGCATCAGGGGTGGCAGCCACTAATTCATGGTCCGGGGATATGGGCAGGTATCGAGAAAGAAGCTCACCCTTGGAGTTAACCCGGTCAAAACAAGGTGAGCTGGTGCCGTTGATAGTAAACTCTGGGCTAACACCGTTGAGAACTGGGGCTGTAGACAGGCCGAGCTTAGAAGAGTCCACGTCTGTGGAAGCACGAGATTCCAGGTTTTTTCTATACGGGGAGCTTTCGCCAGGGCTGTAGGATTTCAGCTGAAGTAGCTCCTGCTGCCTTTGACTTTTCTCCAGCTCCACAATGCTTATCTACAAACAGACACCAGGGGGAACTATTACACAGGTAAACAGGCTATACCGATGTTAAAATATTGGAAAATGTTTGTCACAATAGCTCATACACTCTTCCTGAAAACCAGAGCAGTGAGGTGGATTAAAGGGTGGCGAGATGATAGAGGGGCACGCATCAGAAAAGAGAGACCAAAACACCTGGATATAGATCCAACAATCTGAAGATGTCAGCTGTGTACCTGCAACTCCAAGCAATGTCTCTGCTTCTCGGAGATCTGTTTGCGCAGGGCCTGCTTCTCTTTCAACAAACTCTCCAGACACAAAGAGCCCCAGTCCAGCTTCAACTCCTCACATCGAGACTTCAGCTGAAAAATAACAAGTTACTGTTACTCACTCTCTCTCTCCCATAACGCCGCCAGCCTGTTCGTCCAGCATTGCGCAAAAGTTAAACAGCAGGTACGATGACAGGTGAGAACCGCTGGAGACAATGCTGTAATTAAGGGCTGGAGGATCTGAAGCCTCACCAGCAGCAAGCTGTGGTCTCTCAGCAAAGCCATATCTCTCTCAAGCTGCTTGGTTTGCTCCTTCAGCTGAAGGTTATGGGCTGATATCTCCTTCTGGGCCTGAAGGAGGTCCTCCACAGTCAGGGCTTTTACTCCCAGCTGTTCAGCACACACAAAAAAAACAACACATTTTTATCAGTTGCTTTACTAGCGTGATGCTTAAAAGAATTGTGTCTGAGTCTTTGCAGACCTCTACTGGCTGAAGAGCTTTCCCTGCTGCAGTAATGTCAAAGTGCATTTTACATTCTAAGTGCTCATATACAGTCACACCTGATGCAGGTGTGCATCCATCCCCTGTTCCTTTTTTCTTTTTTTAAACTGAATTTTTATTATAATTTACAACATTGCAACTTGTACTTGTCAATGTTCACAAATAGGACAGTTACAGGAGTCGCAATGCAGAAATACAGATTAAAATAAGAACTGCAATTAGGAAGCACCAAATAAAACTGGGAAGCAAAACAAAACCCAAGCAAGCAAGCAAGCAAACAAACAAACAAACAACAACAACAAAAAACCCCAAAAACTTTATGTAATATTAAATAACATGTGACAATCTTAGCCATAAATGAACAAAACGAGACAGACCTATGCTAAATTATTGAAACAGTAAAGCATGTATGGGTCGCCAACGCTCAGCAAACAATTCTCTTTGAATCCGCAGAGCATATGTTATTTCCTCCATTTGGTAAATTTCTCTTACTTTATCAATCCACATATTATATGAAGGTGGGTCAAGATTCAGCCATTTAATAGTAATACACTTTAGTGCTGCTGTAAGCAAGATTCTTAAGAGATACTTTGTATTGTTTCCCCAAAACCATTTGGTAATACTCCTAAAATGGCTAGCTGTTGGTCTTTTGTTAATGGTTGTTGGAAAACTGTGTTTGTGTTGAGAACTTTAAATATGTCATTCCAAAATGAGCAGATTTTTGGGTATGACCAGAATATATGTGAGTGGGTTCCTAAATAAGTACCACAATTTCACCTGCAGGTGTCAGGATTTGTAGGCTTCGTTTTGGCAATTATCTCTGGGGTTCTAAAATATCTCATGACCACCTTCCCAGGTGTCCTCTGAGATTTGAGTGCCAGTCTCAGCTTCCCACCTTGCCTTAATATCCAAAGTTGCACTTGTATTGAAACTCATAAATGCGTTATAAAAATTGCTGATTAATTTTGGGGAGGAATTACTTTGAAATATTTTTAGAAATATTTCCTCAATGGGTGAGGGCTCCAAAACTTGCCTCCATTCTTTATGTTTTGTCAAAAAACTTCTTAGCTGCAGAAATCTATAAAAGTCAGGGGTCTCATCTGAGCTGCCCAGAAATAATTTTTCAGATTTGGAACAGCCAATCCCCCCGGCAGTTTTGACAGTTTTAATGTTTGGAACTTGATCCTTGGGCGTTTGCCTTGCCATATAGTTTGGTTTATCTAAATTATCAAATGTAGAGTTGGGAATGTTAATAGGCAGCATTTGAAAAAGGGATAGAAGTCTTGGCAATACATTCATACGTATGCTCTCAATCCGACCCAAGAAAGACAGAGGCAGGACTGTCCCTCTCTCTAAATCTTTTTTTATTTTTGCAACTATAACTTCATAATTTACTTTAAACAAGTCTGATAATGAGTGAGGAATTTGAATTCCTAAATACTTGATACCTTCGTTTGGCCATTTAAAGCCACATCGCTCCTTGAATGTTCGTGAAATGCTTCCTCCTATATCCATTGCCAATGTTTTGTCAGTATTAACTTTGTAACCAGAGAGGTAACCATATGTACTAATAATTTCTTTTAAATGAGGTAGACTGACTGCAGGATTTGAAATGTGTAAAAGTACATCGTCTGCATAGATGGACAATTTATGCTGTTGTCCATTAATTGAAAGGCCCTGAATTTAATGTTCATCTCTAATTAACTGCACCAAAGGCTCAATACTTATATCAAACAGCAGGGGTGACAGTGGGCATCCTTGTCTACACCCACGTTCCAGTGGAAATCTGGCTGATATTGTTCCATTTACCCATACAGCCGCCATTGGGTTGGAATAAATTAAGTGGATACAGATTCTTAAGTTTGGCCCAAATTTGAATCTTTCAAGTGTATGGCCCAAGTACTGCCAGGAAACCCTGTCGAATGCTTTTTGCGCATCTAGAGACAGAATCATTGTTTCTTCTTGTTTAGTCTTGTACAAGGACATTAAGTTCAACAATCTACGAACATTGTCCCCATAGTGCCTTCCTGCAATGAACCTCGTTTGATCTGGATTTATAACATGTGTAATAATTTTACTAACTCTTTTGGCTAAAATCGTGGTGACAATGTGCAAATCAGTATTAAGTAATGAGATTGGCCTGTATGATTGACAATTTGTGGGGTCCTTGCCCTCTTTATGGATTACGACAATTACTACAATTGTAGTCCCATCTCCAGAGCGCAGGGGTAAGCTTTCAGTAATAAGGGTGCGACTTTGTCCTTAAGTTTTTTATAAAATTCGTTAATAAAACCATCAGGGCCAGGACTTTTTTTTAGTTTTAAGGTTTGAAATCACCTGTAAAATTTCTTGTTCTCGAATTGGTTCATCCAACTCCTTTGCTACAGATTCTGGCAGTGTTTTTAAATTGATCTTTTCTAAGAAATCAGATAGTGTATTGTCATCTTTACATGCATCTGAATTTTTATATAATGACTCGAAAAAATTGGCAAAGCAACTTGCAATTTGATTTGGTTTAGTAATTAGGGTTTGATCTGACTTCAACTTTTGGACCATATTACAAGTTTGCTGTTTCCTGAGTCTTATTGCCAGCAATCTACTAGCCCTACTACCCTGTTCATAGTACTTTTGTTTAATGAATCTTAAATTGCCCTCAATTTTCTCGTTTATTAAACTATTAAGCTCACTACGTAACATTTGAAGATCGGAAAGCAAATTGGCCGTCTGTGCTTTTTTGTGTTGTTGCTCTAGGTGTTTTATTATGGCCTCCAATTCACACCGCCTAGCCTCTTTTCTTTTTTTCCTGGCACTTGCAAATGATATTATGCGACCTCTAATGTATGCCTTGGCGCAATCCCAGAGAGTTAAAGGCGATATCTCCGGAGTTGTGTTCAACTCCAAGTAAGTATTTAGTTCAGTATGTATGAACTCACAAAACTGGCTATCATTTAGGAGTGAGGCATTTAATCGTCAAAGTTTTAGTTTTGGTGTCAATCCTAAGTCCCATGAGAATGATAACGGTGCATGGTCAGATAGTGTAATTGGTAAGATTTCAATATTGTCAATTCTATGCTCTTCTGTTTTAGAGGTAAAATGTCTATGCAAGTAAAAAGTATAATCTCTGACGCTAGGAAACCTATTTCTCCAGACATCAATTAGTCCCAGTTCAGTTGTTAAATGTTTTAGAGCTTTGCTCATTTGCAACGCATGGCTTTTAAAACTTGGTTGTTTATCCATATAAGGTGACAAGACAAAATTAAAATACCCTCCAAGCAATAAAACACCAGAACACTTTTGAAGTACTAGATTAGAAACTGTATGTATGAAATTTGGCTCATCCTCATTAGGGGCGTAGATATTGATGAGGGAAACCAGTACTCCATCAATAGAGCCGTTGACCATAATGTACCTCCCATGTGGGTCTCTATATGTAAGTGAGTGGGGTGAAGTTTATCTGTCCGTGTACTAGGATAGCCACACCTCTTTTCCTGACAGATTTGTGAGATGAAGGAACGTCATCTCACAAATCTGTAGGAACTCTGTTTAAAAGTTTAAGATTGTCTATGAGAGCAGATTGGTAACTTAAGTGCCTATTTTTGATGCAAATTAAGCTGGAATGTGTAGAGGCTCTGAAGTAAGCGTGTTCACTCCATCGCGCTCGCTAGCGCCCCCCCCCGTTTCTTTTGACCATGTTTATCCTCAGGTGGGACAGAGACGGCATGAGTTTTAAGCTCGTCTACAATTCCCATCCGTTTGACAATCTGCAGTTTTTGAATATACATGCTATAAATGGTTGAATGAAGCATTTTCTGTAGATTTCTACTAACAAGTGTTACTGCATCAGGTGGGAGCAACATAGCATCACTTCTTACCTCATCCAGTTTAGTCTGAAAGAGACCTTTGATCTTCTCCTTGTGAGACTGACAGACCAAATGGAGCTGCTCCGCCTGCCCTGATAGGTCCCTGTGTTTTTGCTAGAGTGAGTGGAAAGCAGATATAATAATATAAATGTATATACAGAATTTAGCGAGGTGAAGATGACCTCACTATGCAGTCTGTTGAGACAATAATTACCTTCTCTTGGTCTAAAAGTTGTTGCAGGTTGGAGCGGTACTGAGGAGTCTTCATGTAGGCCATAAACTGGAGGTACTGAATTTTGATATTGTCTGTAAAAGAAGATCAAAGTTGGAGACAGAAAGAGACGGACAGTTTAACAAATATGTTTGCTGTTGATTGGAGAACTGCAGAACTGTTGTTTTGTTTGCCTCTTCACGTTTTGGCCTCATTCTATAACGTGTGCCTAGAAATATTCTGACCCTGTGCACAAAAAAAAGTGCACATGCAAAAATGACTGCTGGAAATAATGAAACATGCACACCAGCTAATTTTCTTCTTGTCACAGTTTAAAATGTGGATGAGGCTCAACATGTTTGTTCGTTTGTTTATTTCTCGGCTCATATCAGTCTCTGGTGTTAGCTGGTCACGTAAAAGAACAACAAAGATGCAATAAATGCTGACGTGCAACTGAAGTTGAGGATGTGGAGAAAGCCCACCAACGCTTTTATTTTTTATTTTTAGTGTTCTGTGGTGAAATGGCTGCCACTTATTTCTGATTACTGTTCTTTTGTCAGAGACCACAGACAAAAACAATGATGGCATCAGAGTGAAACAGGCCAGGTACCAGACTTAGAGAAAAGCTTATTTTCATTTGCACATTTACAACACAAGTATAATAATATCAAAGACCATTCATGCAAATCCTAAAAACTCAGTTTTTCAAGGTATTAAATAAAAAAGGAGAACTGTGCAAAAGCAGAGCTTCTTTAGGAGCCCTCCACTCATCCTCAGTGGCGACCTTAAAGCTAAGTTCTTATAAAGTTCTTACGAAACCTTTCCCAGTTGGACGTTCAGTATCGTGAACTATTTTGACAAGATTAACATTTCAGTACAAAATCTGGTTCTCAAAAATAAATATTCTGTACTTCCAATACACCTCTGTATGTAGGTGTGTGCGGAGGCGGAGTCATAGCTATGAGTGGATGGCTCACGATGTGAATGTGTTCACTGAAAAAGATCTCATCCAAAACTTCCTCACAACGAGAATCATCCTAACCAGCAGGCAACACACAAAAGTCAGATCAAGTTCTCTTTTATTAAGTCTTTAGTTCACAACCACAAACAGAAGTGGGGTTAAAAAGCTTTATGCTTTGTTAAATTTCCTTATAGATCAATCACACCACACTTCCCAGAACGTCTGTCCATACTGATATATAAAAGCTGTTGCTTAAATCAGTAACCTGAATTTCATATAACCATGTGTATATCTGGTATGGTGCATGTGGTTTTTCAGCATCACAGTTTTAAAAAAAAAATAATAATAATAATCAATCGGTGTCTTCATTAACTTACCTAGCAGTTTTTCCAAACCAGGGGGAGTTGGGCTCAGCAGAAGTTGACTAGGGGTATAGTGCTGGACCTTGGGAGGTAGCTGGTAGAAGGGATTCTGAGGTGGTCGGTATGCATCTGCACGCATAGTAATATTTTCATTAGTAACATCCTGTTTAGGAAATAATACAGACAGCATATTGTGTGTGTGTGTGTGTGTGTGTGTGTGTGTGTGTGTGTGTGTGTGTGTGTGTGTTAGCGCTCTTACCCTGAGGGGGTGCTGCAGAAAGGGTCTTGGCATGCAGCAAATCCAACGCACTCTGATTCTTCTTATTTTTCTTCTCAGCAGCTGGAGTAGCTTTCTTGGGTCGACCACGTTTCTTATTGTTCAGCTTGCGACCTTTGGCCAGGAGTCGCGTTCTTCTCGGTTTAGCGGAGGGCTTGACCACAGTCACCAAGCTAGGACGCTCCTCTTCACCACAGGAGTCCTGCTTTATTACACAAAGAGATAACAGTCACATAGAGAACACAGAGACCCGTCTCACAACGCTGACCAGCTTGTCCGGGTTTAATTCTCATTCTTGTACCTTGTTTGGTTCCTTGGGTTTTGTAGGCGTGGTACTATTGCTTTTACTGTCCTTCTGCTGACGTCTTCTAGCTGCCTCTTGCTCCTCCTAACAGAAGATGAATCAATTTACTAGTCTGATCCAAAAAATGTAGTAAGTACAGGGACTGTCAACACACTGAAGAAGAAGACTCACCCTGAGTTTAGGATTTTTGAGACTAGCAAAGTAGTTTTCAAGCTGGAAGATGAGAAAAAGGAAAATGTGGGTATTAGATTAAGAGTTCTTATTTACACGTTTGTAACAACACTTAAAGAATCAGGTGCATGCTCGTTTCACAGTTCTGACTGAAAAAAGCAAACGCACTAAATAATTAAATTTAGTACAATCGGTACATAAAATGTGTTTTGTGTCATCGCCAAATAAAACTTCATAAAGAGTGAGACGGAGAGGGAAAACGGCATCAGGTGGTGACAAGAAACACATCTGCATAATGAGACTGTCACAAGCATTTTCCAGGCAGCCTGCCAGTTTTCTCACTGGGATTTCAACAGGTAACCAGGGATTACTTTCACCAGTTACTGGAATGACACATATGTCACGGTAATCTAATAAGCACATGTCTGCCTGTGAAACCTCAGATTGCTTACTCTCAAGATACACTACTCATTAAGATGATACCAGCTGTTATTATGGCAGCTTATCTCTTGAGTTTAGGTTACGGTTCGTCTCTAATGGATAATTTATTTGTGTTGCTTTAGTAGTCAATTATTTTTTTATTGAGCTGACGAGATCCTCTGTTAGGATTTCACGTGTGGGCGCCTGGGACCACTTCCTCTCATTACAGAGACAAAGAGAAGCATGGGTGCTTACTATGGTGCGGTCTATGGTATGCAGGTAGTAGGAAACTGGCTTTCCAGTCCAGGAAACAGAGCCTCTGAGTGGAGAAAGCTCCACCACACGCATAATTGTGCCAATATCTGCAGGACAGAAGGGAAGAATATCACACGGAAGTCTAATTGAGCCTTAAATATTATTTATTTTTTAAATAAATTGGGTGCTTACCACTCAAGTTTCGACTGTTGATTCTGAAGTTTAAAGGTGCAAAGGGTTTGGAGGATACAATTTTCCCTCCTGGGGAAATAGAAAAACAAATGCACAAAAATCCTTTACATGTGTTGTACACACCACAGCTTTTTCAGCTCATTACTTGACGCACGCATGGTAATTTACACAATCACTTTAACTATCTATGGATGGATCTCATGAGCCAATTTTAGCTTAATTAACAATGAGAACAGCTGAAGAATTAATCACTACCAACACTACAAAAACATGATGCTTTATATAAACAAAACACTACATGCACCTGCTTTCAAACTGCTTTTCTATCTTTGATTAATTTTCTCTAGTTTTCAATAAAGGGTCTCAATTCAGTTTTGCTGGGAAATTTGAAAATACCAAATTAACAGAGAGCAGACTGTAGAGATTAAAGAAAAAGTGGACACATCTCCTCAAATGATTTTTAAAAGAATGCTCTGATCCAAACATGACATACAAAAAGTGGTGGGTCTGAATATAATGCAGAAATTGTATGTTTGTGACTTTGAAGCTGAAACATTGTTGACTCTATAGAACACAAATTCATCAATGTGCCTAACAGACCGTCAGTGCAACATAATTTATGCTCAATTTTTCTGATAATTCTGATCAGAATTTAAGTGATGATCTATACATTTTCCAATTTAAGAGCCTTGTGTATGTCTGAGTGTTTTTTAACTGAAAGATAAAATAACGCAGATGTTTTCAAGTACAAACAAGTAATGAGTAAGTAGTGTAGTTATTAGCTGAAAAGTACTAACCTTCCTTCATGTTAGCAAAGCGCTCCTTCAGCTGGTGATCTACCTCTGGACCAAAGGCAAAGTTATTCACAAAAATAATACTGGAAAACAGACAAGAGGAAATACTTCACAGTTCAATTCACAGTAAAAATGGTTACCTCAGAAAGTAATGAATGACAAAAACAGTTAAGGAGGTGATTTTCTGATTATATTTTGATTAGATTCAGATTCTAAACGGCCTTATTTGCAGAAAAGCATAAATGGAGATTTTGTCTTTCAGTCTGTCACTGTGATCAGGCTTTGTACACCACCTTGTGTTGGCGATTCTTTCTTTCCACTCTTCAGACAGAAAATCACCTCTTTCCAGCTGAAACAAATTGTACGTTTATGGAAAAAGTCCTGAACACCTGTGAATCTACAGAGCACCTGAATTTGTTTCTTATGAAAGTGCAACTTGTGTCACACAAGAACCAACTTACTGTGTACTCCCCGTGTTTCTTCCCATACCATTTCATCCATTTTTTAAACTCTTTATCCATGGTCTGAAACAAAGAACAGAAACAATATCAGAACACTTGATACGAAAATTCAAGTTTTTAAAAGTCAAAATTATGATAAAGCGAGAGTTGTGGAGGCATTTCTAGAAAGAGAGGAAGTAAACAAATAGCCCCCAGTTAAAGTTTGGATACTGGTTTCTAAAAAACGCCCTTTCAGTTACCAGAATGACTCGAGCATGAGTTTCACACTTATGATTAAAACTAAGATTTTGAGTTGAATTTCCGCCCAGTCGGGAGACATTAATTCAAAGCAGGGATGTTTATCTGAAGCTTGGGCACCACTCACCAGTCTGTTACCTGCTCTATAGTCAAACCGGCACTGATTGCAGTCAGACACTAGTCACATTATGACAGAGCTGCTGGAAGTTTGAAGACCGCTTAAGGTTCAATCCAGCTGTGTCAGACATTTACAATCTTAATTGAACTCCGTTTAGTGCTTTAGTGCAAGTGTGGAACAGGTATATGCACCTTGTTTGGTGCAGCGTGACAGGGCAAACAAATGCTAACAAAGAAACCAGTTTGAAGGCTGATCTGAAGAGGAAATAAACAGCAGGTGCTCTTTCTGCTAGACTACGCTCTAGTTTACAGCTGTCTATAGTAATCTTTGGCTTTTCACTAAAACAAATCTAAACGCAGTGATCTCGTGCTGCTGGGTCTGTATATCTGTTATGTGAAATAATGGAGTTACCTCTGCATAGGTAGCTGGAATGTCTGCTTTCTCTACACCGTAGTAGTGTTTACAGTTGGTTGCTGCTGCAACCTGCAGCACCACCTGCCCTACTCCTGCAAATATGAAACAATTTCTTTAAAAATACATAAACACACCAAAGCTGCCAGACTTGCTATTTATGCTGGAGTTCTGAATCTTACAATTTCAGACATTTTCATAGTTCTTAATTAGCATTTTTATCCAAGTAACCACAAACACACTTTACTGGAGTACTTTTAAGAAACAAAGACAAACTTCAGGTGCTTCTACTAAGTGGTTAGTATAGAATGAAATGTATAACAGCAAACTAACCACTGCCAAGGTCAACAAAGGTGTCTTCTTCCATCATTTCCATTTCATCAATAATCTGGGCCACCAGGTCGAAAGAGGTCTCTCCGTACACCTCGGGGGAGAAGGGTTCATAGTTGTTGAGCTTCTCTGGGTCGGTCACTGAGTGGTTGTACACCTGCTGTAAGATATGTCTCAGCAGCCCATTGGAAGGACGCTTGTTTAGCTTCATGGGCTGGGTTGTCCCTTTCCACTGTAAAACAGGATTTGCATCAATTACATAGCGCCCCCAGAGAGTGCACTCCATCCCTTTTTATACCTTTTAGGAGTTTTCAGACTCATTGTAAACGGTATCATCTTAACGTATTTAATTATTTTTCACAATTAACCTGCACACATGATAATGACAAAGCAAATACAGGCTTTTTGAGTGGTTTGTATAACTGTTAAAAATAAAAGACTAAAATATCCCATTTCAATAAATATGTGAAGCATTCACTTAATACTTTTGCAAAATAAATAAATAAATAAATAACAGCCTCAATTCTTTTGGGAAAGATCCCACAAGGTTGGCAAACATGTCCTTTAGATTTTTCTCTATTTTTAATGGTACAGTTATTTGAGCTTAATCCCGGTGGATGGCAAGTATCAGTGAACATTTTACGTTTCTGTCTGTTTTATGTAGTTTGGGTAAAAGCAAAGGATGCACATCCACCATTTTTTAATCGAATAATAAATTTGATAAATTGCTTCTCTGCACTTTGACACTGACATAAAAAATACATTATTGAAAAACATGTTCAGCTGCCTTTCTAAGGGGTTACGAGTCCCATGGACAGGATCCAGCTTGGCTGACTTTGACCACAAGTGCTGAGAATAAACCTTGCTCTTCTCAATGAGCAGCTCCTCCTCACAGGTGGTTTCAACTGCCAAAAAACAGCTACCATAGCCTATGTCAGTCCAAGACAGTGGCGTTGGAGTACGATGGGGGAAGAGACTACTTGGAGAGGCAGAAAAATGATTTTAAGGGCTGCCAGAAAGGCACCCTGGTCTGCATGTTGGCAAGCAAAGATAAGACAGGAAAGGCCCGGGCTAGTTAAATAGCAGAGACTAAAGTTTACTAGTTTTTACTCTAATATTCATCAGCAGCTGTAAGACCTTACACAGACACATATCATATTTATGACCAGCTGATTTAATTAGCCCTGTGTTAGCCTTAAGATGGGCTTGTGAGGGTATATACTCTGACTTCTACCTTTCAACAGCTGGAATAGGCTCCAGCTCTCGAGGAATAAGCGGTTAGGGAAATGTACTGTTGTATGGACAGATGATTTAATTAGTGCCAGGTAGACTCCAGACAATCTTTAGAAGTTCCTAAGTGATCTCTGAGAAAAGTAGCATGCACCAGAAATCAATAGCAAAAGGTCTGAATACCTGTGTAAGCGGACTATTTCTTTAATTACTGCAGTGGAATGTAGATAAGACAGCACACTAAAAAGTTCTTACCAAAATCCAATAACTGAAGGACAAAGATAGACCACCTTAGAGAACACTGGCTCTGATATCCTACTATAAATACTCAAAACCAGAATAAACAGTTAGGGAAAATGATTCACAAAGGGCACAGATTCAAAAGAACCAGGTTTGTGACTAATGTGCAGCCTTCTCCTACAAAACAGCAAGGAACTTTTCACATATGGACTCACCAGCTGATGAATGCTGTCAATGGCCCTGTTGTACTTGTCACAAAGTCTCTGCATGCTCTCAAAGCTGGGAGAGAGAGGCAACACATATAAAATATGATCTCTATAATTTAATTTAAGTAATAACAGCACATTTCTGAGTGAAATAATACAGCTCACATGGGTTAACCCTAACTATCATGACCTAATTTGTTATCATGGCTGGGTAAAATTAATCAAGTCTTTAAATCTGACTCATAAACTAACTAAACTAATTATCAGAGACATCAATCTAACCTTCTGTCTGACTCACAGACTTTGATTTTACAGATACTGATGACATTATTTTACCTCTTGGTGTCATAGTCAATGAGTACATAATTTTCCATTGCCAGTTTGAGGTCTGGGATTTCCTCACACACCCACCTATTAAATAAACAAACATAAAATCACTACTAAATCAGGTCTTTGACAGTCATGTGCATGTAGGAGTATCGCAGGACGGAAACATCGCTTACCGAATGGTCTCGATGATTTCATGAGCAGCATCATGGTGTTTATCCTTAAAAGGGAGGGAGAAAATATTACAAAAACCACACCGAGAATAAAACATTTCACTCAGCAGCACCACAAATTACAGCTTTTAGATGTCCTTAAACTCCAAACACGACCACTCAAAACCAGTCTAAACAAAACCTCAACACTGCTGAAGCCATGATAGTTTTAGAAGACTGATGTTTAAGTGGGGTGTATCTAATAAACTGACAGCTGAAAATAAAATACCCTAAACTGTCTTCACATCTGACCTTAAAATACCACAGCTCAGTAAATCATAGGTCAAAACACTAATACAATCTCATCAACTGACAATCATGGGAGGGAAGAACTCCCTTTTAGCAGAAAAAAAACTGTCAGAATCAGGCTCAGGTAGGAACAAACACCTACAGCGACCAGAGGGAGTGTGAGGGGAAAGAGAAGACAAATATTTAAACGGTAAATGGACTGAGTCTTATATGGCGCTTTTCTACGCCGGGAATACTCAAATACTAAAATAATACTCAAATATTACTCTATACAGCATGCCACATTCACCCATTCACACAAGTACTGTCATCTATGCTGTTAAGTGCTTACTACCACTCACTCATTCATACCCTTACACATGCATCAGAGAGGAACTTGGGGTTAATATCTTGCCCAAGGATATTTAGGGGGAGCCAGGGATCAAACCACCAACGTTCCGATCAGTAGATGACCTGCTCTACCTTCCTGAGTTACAGCCATTTACCACACTGAGTATTGTCGTAGTGATCATAAAAAGAAGGAGGAAGTTCCTCAGATGGTTCAAGGTCACCTGATTTAAGCTACATTAAACATTTTATGATGTAGCCTAAATCAGGCCTAATTTCAGAAGCACAGAGTCTCTGTCTCCTGAACCCAAAATGTTAGCTGGTTCCACAGTAGAAGGACATGATAGGATGAAAGGTGGTGCTACATGTAGGCAAATTGCTGACTGGCTGAAAAGCAGGCCTGAACAGGAAAAAGAGTGAATGGATTGGTACTCATATAGTGCTTTTGTACTGTGCACTTTTTACTACAAAGCTCCTTCACCCATTCCCACACACATTCATACAACATCTAATCACACTGATCGAAGCACTGGGTAAACACACGACGCCAGTATCTTGCACAAGGATGTTTCAACATGCAGCCAGAGATTGAACCACGACCCATCTTGCTGACAGATGACCTGTCCTACCTCCTGAGCCACTACTACCACCACCACTCAGTTTTTTATTGTTTGGGAGATTCTGAATGTGCATTAGGAGGATTATGTGAATGCCATCGCAGAGAAACAGGGGTATTGCTTCATCACAGTAGCTAACCGCAGGGAAAAACTCCTGATATGTTTATGGGGAAATAATCAGTTTAACAGAGTGCTTGCTGAGCCAGTATTGTACTGAGCATGCATTTTGTGTTAGTATAAACAAGATGTGTGTAAATATATGTTAAGTCTGGCGATGTGCGTATGCAATGAAATGCTGATTAGCCATGTGCACATGCTGCTTATGTTAATTAGCCACGAGGAACTGTTCTGGTTATTAATGCATGTTAGTCTGGAGAATGGTGTAATGTTTAATGTTCAGAGTTTCCTTTAACCAAATCATGATCCTGTGTGCAACCCTGCAGCAAATGCATTTATAGCCCCTAAACATATTTTATGACTCATGAGTCTTTTGCTGCATTAGCTCTGCAACGGATTGTGTAACAGACCCTGGAAAGGTCGGATTACCTGCTGAGCGACAGTGCCTGTTAAAACAGCATTTCCAAATCCAGCAGGAATGTTAATGAAACCGTTTTCTATTAAAAAAAGACATCGAGTGGAGGAAAAGTAAATATGACATGCACACTAATATGTGTGAAGGTAAGGTATAAAACTGCTGGATGGGAGTTTTGATCATTATAAATATAATTAAAGAGAAATTACAACAAAGAAGAAGAGAAAGAGATACTGTTCAGTGCTCGCAAAATCGCTAGCCCGACGTCCCGGAGCTAGCGATATCTCTGGTCGGGCGACCAAAATCTATCTCAGCCCCGCCCGTCGGGTTATCATATAGCCTGACGGGCGAGGCTGAGATAGATTTTGGTCGCCCGACAGGAGATATCGCTAGCTCCGGGACATCGGGCTAGCGATTTTGTGAGCCCTGCGTGTTGATTGCGCTCTTATTTCCTGAGGGTGTCTCCACAGCAGATGGATCTGCATGTTTGATTTGACGAGATTTTACACCAGATGCCCTTCCTGACGAAACCCCTGCCTTTGAGATCATTAGTAAGAGTACAGCAGCTTGTGACCCCTTAAGGCCGGGTTTGTGTCTCCTCCCAGGACTGAACCAGGGATATTTCACATGTAAGGCAAATGTCCTAAACATTTCACCACAGAGCCACAAAAAGACCTTATAAAGAAATTATTTGAATCTTATTACCCAGTTAACGTGTGTTTAAAATAAATTAGTATATGTATCTGTCTTAATGTACTGTTCTAAGATGAGTTTTTATGAATTTCAATAACATCTGTTTGAGATGTTAATGCAGACTGTATGTGTCTATTTGAATGTATATAGGAACTTGAAAAAAATAGCTGATGCCAATGGGAACCCTAATGAAACTGGAGAGGCTGAAGCTATGCTCATGCTACATCCCGTGTCTCTGAAAATTACCCTAAGTTGGTCAGAAGCAAACTTGAATAAGATAAAAATCTATTGTATTTTACACATGCAGGGAAATTATATTCATTAATTTTAGCAGGAGTGCCTGAGCAGCTCTCTGTGAGTAACAGGACTCAAGTTGCATCCAGCACACAGGCTGCCTAAGCCTGTTGCCTGAGCTGACCCACTGACCCACTTTCCGTCTCCTGCTTTGCCAAAGAGAGCCTCTGCTGGAGAGAAAGAAAAGAAAGAAAGTAGAAAGGGGAAAAAAAAAGAAATCTGAAGGTGAAAGAGGACAAAGGCAGGGAAAGTGAAAGCGAGAAGCGAAAAAAGAACTGTGAAAGGAAAGGGGGGCCTGAGAGAGGAGGAGAGCCTGCTATTTGTCAGCTGTTTGAGGCCTGGCACAGCAGCATGAGCTAACGGCTCTCAGCTCTCAGCCCACAGCTTCCAGCTTCCCGCTCAATACTACCCGCCAATACTACGCAAACTTCCGCCAAAACTAAAACATCCATGCGCACACCCTGAAAGAACCATGGCTAGACAGGAGATCTGTTAGCGGAGCAGTTAACCACATTATGGAGCTAACTGTTAATGATAATGAGCTACAAATCTTCCTAAAACACACATGAGCAAAGCACTGTGTAGCTCTTAATATGGAAGCTATACAGAGTATGAAGTGAGCGAATCAGATGCAGCAGGGGGAGGTCACCTGCTCACACAAAGACGGCACACAGCAACACCAGTAGAGAGCTGCTGCTAAAAATAAACGCCGTCTGAAAGCTAGACTCAGACAAAAAGAACAGAGGACCCTCCTCTCCTCCCCACTGTGGGTTCAAGTGACGCACGTACTACTCCTCCTCTCCACGCTACCTCTCCTCACAGATGCACTGTGGGTGTAGGGGTTTTACCCAAAACACTGCTCAACTATCTACACCGCAACACCCAATGAGAACAAATGACCAAAGTCAGGCTTTGTATAGAAATTTGATTTTATTTATCAAATGGCAAAAAAGTAGTAAGATGAAAGAGCCTTTTTGTTTTAGCTATATCGAGACTAATCAAGCTTATTTATACCTCCATTTATGCACATAAGAATTATGCTCAGTCACCACTGATTTTGTAACAAAGAAGACCAAACAGACATATGAGTCAGATGTCAGTATTAGCATTTACTGCCTAAGAGCACAAGAGATTAGAGCTACAAATTTCTATGACCAATCTTTATCTGTTGTGTCACATCAATTTTGTGCTGGCTAAATACTCAGATGGTGCGACAAAGAGCTGAAAAGCTTTAAAACAGCTTGGTCATTTTTTAAATGAAATTTGTTTTTGTTTTCCCAGCACAAAAGGGCCAATGAATAAAAGCTACTTTAGTCTGCTCCCTTATTCACAAGGGGCTGCCACAGCAGGTAGCTCCACATGTTTGATTTAGCAGTTGTTTTATGCCGGACACCCTTCCTGGCACAATTCTAAAGGCATCGGTGTCTCCTCCGAGAATCAAACTGGTGATCTTTCACTTATTAGGCAAATGTCTAAACCACTACAAAAAGGGCGATGAATTAGAAATAAAATAAAAACTGGTGCCAGTACTCCTCACTAGTATAGACAGCATAACAGTTGGACATAGCCACCTCGATGTCATCCACTGGTTTGTGAAGTCCTGTTATGAAGCCTCCAGCTGAGCTTTTTCACCGTCGCCATCTTGGTGTTTTGAAGCCAGATGTGACGAGCAAGAGGTGGATATGACTGATCCTTGATATGCTCATAGCTTATCATGGCCCTTTCTGACTCTAAATCATTTTTTATAAATTAGGCTCAAAATTAATCAGTTGAAACTAGACACTGAGGCCATCAGTCTGATCAGCACAGTGTGTACCGAGCTTCTCAATGAAGAAGGAACCTATTTCTTCCAATCTTTTCTGGTATTTTTGCAACCAGACTTAGCCCCCTGGTGTTACAAAGAACACAGGCTTAAGGCACTCTAGCATCACACTTTAGACAAGGCAGGCATGTCCATCTTTGATAACATCTGTGGATATCAGCCAAACTCGTAATAATGATATCAGTGGTGATACAGAATTAAACAATCCACACATTCCTACTGATCATACACCAAAAGTACTTAAAACACCAGCGTATCTCTTAAAAGTGTTGTGTGGGGCTGCTTAGTACCAATACCTAGAACCAGATGGATAAAGAGCTGCACCACACCAGAGGTGCTCTTCATATGGAAGCATTTACAGATGCACAGATGTGGGGATTTAGTGAGCAAACAGCAGATGAAAGACTAAACAAAAGAGATCAGAGAACATCTTCTTTGCATTTTTTCTATGGGCTTGGTTCACTAAAAGCACAACTTACACATCAAAAGCCTGTAACACCATGTTGTGTCTATCATACACAGATAGCAATGTGCTCGTGCTCTGTAGGTGTGATAAGCAATCCTAATGTGGTGCAATGTAGGAGTGAAGAGTAAATGGAGTGGGATCTGCTGTTACCACCAAGAAGTTCAACAAAGGGAAAACACAATGAGTTTTAAACGTGACTGGGAACACATACTTGTATGTGAATTCTAATAATACAGCATTGCTGAACAGGAGCAGGCTCATATCTTCCTCCCTGCAGACTTGACCATATGGACAAGAGAGGAAGGGAGAGGAGAGGGGAAGTGTTTCCCCCTTTGAAAACAGGAGGAGAGCACCGCATGAATGGGCTCCATATCACACAACTCCACATGCATCAGCTGTTTCTAATTCAACACATGACAGTATAAATGGCTCACGCAGTCCAATGATGTATTAAATTCCTGACATGTTTGTCCTCCTGTTTATCTTTGCAGACCATAACATAAGGAAATGGGAGGAAGGGAGGGAGGAACTGTGTTATCAGAGTCTGGCATAGTGCAAAAAGGGAGGGTCAGCTCTGTCAGGCAAAGCAGGGAGGGAGTGCCTGATTGCATCGACAAGCAACTCTGACTCAACAGAGACTGAAACGGGTGATGGGACAAACACACTATGATGGAAGTGAAATAACCAGACTGACAGACACAGTGCAGCGTGGGGGTGGGGGAAAGCGCCACAAAGAGACCCCACACACGCATTCTCATAAACTCCGCTATCTTCTCACCGCAATTACTATAAATGAGAAAGATAGTTCAAACTAACTACACACCACTGAAAAGGACCACAGAACTTACAACCGCTTCCCCTTCCGCTTATACTGAATGAGTCAACTGCAGGCACTGACGTGCTGACAGCTACATGGAAATAAAATTAAGAGAAGAGAGAGAAACGTGTCTCTACCAGGCATGATTGCTATCACTGCACAGAGCAGACTGACTGATGGGGGTGGTGGGTCCACCTCATGTACAGAGTTAACCCGAGCAAACACAAGTCAGCTGCTCTCGCTCCTAAAACTATGCTGGGATAACACACATACACACACAGAAGGCACTCTAGGAATGCCAACACTGCTATTCAGATGTGTACAGACAGGAGTTCAAAAACCTACTGTGTAACCATCGGAGATATGGTGTGGTCTATGTGAGCAGGGAAAAAATGTTCGGCCATAAAATAAGTTAGGGACAGACTAACAAAACGGTGGTCCAATTTCAAAACAACCTCCGATCAGTGGCTGTCACTGTTAGTTTTACTAGCTACGGTCAAATGTGCCGTAGGATCTAAGTGTCTACAGTATGACAAGGAAAGAACGGATTGAAATAATCCAGGTATGCCATCAGCCATGGCAGAAGGCTGATACAGCACGTCTGTCACCATCCCAACCAGTATGACCCGATTCTCCGGACGAGCGTGCCACGGCTCTTTCTGCTAGCTAGAGTTAGCGCACAGCTAACGCGGCTAACAAAGACTAAAACAAAAGGCAAAGCTTAAAAGCTACAAAAATTAAGTTTTAAAGTTTAACACTTACATATACTGGTAACGGCCATGGATACCCAGCGGGTTCTGCTCCAACCGGCGATTTGAGCTTGAGCTCCAGCTTTTCTCCCATCCTACACTTCACGGCGGCTTGGCTGTGGTGGATAGCTAGCTAGTAACTGCTCTCTGTTAGCCAGCTGGTCGGTTAGCGAGCGACTTACAACGAGAACATTTTGTAAGAAAAACGTTCAAACGCGTAAAATTAAAAAAGACGTCGACGCTGGTTACGTGGCAGATACACTCACGATGCGTTCAAGTGTATAACTGGATATGACTCGCTGTTCTATTTTAAATAAAATGCCTTTTTTATGCCCACTGGCAATAACACCGATTCTGTATCGCCGCCATCTTGCCCGGCATGAATACTTATGGCAAGGGGCCACTGGCAGCGGAGGGGACGCAGACGTCACTGAGCCAGCTCACGAGCAAGCCACCCCTTCCCAAGCTGCGTGAGAACACCGATAACATCACGACTTTTTTCCATATTAACGCAGGAATATTTACGCAGAGCCGGCAGATACATGATAAATGATAACCGTTCGTTTTAATATAAACGCTAAAAACACATTGACTCTGATTCTCAACATAATACACTTTTATTTACCCATAAATTATAAATATAAATTATAGCTTTAAGTAAATTAAATATAACGCAAATAACAATGCAACGAGTACTAATAAACACATTCTGTTTTACACAGCATAATTAAGGACACGTTTTTATGTACTAGGTGTTGTTATAGAAAGTTTATATACAAATTCAATATAAAACATTGGAAATTAGACCTAAATATTATTTTCCCAGCCTTTAATTCAATTCAATTCAATTTTATTTATACAGCGCCAAATCACAACAACAGTCGCCTCAAGGCGCTTTATATTGTAAGATAGCTCCTACAATAACACAGACAGAGAAAAATTCAACAGCCATGTGACCCCGTATGAGCAAGCACTGGGGCACAGTGGGAAGGAAAAACCTCCCTTTTAACCGGAAGAAGCTGGCTCTTACACATATCCCTGAGGTACACCAACTGTAAAATGCAGTTTGCTCATTTCCTAAGAACAGCTAGAAATGTGTAGGGTTGTATTTTGGAATCTGTATCGAACTCAAAGAGCTTTCCAACTGTTTCTCTGTCTATACTCGGGGACTCTGTCACCCAGTGCTGATGTTTTGGAATTTTAATTAGGTCTTTACTACTACTACTACTACTACTACTACTACTACTACTAACAATAATAATAATAATAATAATAATAATAATAACTTTTCTTTTGTTATCATTTGAGCACAGATCTGTAGCTGACTATAGGCAGGAACAGAGATGTGCAAACACATGCATTATCAGCAGCCCAGAGTCTGGATCAAAGGCCTAAATGAATAACTCTGTCAGTACAATATTTACCAAAGATTGCTGTTGTTCACAAGACTTACAGCTTTGCCCAGGAGCCTCAAACATCTGCATGTAAAGACTTTAAACGGCCCAAGGAATTTCATTTATATTTTAAAACTAGTAAGTCGGTTGGCTGGAAAACAGTTTTATAGAACAAAACCAGCTGTTTGATATGTCCATCCATCCATCCATCCATCGTCATCCGCTTTGTCCGGGGTCGGGTCGCGGGGGCAGCAGTTTGATATGTATGATGGAAATACAGAAATATTTCTTAAGGAAGTTCTTCAGTATTTATGCAGGCAAGTATCTACCTACCTATGGCTCTTTATAAAACAGTTGTTTATACACTTCTGTGCACTTGCAAAACAGTTAAACATGGATATGATGTGTAAGAAACTGGGCACATCTCATTCAAAATTGATGATGTAGTTGGGGAGCTAATTATAGTAAAATTGTTTTTTACTTTATGTGTGACGTGTCCACAGTGAGTGATGATTTATAATGGACTGTGGTTGAGGAAGGGTTGGGTTACTACCCGGTCAAGTCACCATATAATTTTCATAATCTGTGTGCCTGTCTTTTTGTTCCCATGCAGCACAATGTTTGCTGAAAAACAATACAATGCACTGAAGGATGTGCAGAAGCATCTATGCTACTGTAGTCATGTGGACTGAGGGCGGTTATGGGAGAGACATTTATACTTTCATGGGTTATGTTGCTGTAGTTTTTATTGAATGAGAAATTACATGTGAGGATAAGTGGATGAGCGAGTACACAGTTTAAACAATAGATAGAGCGAAGAGAGAAATAACCTCAGCTCATTCACAGAAAAGTTGTCTGATTCAGCTCAACAGAGCCAGCATTGTTTACAAGAAGGTTCAGTCATCTGTAGCCTGAATGTGAACCGAGACTGTAGTTCAAATTTCTGGCCTTTAGCCACAAAACTGCACCGTACCAGATAGACTGACAGGCTATGGTATCTTGATTTTGAAAGCATTAGATCCAAGAAAAATAGCTATGACTGGTGAAGTGGGATGTTTCTATTATACTCAAAGAAGTCATATATTACCACATAAATGGGAATGTGTCTGCCTGGTGCTAGACGTCTCTTTTGCCAACTGATGATGAGGATGCAGCATCTGGATGGAGATCAGCAATGAAGAAAGAAACCTCCTGATATTAGAAATGACCCTGAAGGTCAGTCAGGCAGTCGATATGAAGCAGAAACCCGTCCATAATAGAGGAGAAGACGCAGCAAGCTGCCAGTTTGGCTGGTGCTGCAGAATGAATAAGAGATAATCAAGATGGTAAACTCCCAGGTCAAAGAGCACTCAAGAGAGTATTATGGGGAAACTAGCTTTC
>NW_005187424.1:636436-660408 GCF_000239375.1 Pundamilia nyererei | reverse complement strand
CCTGGTACAGGAGTAGAAGAAGAGGAAACTAAACCACTCTCAAATAACCTGCTGTGCTATATTATGTGCAGGGCTCGCACAATCGCTAGCCCGACGTCCCGGAGCTAGCGATATCTCTGGTCGGGCGACCAAAATCTATCTCAGCCCCGCCCGTCGGGTTATCATATAGCCTGACGGGCGAGGCTGAGATAGATTTTGGTCGCCCGACAGGAGATATCGCTAGCTCCGGGACATCGGGCTAGCGATTTTGTGAGCCCTGCGTGTTGATTGCGCTCTTATTTCCTGAGGGTGTCTCCACAGCAGATGGATCTGCATGTTTGATTTGACGAGATTTTACACCAGATGCCCTTCCTGACGAAACCCCTGCCTTTGAGATCATTAGTAAGAGTACAGCAGCTTGTGACCCCTTAAGGCCGGGTTTGTGTCTCCTCCCAGGACTGAACCAGGGATATTTCACATGTAAGGCAAATGTCCTAAACATTTCACCACAGAGCCACAAAAAGACCTTATAAAGAAATTATTTGAATCTTATTACCCAGTTAACGTGTGTTTAAAATAAATTAGTATATGTATCTGTCTTAATGTACTGTTCTAAGATGAGTTTTTATGAATTTCAATAACATCTGTTTGAGATGTTAATG
The DNA here is from genome assembly GCF_000239375.1 of Pundamilia nyererei. Taxonomy (NCBI): domain Eukaryota; kingdom Metazoa; phylum Chordata; class Actinopteri; order Cichliformes; family Cichlidae; genus Pundamilia; species Pundamilia nyererei. Next base: position 659,767 of record NW_005187424.1, on the reverse strand, counting down.
CAGACTGTATGTGTCTATTTGAATGTATATAGGAACTTGAAAAAAATAGCTGATGCCAATGGGAACCCTAATGAAACTGGAGAGGCTGAAGCTATGCTCATGCTACATCCCGTGTCTCTGAAAATTACCCTAAGTTGGTCAGAAGCAAACTTGAATAAGATAAAAATCTATTGTATTTTACACATGCAGGGAAATTATATTCATTAATTTTAGCAGGAGTGCCTGAGCAGCTCTCTGTGAGTAACAGGACTCAAGTTGCATCCAGCACACAGGCTGCCTAAGCCTGTTGCCTGAGCTGACCCACTGACCCACTTTCCGTCTCCTGCTTTGCCAAAGAGAGCCTCTGCTGGAGAGAAAGAAAAGAAAGAAAGTAGAAAGGGGAAAAAAAAAGAAATCTGAAGGTGAAAGAGGACAAAGGCAGGGAAAGTGAAAGCGAGAAGCGAAAAAAGAACTGTGAAAGGAAAGGGGGGCCTGAGAGAGGAGGAGAGCCTGCTATTTGTCAGCTGTTTGAGGCCTGGCACAGCAGCATGAGCTAACGGCTCTCAGCTCTCAGCCCACAGCTTCCAGCTTCCCGCTCAATACTACCCGCCAATACTACGCAAACTTCCGCCAAAACTAAAACATCCATGCGCACACCCTGAAAGAACCATGGCTAGACAGGAGATCTGTTAGCGGAGCAGTTAACCACATTATGGAGCTAACTGTTAATGATAATGAGCTACAAATCTTCCTAAAACACACATGAGCAAAGCACTGTGTAGCTCTTAATATGGAAGCTATACAGAGTATGAAGTGAGCGAATCAGATGCAGCAGGGGGAGGTCACCTGCTCACACAAAGACGGCACACAGCAACACCAGTAGAGAGCTGCTGCTAAAAATAAACGCCGTCTGAAAGCTAGACTCAGACAAAAAGAACAGAGGACCCTCCTCTCCTCCCCACTGTGGGTTCAAGTGACGCACGTACTACTCCTCCTCTCCACGCTACCTCTCCTCACAGATGCACTGTGGGTGTAGGGGTTTTACCCAAAACACTGCTCAACTATCTACACCGCAACACCCAATGAGAACAAATGACCAAAGTCAGGCTTTGTATAGAAATTTGATTTTATTTATCAAATGGCAAAAAAGTAGTAAGATGAAAGAGCCTTTTTGTTTTAGCTATATCGAGACTAATCAAGCTTATTTATACCTCCATTTATGCACATAAGAATTATGCTCAGTCACCACTGATTTTGTAACAAAGAAGACCAAACAGACATATGAGTCAGATGTCAGTATTAGCATTTACTGCCTAAGAGCACAAGAGATTAGAGCTACAAATTTCTATGACCAATCTTTATCTGTTGTGTCACATCAATTTTGTGCTGGCTAAATACTCAGATGGTGCGACAAAGAGCTGAAAAGCTTTAAAACAGCTTGGTCATTTTTTAAATGAAATTTGTTTTTGTTTTCCCAGCACAAAAGGGCCAATGAATAAAAGCTACTTTAGTCTGCTCCCTTATTCACAAGGGGCTGCCACAGCAGGTAGCTCCACATGTTTGATTTAGCAGTTGTTTTATGCCGGACACCCTTCCTGGCACAATTCTAAAGGCATCGGTGTCTCCTCCGAGAATCAAACTGGTGATCTTTCACTTATTAGGCAAATGTCTAAACCACTACAAAAAGGGCGATGAATTAGAAATAAAATAAAAACTGGTGCCAGTACTCCTCACTAGTATAGACAGCATAACAGTTGGACATAGCCACCTCGATGTCATCCACTGGTTTGTGAAGTCCTGTTATGAAGCCTCCAGCTGAGCTTTTTCACCGTCGCCATCTTGGTGTTTTGAAGCCAGATGTGACGAGCAAGAGGTGGATATGACTGATCCTTGATATGCTCATAGCTTATCATGGCCCTTTCTGACTCTAAATCATTTTTTATAAATTAGGCTCAAAATTAATCAGTTGAAACTAGACACTGAGGCCATCAGTCTGATCAGCACAGTGTGTACCGAGCTTCTCAATGAAGAAGGAACCTATTTCTTCCAATCTTTTCTGGTATTTTTGCAACCAGACTTAGCCCCCTGGTGTTACAAAGAACACAGGCTTAAGGCACTCTAGCATCACACTTTAGACAAGGCAGGCATGTCCATCTTTGATAACATCTGTGGATATCAGCCAAACTCGTAATAATGATATCAGTGGTGATACAGAATTAAACAATCCACACATTCCTACTGATCATACACCAAAAGTACTTAAAACACCAGCGTATCTCTTAAAAGTGTTGTGTGGGGCTGCTTAGTACCAATACCTAGAACCAGATGGATAAAGAGCTGCACCACACCAGAGGTGCTCTTCATATGGAAGCATTTACAGATGCACAGATGTGGGGATTTAGTGAGCAAACAGCAGATGAAAGACTAAACAAAAGAGATCAGAGAACATCTTCTTTGCATTTTTTCTATGGGCTTGGTTCACTAAAAGCACAACTTACACATCAAAAGCCTGTAACACCATGTTGTGTCTATCATACACAGATAGCAATGTGCTCGTGCTCTGTAGGTGTGATAAGCAATCCTAATGTGGTGCAATGTAGGAGTGAAGAGTAAATGGAGTGGGATCTGCTGTTACCACCAAGAAGTTCAACAAAGGGAAAACACAATGAGTTTTAAACGTGACTGGGAACACATACTTGTATGTGAATTCTAATAATACAGCATTGCTGAACAGGAGCAGGCTCATATCTTCCTCCCTGCAGACTTGACCATATGGACAAGAGAGGAAGGGAGAGGAGAGGGGAAGTGTTTCCCCCTTTGAAAACAGGAGGAGAGCACCGCATGAATGGGCTCCATATCACACAACTCCACATGCATCAGCTGTTTCTAATTCAACACATGACAGTATAAATGGCTCACGCAGTCCAATGATGTATTAAATTCCTGACATGTTTGTCCTCCTGTTTATCTTTGCAGACCATAACATAAGGAAATGGGAGGAAGGGAGGGAGGAACTGTGTTATCAGAGTCTGGCATAGTGCAAAAAGGGAGGGTCAGCTCTGTCAGGCAAAGCAGGGAGGGAGTGCCTGATTGCATCGACAAGCAACTCTGACTCAACAGAGACTGAAACGGGTGATGGGACAAACACACTATGATGGAAGTGAAATAACCAGACTGACAGACACAGTGCAGCGTGGGGGTGGGGGAAAGCGCCACAAAGAGACCCCACACACGCATTCTCATAAACTCCGCTATCTTCTCACCGCAATTACTATAAATGAGAAAGATAGTTCAAACTAACTACACACCACTGAAAAGGACCACAGAACTTACAACCGCTTCCCCTTCCGCTTATACTGAATGAGTCAACTGCAGGCACTGACGTGCTGACAGCTACATGGAAATAAAATTAAGAGAAGAGAGAGAAACGTGTCTCTACCAGGCATGATTGCTATCACTGCACAGAGCAGACTGACTGATGGGGGTGGTGGGTCCACCTCATGTACAGAGTTAACCCGAGCAAACACAAGTCAGCTGCTCTCGCTCCTAAAACTATGCTGGGATAACACACATACACACACAGAAGGCACTCTAGGAATGCCAACACTGCTATTCAGATGTGTACAGACAGGAGTTCAAAAACCTACTGTGTAACCATCGGAGATATGGTGTGGTCTATGTGAGCAGGGAAAAAATGTTCGGCCATAAAATAAGTTAGGGACAGACTAACAAAACGGTGGTCCAATTTCAAAACAACCTCCGATCAGTGGCTGTCACTGTTAGTTTTACTAGCTACGGTCAAATGTGCCGTAGGATCTAAGTGTCTACAGTATGACAAGGAAAGAACGGATTGAAATAATCCAGGTATGCCATCAGCCATGGCAGAAGGCTGATACAGCACGTCTGTCACCATCCCAACCAGTATGACCCGATTCTCCGGACGAGCGTGCCACGGCTCTTTCTGCTAGCTAGAGTTAGCGCACAGCTAACGCGGCTAACAAAGACTAAAACAAAAGGCAAAGCTTAAAAGCTACAAAAATTAAGTTTTAAAGTTTAACACTTACATATACTGGTAACGGCCATGGATACCCAGCGGGTTCTGCTCCAACCGGCGATTTGAGCTTGAGCTCCAGCTTTTCTCCCATCCTACACTTCACGGCGGCTTGGCTGTGGTGGATAGCTAGCTAGTAACTGCTCTCTGTTAGCCAGCTGGTCGGTTAGCGAGCGACTTACAACGAGAACATTTTGTAAGAAAAACGTTCAAACGCGTAAAATTAAAAAAGACGTCGACGCTGGTTACGTGGCAGATACACTCACGATGCGTTCAAGTGTATAACTGGATATGACTCGCTGTTCTATTTTAAATAAAATGCCTTTTTTATGCCCACTGGCAATAACACCGATTCTGTATCGCCGCCATCTTGCCCGGCATGAATACTTATGGCAAGGGGCCACTGGCAGCGGAGGGGACGCAGACGTCACTGAGCCAGCTCACGAGCAAGCCACCCCTTCCCAAGCTGCGTGAGAACACCGATAACATCACGACTTTTTTCCATATTAACGCAGGAATATTTACGCAGAGCCGGCAGATACATGATAAATGATAACCGTTCGTTTTAATATAAACGCTAAAAACACATTGACTCTGATTCTCAACATAATACACTTTTATTTACCCATAAATTATAAATATAAATTATAGCTTTAAGTAAATTAAATATAACGCAAATAACAATGCAACGAGTACTAATAAACACATTCTGTTTTACACAGCATAATTAAGGACACGTTTTTATGTACTAGGTGTTGTTATAGAAAGTTTATATACAAATTCAATATAAAACATTGGAAATTAGACCTAAATATTATTTTCCCAGCCTTTAATTCAATTCAATTCAATTTTATTTATACAGCGCCAAATCACAACAACAGTCGCCTCAAGGCGCTTTATATTGTAAGATAGCTCCTACAATAACACAGACAGAGAAAAATTCAACAGCCATGTGACCCCGTATGAGCAAGCACTGGGGCACAGTGGGAAGGAAAAACCTCCCTTTTAACCGGAAGAAGCTGGCTCTTACACATATCCCTGAGGTACACCAACTGTAAAATGCAGTTTGCTCATTTCCTAAGAACAGCTAGAAATGTGTAGGGTTGTATTTTGGAATCTGTATCGAACTCAAAGAGCTTTCCAACTGTTTCTCTGTCTATACTCGGGGACTCTGTCACCCAGTGCTGATGTTTTGGAATTTTAATTAGGTCTTTACTACTACTACTACTACTACTACTACTACTACTACTAACAATAATAATAATAATAATAATAATAATAATAACTTTTCTTTTGTTATCATTTGAGCACAGATCTGTAGCTGACTATAGGCAGGAACAGAGATGTGCAAACACATGCATTATCAGCAGCCCAGAGTCTGGATCAAAGGCCTAAATGAATAACTCTGTCAGTACAATATTTACCAAAGATTGCTGTTGTTCACAAGACTTACAGCTTTGCCCAGGAGCCTCAAACATCTGCATGTAAAGACTTTAAACGGCCCAAGGAATTTCATTTATATTTTAAAACTAGTAAGTCGGTTGGCTGGAAAACAGTTTTATAGAACAAAACCAGCTGTTTGATATGTCCATCCATCCATCCATCCATCGTCATCCGCTTTGTCCGGGGTCGGGTCGCGGGGGCAGCAGTTTGATATGTATGATGGAAATACAGAAATATTTCTTAAGGAAGTTCTTCAGTATTTATGCAGGCAAGTATCTACCTACCTATGGCTCTTTATAAAACAGTTGTTTATACACTTCTGTGCACTTGCAAAACAGTTAAACATGGATATGATGTGTAAGAAACTGGGCACATCTCATTCAAAATTGATGATGTAGTTGGGGAGCTAATTATAGTAAAATTGTTTTTTACTTTATGTGTGACGTGTCCACAGTGAGTGATGATTTATAATGGACTGTGGTTGAGGAAGGGTTGGGTTACTACCCGGTCAAGTCACCATATAATTTTCATAATCTGTGTGCCTGTCTTTTTGTTCCCATGCAGCACAATGTTTGCTGAAAAACAATACAATGCACTGAAGGATGTGCAGAAGCATCTATGCTACTGTAGTCATGTGGACTGAGGGCGGTTATGGGAGAGACATTTATACTTTCATGGGTTATGTTGCTGTAGTTTTTATTGAATGAGAAATTACATGTGAGGATAAGTGGATGAGCGAGTACACAGTTTAAACAATAGATAGAGCGAAGAGAGAAATAACCTCAGCTCATTCACAGAAAAGTTGTCTGATTCAGCTCAACAGAGCCAGCATTGTTTACAAGAAGGTTCAGTCATCTGTAGCCTGAATGTGAACCGAGACTGTAGTTCAAATTTCTGGCCTTTAGCCACAAAACTGCACCGTACCAGATAGACTGACAGGCTATGGTATCTTGATTTTGAAAGCATTAGATCCAAGAAAAATAGCTATGACTGGTGAAGTGGGATGTTTCTATTATACTCAAAGAAGTCATATATTACCACATAAATGGGAATGTGTCTGCCTGGTGCTAGACGTCTCTTTTGCCAACTGATGATGAGGATGCAGCATCTGGATGGAGATCAGCAATGAAGAAAGAAACCTCCTGATATTAGAAATGACCCTGAAGGTCAGTCAGGCAGTCGATATGAAGCAGAAACCCGTCCATAATAGAGGAGAAGACGCAGCAAGCTGCCAGTTTGGCTGGTGCTGCAGAATGAATAAGAGATAATCAAGATGGTAAACTCCCAGGTCAAAGAGCACTCAAGAGAGTATTATGGGGAAACTAGCTTTCTCTGGTGGATTCTGTGGTTAGGACAAAAAAACAAAAAACAAAAAAAAAAAACAATAGAAATTTCAGTGAGACGAATGCAGCTGGTCAAAGCTTGAAGGCTTAGCAGATGTTTATCGCTGCTTCACGTTCGCCTGTTTTGTCTGAGACCATTTGCACTAACCCTCTCATGTATCTGAGAGATGAGACTTTTCACACCTATGTCAGAGCAGACTTATAGTGCCAACTTTGAGGAACCACTGATGCATTTTAAAAATGCAACTGTCATCACACACATCAGCTGCTAAAATCAGCAATGTTTCAGCCAACTTAGGTGTGAAGACTTTCCTAAACAAACATTCAGCTAATGGTAAAGCAGCTGGTTTGTTTTTAGAATCCTCATTAGCATGAGCTTTATCTGTAGCTATTATAAGTGTCCGTATACTTAAAGGAAACCAAGTATGCTCATTTTTAAACCTCATATTTTCATTCCTGGACTCTGTATGCTCCTTATTTATCTTAGCAGCCCCTCAATCCACCCAGAGTAACCAGCGGTTACCATTTGAGGGCTCCGAGTCCACCCACTGTCAGAAATAAACTGTTCTAGCTGATCCGTTTTTAAGGTCAACCACCCTTCTTCTGTTTGGCTGCACTTTTTAAACAAAAGAAATAAACACCGAGTGGGTGGGGCTTCCTCTGCTCACCTGGTTCTATTAAATTCAATATAATTTTATTTATACAGCACCAAATCACAACAACAGTCACCTCAAGGCGCTTTATATTGTAAGGTAGACCCTACAATGATACATACAGAGAAAAACCCAACAATCATATGAACCCCTATTAGCAAGCCCTTTGGCGACAGTGGGAAGGAAAAACTCCCTTTTAACAGGAAGAAGCCTCCGGCAGAACCAGGCTCAGGGAGGGGCGGCCATCTGCTGCGACCAGTTGGGGTGAGAAAAGGAAGGCAGGATAAAAGATGACTCAATGACATCACACAGAGGGCAGAAAAAGCTGGTCAGAGCAGTGTGACGGTGGAACTGCTGGCTCACATGAATTATCTGTCTTTGAAATTCTGGCTCCCTCTAATATTAACATCCACCACTGCGTAATAAAGCCTTTTAAATTCATCGATTATGCCATGCCCTCGAGTTTAATGCCAATTACCTTCAATAAGAGTCAGCCCTTTATTTCAACTACGGCCTACATTTTCACATGAAAGCACTAGCTCGCTCTGTTAGCACAGAATCTGAATAGAAGCAGATCCCTCTGCAGTTTTCAGCACACAGAGAGAGGGGAGGGGAGACCTCTGTGTGTAAACATGTTTGTGTATATGCTGCTGTATGTTGAGGAGAGGGGGAGATGGCAGCTTGCCACAGTGAACTCTCTGACCAGCCCCCCTCCCCTCCAGCTCCCTCAGCAGCTCTGAGGCCAGCTTCGGGATGAGAGCCATGCGCAGCGAGGCTCAGGCACAGCTCAGCCCAGCCAACTGGAACGCAGTCGCTATGTAGATTTCTGGGATCTTTCACAGTGTGTCAGATTACAGCGAGCCTCGTCCTGCGCTGCCTGGCTGGAGCATCCTCTGCTCACGCTGCCATGCCAAGGCCTTTTTGGGATCCACGTTTAAGTGTCAGCAAACACACATTCACAAATTATAAGAGGATGCCAATTAGACACAAGACACACGTAGACTACAAAGTGGAAGCTTTTAACTACTTCCCCTTGCAACCAAATGGATCCCCGAGGGTGTCGCCGAGCACACGTAAGGGTTTACCGACGAAGAGAAACAGAAATCTGGGACACCGCATGGATCTAAATATTTCTAGTTAATCTGCTGCCTTCATGGACAAAGGCGAGGCATGCCAGGACTGTGTGGAGGCTGGGGAACCCAACAGTGTGAGGCTGCTGCCATCCAAAGGATAGCTGCTGTATTACAAACCAGTCGATTCGGTAATTGTTACCAAAATAAATAAATAAATAAATAAATAATTAATGATTTCCTTAATTAGAGAAAGTGCTTCAGTAATTTGAACTTCCACAAACATGTTTGAAAGCTTTAAAAACAACAACAAAAAAAAAAAATTACTTCATCATCTGTATGATTAAATATTCCTGACCCCATGTGAAAACAGCAGGAAATGTAGCACCATTACAATAAAGGGCAACAACAACGGATTCAGAATTTCACAAATAAAGATTTGAAAGAATTTTATTATTGAAACAAAGATCATCTCAGTCCCAGTCCCTTATGGTTTTCAAAAAGCGTGCTTTGGGTTTTAGCGCCAACATTTCATGACAGTCCTCCAAAGCCCTCTTTGCTTATACAGCAGCATGTATATACTGAAGGGAAAAGGAAAAGGGGAAGAAAAAACAAAACAAAACAAAACCTATACAAACAGATCATTTTGGCACAATCAACTCGTACATGGTAATCCTGTGCTGGCATATTATTACCAGTTTGCTCTCCATTGGATCAAAATATCTTTCACTGATAAACTCATTCACGATGGATTTTGACCAGAGAGGGAAATACAGTAATCATGTCTGAATCTTTGTAGAAAACAAGGTACAGTAAGAGTGACTGAAAGTCTTTGTTAAAAGGTGTAACGCTCGGTGTTGCAGAGTGTTGATACCAGTAACAAAACATTCCTCCTCACAGACTTCCGAGTCCCAGATCCAGCCTCGGTCTGAACCCGGCAGCATTTCTAAGTTCTGAACTTCATGTAGTGTTTGCATTAGGAGCAAGATGAAAATCTGAAACCTGACAAGTCCAGTGCGAAGCTCTGACCCCTCACAGGGAAACACTGAAGAACTTCCTACTGGATGGTAAATCAGACAAAATTAATGAGAACTGGAAGCGGGGAATTCTGTGACAAGTTCCTTTGCCAACATTTGGTAGAGCGTTTTGTGTCATCCCACTCAGTAAGCACTTTGGTATACATGCTGGTCAGAGTCACGTCTACTCGATTACATGATAATACAGTCGGACTAGGCCTCAGCGTGGATTTTAATATCCTTGGGCAGTTTTTTTCTTCAAGTAAAGATACAAAGACTGTTCATTGTAACTCATTCATAAAGCATGCACTCGGATGGACAAAGAAGTGTGTCGATTGGACAAAACCCCAAGGTAACAGCAAGATCAGAAGAAAAAGTGCAGATTCTCCATATTCACGTAAAAAGATCGATATAAGAAACGCACTTGCTGACGGCGCTCGACGTTTCTCGGGCATCTCGACTCGATGCTGACCCAGGAAACTGATTTTTTGGGTCGCTCCCTGTAAATACTTGACATCACACTTGGAAAAAGGCAAAAAGTGGTCCTCCTCTGAGCAGGAGGTCCACCGGGCTTCACTCGGAAGATGAACAAAAATGGCTTCATCTTAACAGTCGTCTCAGATGGACTAGCATGCGGGAAGATTAGCAGACAAAAACAAAAGTAAACGTGGTCTGAACACAACTGAAAGTGATAATGGTGCACAAGCCGAAACTTCCAAAACTTCCCGGAGATGAAAAGAAAAAGGCTGTAGGTCTGCATCCCATCTGCTTCAGCTTACAATTCAAGGATCTTCCGTAGTGCGAAGAAGGGTAACACTGACACCGAGCTCCTCAGAAAACTCGGACACATTCTGTTGCTACAAAAGTCGTAATAAACGGGAAAGACGATTCATTAACAGCAGAGAATAGTTTCTCACTGACGCAATAACTGAACCACAACTTAGGACCACCGCAGGAACAGAGCTCGGGAGTTCGTCCTGAAGGACCGCAAACCCGAGCCCCCCCTCCTTTAATACGCGTGCATATGATTTTAGAAACGAAAAGCTGAACGCACGTGACCGTGCGCACCGGTTTCAAATGAACAGTAATATCTGCATCTCTTTAAAAGAGATAAATAAAGAGAATAAAGTTATCCCAAAAGACTGACAGACGGGCAAGGCAGCTTCTGGATAAAATACAGGCAGACATTCAAAATGTGAGAACAGAAACTTTAAAGTACTGATACAGAGGAGTGTAAAACAGACTCCTCCCCCATTTTAATATCCAAAATAAATACAAAGAAATAGGTTCGACATCTCAACCATTCATTTTTCACTAAGTGGGGAAAACTTTTTCATCATTCGTTTAATTTTTTCCTCAACTCAAAAACAAATTCATTGCATTTGGCATTCAATCTGCAGCTTTCATCTCCGTGTCCCTCCTGTTCCCAAAGCAGGAAAAAGAATTTGGAAATCTCCCAAGAACGTGGCAAAGTTTCCATGTTTGACACTTTCACATCTCTGAACTATAAGCAGGGTGTGTAGAAAAACAGACCTGCACAGAGCCACATTTTCTGGATGCACACCAGGCTTCGCCTCATCTCCACAAAAGAAAAAACAAAAGAAAAACAGAGCGTGTCCCGCTTGGTTCCCACTAGAGCCTTTGGCCCCGATGAGAGGAATACTCCCTTCATGGCAATTTTTTTCTTCTTCTTTTCTCCCCACACAAGCAGAATCTGGAGCTTTCCACCATCTGCTCGGCTTCCAGAGATAACAGGGAACACAGTCTAATAACCACTTTTAAAGTTGCTGTTGATCGTACTCCGCAATGAGTTTCTTAATGTGCGCCAGTTTGTTGTGTAGATATTCACAGCGGTTCTTCTCTTGGCTGTAGTTTGGATTAGTCTGCGATGGAAAAAGCACAGCGTCAGAATCTGATAAACCGCTCACACACTTCATCATCAGCGTCAGTCAGAGCTACAACCTACCTTTTTTATTTTACGATACTCTTGAAGTATTTGATTGTGAACCGTCTGTTCAAAGAAGGAAAGAGTTTAAGTCATTTGTCTTCACATTAAAGGTAAAAGCGTTGTGTTTATTATACGGTTACTCGTGGTGCCGTGGAATCTTTTGCGTCTCTCTCGGGGTATTTACCTTGTACTTGTCTGTGCCGTGTTGGAGCTGTTTCAGCTCATTATCAAGCACCGTGAACTGCCGGGTGATGCCCTCTATTCGAGCATATAGTCCCCGGTACTCGCTGTACTCGGCGTTGAAATCATTTTTATACCTTTGACGCTGCTCCGGAGAGCTGATCACTGTATATTTCCTAAGGAGAAGAATACAGAAAAAAATATTACTGAACAAGAAGAGCCCAAACTACCAAGGACACTCCCTGTCTGGGCAGCATTTACTTTGGATTTTCTTTGTTTTTTTAAAATGTACTTTTACATTGTCTGCAGTAAAAAACAGATGACACAACACACAGCACAGTTGTAAGAGTCAGAGTTTCTCAGTTACAAGGCTTTTGTCAGTTTTCCACAAATAAATCATCGAGTTGACCTCGAAGACCTCAGTGGATGCGAGCCAAATTTGAGTGCATTGTTAACATGACCCCAACGTTTTATAAGAATTCTTTCAAAACTGTGTTTACAGACAGAAGGACACACAAACTTTACCAGAACCCAGAAATATAACCAACAAAAATAAGTTGTGAGGAGTGAGAAGAATCAATATCGGCTTTTAAGTCTGACGCTGCGGGAAAAGTGCAACTTAAACCGTAACCCAAAATATGTGTCATCACGTCTGCGTTCATGTTTGAGTTGTGGCTGTGAGGAGGAGGAGTATAATTTTTGTGTCTCAGCCACAGCTATGGAGCTTGGTGGCAAAAGGACGAAAAAGTAATGAGCGCTTTCTGAACACCAGCACGCACCAGTCTCCTTTACGTCACGTCTCACCACCAATGGGACGGTGAACCATCTCCTCATGTGTGACTCACGGTGGAGGCTGTCTCATTTATTCTGATGAGTTTAACAAGAAGAAATTTGTCAAAACTTGAATACTCACAATAAATAGTCTGCCACTTCAGGTGAAGATGAAGGAATACTGGTACTGTTACACATCCCATTAAGATCTGAAACGAGAACACACATTTGAATAATCTCAATGTGTCATCTGTGCAGGTCTCTAATGCAAAAGCAGAGAAACGTCAGTATGACTGTTATTTGTATTTAACTATCATCTTTTCTGCCAGTGAAATTAACAGGCGTGCATTTGAGGCACAAACTCGAACAGCAGGGGTCTCAGTTTGTTCGATAAGAATAAGACTCGTCACATGATGCATCACCTACTCACAGTGATGACTAACTGGAGAGCATCCAAATATCAAGTATCACTTTTATTCAGAAATCCACATCTAACGCAGTAAAATACTGTGTGTGTGTGTGTGTGTGTGTGTGTGTTGCTCTCACCTGTGCTTCTGTGTGGAATACTGTTGCTTTTGAGGTTTCCTAGGCTCGTCTCACAGGCTCTATTAGGCTCCGGCACACACTCGTCACGACTTTTCCTCTCGTTTTCCTGCTCCTTCTCCCTCACCTTCTCCTTATCTTTGCTCTTCTCTTTGTCTTTATGCTTTTTGGACTTCTTTTTAGACTTGGTGTTTAAGGAGGAAGAGCTCTTGTCCCGCGGGGCCTCCAGGATCGTGTGTCTGGGGGAAGATGTTTGAGGGAGCGAAGGCGGCTGACTGAACCTCTCGGGCACCGCCGATTCCTGAGAGTCACAGTCGCGTCCATTGTTGCTGGAGTCATTGCTGACGTCCGACAATGCTTCAAAAGGACGGGGGATGTCGAGCATGGGCAGTTGCTGGGAGCCGGACGGCGTGCCGCCATCTGGCGCTGAACCCACCACTACCGACTGCGCGCTGCCTGCATCGCCTCTGCCATTGGAAGAGCTGATCTTGCCATTAACCGGGGGTGTTGCAGCCTTGCTAGCGAGGTGCGATATCCTTGGCTTTTTGTTGGCGAGTGGGTCGATGAAGTCGGCAGCGGGCCGTTTCTGGCGAAAACAAAACAGTTTTAGTTTCATACCTTAAAACAGCGTTTGATATGAAATGGTGTTCCAGGTGAAATCAGACAGGGGAGAGACTAATGAGAGCAGAAAGCAACATAATGAAAACGACAAGACTACAGAGTATTCGAGGAAGAGCACTCTTAGCAGCAAAGACACAATGAGGACTGTGCTTCCTTTTCACAACAGCAGAGATTAGATTACAGACAGCCCTGTTTGACCCAGTCCACTCTGAAGACTTTGGGAGTGGCAGACTCGATGACTTTGTTTGCTCTCCTGACTTGGTGGTGTGAAACAAAGGCAAAGAGCCAGTGAAGAGCTCAGCTTGAACCTCCCAAGCTCTTCTAATCTTCTCCACACAAAGCACCTTTGACACCTGAGATCAAAAGTCTCCTGAGATGACAGCCGGAATGAAAAGACTTCTTTATGATTAGCCATGATGGAGGAGGCTAGACTTTAAGTTTCATGTTCATCAGTGTGGATATGCCTTCCCATTGTTCTGTAGCACTCCCTGATTCAGACCAGACCCAGCTCAGGTTTATGCTGCATTACCTGCTGTGATTCTGTCTTTTTACCAATGCAGCTAAAAATGGAGCCCGGAGGCCTGTGTGTGTGTGTATTCATATCTTTGTGGGGACCAAAAATTGTAAGTTGACTATGCTTGTGGGGGACTAACAACCCGTTATAGGGACAAAATGCTCGTCCCAACGAGTCTGAAGGCAATTTTCAGACTCAAAATGTGGCTTTAGTGTCAGGGTTACAATTCGGTTATGGGCAGGGTTAGGGTATTAGGGTAAGCGGCTAGGGAAAGCATTATGTCAACGAGATGTCCTCACTAAGATATGGAAACGTGTGTATGTGCGTGTGTTTACAGAGGGAGTGAGCGGAAAGGAAGGGGCAAACAGTAGGTGTCTGAGGCAAGAACAGCTGAGTGGAAGGAGCTATTAATAAAGCAGAGCCGCTTCTCCTCCCTCTGCTTAATGGAAGTGTAAATAATGGTAAATTTAGACGTCTGTACAGACCTAACAGGACAGGCAGTATGAAAATATCAAAAAATTGTTTAGGCAGTAAGGCAGGAAAACACAATTTCACGCAGATATAGTATACCCAAGAAGATATTTTGTATAATAACAAAAGTTAAGTATTCATGGAAACGTGTATATTTATTTAAAGATTCTAGGGGAGCTTCTAATATCCCTTAATGCGTAATTCTGACCAGCAGCAACCACTTAAGAAAACATTTACTCCTAAAGGCACTTTGGAAATTCACAGAGGAGGATACTAAGAGGAAACATTTATACTTTTGCAGACAGCCAGATGATTTAGAAAAACCCTCCTTGGGAAATACCAGACACCACCAGACTACTACAACAACAGTCCGGGGGTCAGGCTGCAGTGTTTGGTAAACTGGTGGAAATGGAAAGAAACGCTCCAGTACACACATTAGGTGGAAATAATCTTACCCCTATTCCTCCTGCCTTTCTACAAGGTTGCTGGAAACATACAAAATGCTTAAGCATGCTTTGTATTTACACTGAATTTTTTTTCTGCCTGGTCTGTATCTCAAACAGGGGTTTTCTATTCTTACATGTAGCTTCCTCCGTCTTAACCAGCCCTTTATCGTGGTCTGATCACAGGAAGAGACTTGTTATTAAATGTTCAGTCAGTAACGAGGAGGAGGAGGCAGAGGGAAACAGCAGATGAGGCTTTAGGAAAATGTGTGGAAGTGAGAGACGGGTTAAAGGAAGAGGAGGCTCACTTGAGATGGAGAGCAGCTGGCCAGCTCTTTCGGTGGGCTCTCTGGTGGAGGTGCAGAGCTGTTCTGGGCTTGTTTCCTAAGAGAGTTCATGCACACAGACAGAGACAGAGCCAAGAAAATTTAATGCAGTTTATGCATACCTGCAGTGCATTAAAACTCTTATCTATCCAACTATCCTGGTGAGTTAAAGCAACATATGCACTGGCAGCAATGAGGGGCTTAAAGTGCAGGAAAGTGATCTCTTTCAACCTCAGCGTTTGACCAGACACTTCCACACCACTAACACGCTTCTCAGGTCTGAAGCAATCATGGGCTCATAAAGTGTCTTTGAAATGACTTAAACCCTTACAGCTTAAAATCCCCTTTTCTAAGCATACACGGCAAAAAAAACAGAAAAAGAAATCTAGCTGAAATGTATTCTGTGACAAGCAAATTGTATGTACGAGGACTTCAAAGACCTGAGACAGTCACACTGAGAAGCTCACAGGGTAGCTATGACAACTGAGTGAAGGAGGAGGTACTTGAGAGCAGCATTTAATTATGTACAGAGAAGGCAAAGTTTCAATAATAAAATCTGTGCACATTTTTAACATTTAATGCTTTTTAATCTCTCCGTCACTGCAGTGTGTTTATTTAACGGCTGAACGGTTTTGGCAGCAGCTCGTGCACGATGAGCGAGAGAGTGCCACGACACTCTGAAGTGACAAAGAAAGTGGTGCCGCTGCTCACTTGGGGATGGACGCTTGTTGTGCCGGGTTACATTTATAAAGAGGTTACTTTTGCATGCTCCGACAATAACAGAACGTCGATTTAAAGGCAAACGAGCAATATTTACGCGCCGATCGTAACTGCCTCCATTACCCACGAATCATTGCACGGCCAGGTATGAACAAGGATAAACGGTGCATGCTACGTGCAACAACGTACACTTTCTGAGAAGCATAACTACACGTTAGATTGAAGCATCCCACGGCTACTGCGATTGGCCCGTCGATTCTCCCTGTGCATTTCCAGCTACGTTTAACGTTGAAGTACGATATCAGTGACAGGGCAACAATCAATGCCTCAGTAATCATCACTGTCAATATACAGAGGGGAAAAAAGTCACAGGATTTGTTCCTATCGACTGGCACCGCACGTGTAACAGCAGGACACGACAACAATGTTGACCACTTAGGTAGGATACATCACAGGCTCTACAAGGTATTCCCCACAGATATATGAATCAGTCATTAAAGTTGCTTTTTTGAAGCGGAACCTCAGTCCGCTGACCTGAGCAGAGTTCCAACGCTTGCTTAAACACTAGCAGTAAAAACAGAATTCACTGGACAAACACCACATGTGGCCATAAAAATAAAGACGCATGCAGAGATGCTCTTGCCACAGCTGAGGACTTTATCAGTAGGGGGCAGTTAGGTACACCAAGTCTCGTCAGTGCCGCACCCTTGTAAAAATCAAGGCGTGTGTGCGTGTGAGTGAGAGAGAGTGAGTGTGCAGCTGACACTCAAAGGCAGGCAGGAGTGAGAGCAGTGAGACAGCGGGCTGAACCTTGGACAGGTGCCACTTCACACACAGATCAGCATGGGCTGGAACACTTGCATCATGTGCGCCCCACTCATGTTGCTGTGCGACTCCTGCGTGACTGACTGCATTAGCTCCAAACACTGGAGGAGCCACGGAGGGGGAGGTGGTATTTAGGTGGGAGGCTGTTTGCTAGTCAGCTGATAAACTCCCCCAAAAAGAGCTCAAAGTACAGTAAAGACACACAAATTGGCAGCAAGCATGTACGGATGTTAAAAAGAAAATACAAGAGCACACACATGAAATACTGACTAGACTTTCCGACAAAAAACGGAGAACTGCTGCAGTGCATGAGACTGTGTGTTGCATTATGAACACTCAGTGTTAATATCTTGGCTGCCTTCAGGTGTGGGCACAGTTAAGGTTACTGTGGATAATTGGAGCTATTCTGGAGTCCACTACATAAACACAAACTGAGGACTGAATGTTGCTGGTCTATATATAGCCGGTCGGACGCTCGCTCCCTCGCTGGCTTGCTTTTCCTCGGCGTTTCAGACCATGAGAAACCAGATTTTTCCACCGGGACGGAGGCCAGCAGCTCACGCTGTTAACAAATACAACTCTAAGAGGAAATTCAGTGGAATGCAGAAATCTTCCTGGGGCACAGAGAAAGTCGAGCACATTGATACCTCCCAAAAAAATAAAAAATAAAAAATCCTTAAAGAAAATTATTTCAATCCAAAAATATCCTTATACATGCAACGATCACGTCTCATAAACGACACGAGGAAAATATTAAAGAAAAATAAGCATGCATAGATATTAAACATTACTTCTATGCGCCGTAAGACTTTAAACTCATAACCATCACGCTGGCGCTTAACTCTCGCCAGAAATACAAACAAGGTGCTTTTCAAGATTTTTAAGCCACAACACGTGAGATGAAAGTTAAATCTACCGATCTACCAGAAATGCTGCTGTACAAATGAACACTGCTACAGTATCAGAGCCTTCTAACTGCTGGCATGCTATCCCACTGAACACACGTACACATATTCATTGTAACTGCTGACATACCTGAACAGAATTCTCTTGAGAAGCTGCTGGTCTCCTTCTGTGTAGCCTGGCCAGTCCTTCTGAATTTCCTTATACAAAAAGTCCTTTAATGTGAAAGTGTTTTCTCTCCCATTCAGGTTTGCAACCTATGAAAGGAGCAGAAATCTCAGGTGAGCCCAGCTACTATCAAAGTATCAGGAAATCTACATGATGGCCAAGAGTGTGTGTGGGACCTGTTGCAGGTGGCTATCCAGGGAGTCTTTGTCTAATGGCGAGAGACCATCCTTCTGCAACCTCAGGATCAGCTCGGGCTTCTTGTAAGGCTTGAGAGCCAGCAGGTGGACGAGGCGCTCTCGGAGCGGCCTGTGCTGAGTTGCGCTCTTCTTCAGCGTACTGCTCGAGATGATGACGGGTCGAGACGTCCTCCGTAAGGGGGCGACATCTGAGAGTCCAGGTGCCGGTTTCCGGATCTGAACCTTCTTACCTGAGAAGAGTTAAAACGCACAGACTGATGTTACACATTTTAACGGATCTTTCAAAGAGCAGTCTTAGGAAAATCGTCTGCAGTTTATTTACGAGTTACGACGAGACGCTCGTCTTATGATGATTTTAATTATAAGGGGTGTTTATTTATCACAAATAAACACAGTGTTAGAAAAATGAGTCATCAGGTTGCTTTTTGGTTGGCAGCCAGTGTATTTTATTTTCTTAAGAACAAAAACTGCAATTTCATCACAGCATCTTTGGACACAGTGGCTGTTAAAGGCTGGGAGAGCTTGCAGATGACTCATAGGTGACGCATTGTGAAATGATCTTAAGTTCAAGCCTGTGTGGCAACACTAAACTTCCAGCAAACAGCGGTGATCGCCATCTCCCAGTGACACCTTGCTTTCGGATCACCTGGTGAGACCAACAGCCCGTTTGCTTCCTAGCACGCGGACCGAGCGTGCTTGACTCAGAGCCTCATGGTGAACAGGCTCACACTAGATTTCTTTTTTTTGTAGGCAGCGAGGCAGAGCCGCTGCGGCTTTCTGCTTCGACTGACACTCAGGGCACTGCGGTGCGGCTCTGATACCAAAACAGAGATTCAGGAAGTGGACGTGTTATGTGTGGATGTGCCTGGGGGCATTTCCTCCTCTGTGTGTTTTTAAATTACATTCAAGGAGAAATGGATCAGTGCGTATGAGCCTTTACAGCAAGCACGCATGCTGTTACCGTGAAAGTACACTGCCGTTCAGACACAGGTCACTTTCTGTTAACGCTTCATTCAGATAACCACAGCGAGGAAGCTCAAACACTGGTACAGTGAGAACCCATTCACCAGCAGAGCACGGGCCAAGTGTGGGTGTTTGCAGGGAAATATCGCTTCACACGAACCAAAAGCTCAACACTGGTAGTCTTACTAGTCTGTGTGAGTAGGAGACTCTGAAAATGACAGACCAACAGTTGGTATTCATGTGTCATAGTATCGCGTTTTCTCACCTACGTATCGTCCCCCAGGCTTGATGACGATGGCACTCCTGCTGCGAGTCTCCTCCTCAACCTGGGCCATGCTTTCCTTGGCCTTCTGGTAGGAGTCGTCTGTGGCACATACTGTAATCTTGTCCTGGATCCCACCCAAACAATCCAGCTGAATGCTCCCTTCACTGCCAAAACAAAAAGGAGGTGGTGAGAGAGGAAGACGGAGAATGAATGGACAGAAGTTTGAACTGGAAAAAATCCCATTAGAATCCCTTTTATTGGAGATGGGGAATAAGACACTTGTGATACATTTAAACGAGTCCTACTTTAAAGTATTGCAACAGTGTATTTATAACATTAAGTATTAAAGACTATTTTCACTACTCCACCCCTTCACCGTGCATTCCTGCCCACATGAGAGCCATTAAACCCCCCGGAGGGCACAACTATTATTTTTTCAATTTCCAGCCAACTGTGGGTTCCCACAGTACGACTCACTGCGGCATCAAATCCTATTCTTTCACAGACTTTCCGGCTCCCTTTGATTAGGATTTGGCAGAAAATGAGATGGTGCTAGCACAGTTGGTGGAAGCTGAGCTCTGTCATTTGGGTTTTAGACTGCAACTGGAGGTTGACGAGGATCAAGTCGGAGATTCGAATTAACTCCAGCTGACCCACTTTTTAAAAATACTTTGAGAACAATGGGGTCAGAAACTTGACAAGTACAAGAACCTTGTAGTTCCTCATTCTGTTCCTCCATTTCCTTCCTCTTTGACGCACACATCTGCCGGCATTAATTTGATTCAGTCACAGTTTGCGGACATTATGTGTCGAGTCTTTCCCACCTCTACTTGCTGGGATGGGCCCGACCACCCATGATTGAAGTTTAACTGTACTGGAACACCAGATAGCTTAAGTTCTTACCTCAACATTATTTTGCAAGAATATTTTGTATATTTTGTTGTCACTCAGCTCGCGGCACCTTTTCATATTTAACTGGAAAAAGATGAAGAACGATTGAACCATTTACCAAAGTTCATAAACGTCACAGCGTCCCGGAGCCGAAGCCCCCATTGTCTTCATCTATGCTGCCTGTAAGGTGGTGAATTGAGAGACCTGATGATTGGCCTCAGGTCCCGAGTTCAACAGTATTTCCAAGCAACAGTCTGCCTGAAAATACTCATTAGATAATTAAAGTCCAAAGACTGCTGACTATTTACACATGGTTTAAATATGTTGACAGAACATGACATTACATCTTGTGTTTTTATGGAGTGTTCCTAGTGCCAGTCCCAAGCCCGGATATATGGGAGGGCTGTGTCAGGAAGGGCATCAAATCAAACATGCGGATTCATCTGCTGTTGGAGGACTGACTCCTTGGGTAATACGCGACCGTAGGCACCTTTGTGTATTTACATAAGAGAAATTAATAAGAAAGCACTGCTTGTGTTTGCGCTCTTCACCTGGTGATGTACTGCTGGATGCAGTCGAAGCTGCCCTGCGGGTTATCTCTGCCCACATTCGACAGGTAGAAAGTAAAAGTTTGGAGTTCGCTTGAATTTTCTGAGCGTGGTATTGAAATTTTCTGTTGAAGACAAAAACAAAACACACGATACATTAACTCAGCATGAAAGTAAAAAATGGATTTCACAAAGGTCTGATGCATATTACAAACACGTTTAACATTCTTTCCAGACACTTTTCCTGTATGTTGTTTGCATTGCTGTAAACAGGATGTCACTGTGGTACATAATATTTAAGAAGAAGAAAAAAGCTTATAAAGCTCCAGGGATTTTCTGCTCATTTAAAAACCACGCAAAATGCATGTAAATCTACCACCTTGTGTTTCTACGGCATTCATTCACAACTACAGAGTGTTTTAATTGTTGTCCAAACGCACCACTAAAATATGTTAGCAGAACAACTATGGTAGGTATTTCTGCAGTCTGTGGCTTTGGATGTAGTTGCAGTGCGCACATACTACTCTGCCCCCACAAAAAACCCTCTGGATACTTTGGTTAAGTAGAGGAAATAGTTTTAGAAGAGAGCCGAGATTCAGATGTTGTGTTTTTCCTTTAAAGTAGATAGAGCATAACTACAATAGTGCCCAGTGTGAATACAGCTGACATTTTAATGCAGTGCAAAGACACAGGCTGGTAATCATCTTAAAAGGGCAATGTGTAGAGTGAGCGGAGAAAGCACGGGGCGACACCCAAACCTTGGCTGACACACTTCTGATTCACCTCAAAATGATTTTATTATGCTGTGAATTCAACAGCGAATTGATTCGTCGCGTAAAGAAACTTCTTTATTAAAGGAGTGCGAGCGGAGGCAGAGGTTTGTGTTTTAAGCACATCTGACCAAATTCAAGTGGTGTCACCGCCAAGGTCTGTGCATCACACTGTGCCAGTGCGACAAAAGGCTGACGTTACATTTTTGGTGGTTTTGGACACCTAGCAGAGGTCCTCTTGATTGGTGAGCAGGTTACTGCTGGTGACCCAGCCTCGATCTGCCTGTGACTCACAAGCTCCTTAATCAGTGCTGGAAGTCACATGCAGGCGGCTAAACCGTTTTACCAAAGACAGAAAGTGTGGAGGCTGCAGGTGACACAATCACCTGTATTTTCCTACCTCTAAAAACTGTTCCATAACTCTGAAAACAGCTTTGTTAACAAAAGGGAAAATGATCATTTAGAAATTATAGCACACTTTTTCTTCGTTATCTGCATTAGCCCAGTTAATTAGCAGCAGTAACACTGACCACCCTACTACACTGTACTGCCTGTATTTACAAAGAGAGAGTAGGGACAAGATCAGGTGTAAGAGGAGGGAAACTCAGAAGTTCCTTTCTTATGGAACAAAGTATGACTCAAGTGCACAACAAGATTTATGAAGAGTGAAGTACACCGCCTGCGCTCAGAAAACAGCACAACTGTAAGAAAAACACCCATAAAACCAGCCACACCTATCAGCACCATCTGGTGATTGTGCTCACATCCACGTTTGTCCCGTTTAGGAAATCTGGCCCTATATGTACTCAATGTTCTTGCTCCATTTTGTAATGAGCCCCGACCCCATCGCTCGTCTTTACAGATCAACCGGCAGTGTTGCCATTGCAACAGAGAGTGTACTTGCAATAAAACTCTGGCCTACAGCAAACAGGAAAAATACAGACTATGCAGATAAAAGCAGCTTACTCTAAGATCAGTAAGGGCATTTCTATTGAGCGTTTCACGCTCAAAAATGTATTGCCATCAAAGCTAGCAAGCATCTCCAGGCTTTCAGCACATTATAAAACCCGTTACGGCAGTTTAAGAACACGAAATGCACGTGGGAAGAAGATCAACAATGATACAGTATGTCATGGTGTTGAAAGACACCTACATATCCAGTTTAAACATACTGTACGTGTGTCACGTTTAGTTGAAAGAGCAGCAGATCAATGTGTTGACTGTGAATCCAGATCTAATTAAGAGGCACCAGAGCTGACTGAGAGGCAGGGCACAGGGGAGTGACTCAGTGACTCAGTGACTCACGCTGGAGAGGATGAAAGAGTGAGAAGAGGCTCCTCCACACCAAATGGCTCAGGCTCCACGCTAACAAACTGTCGAAACCACCACGTGGACGTAGGGCTGCTCGATTATGGCAAAAATGATAATCACGATTATTTTCACTGAAATTGAGATCTCAATTATTTGACGATATTTATTTAACCCTTTAAGACCTACTATAGAACCAAGTCCGTCAGAGCTTATATTATTTTTTTACATGTTGTAGTGCCATTTGTGGGAGCATTTCAAGTTGCTATACAACTGTTATAGCCCATATTTTAATAATATGTATGCATTAAGTCCATAGTAACTACATTAATTGCAAAAAAGTGCAATGAACTACAAAAAAAATTGAAAATCGTTTGTTTTTTTTACATATATTTCTACTT
>NW_005187424.1:618810-636125 GCF_000239375.1 Pundamilia nyererei | reverse complement strand
GACATGCGATAGTTAGCGGTGACGTCTGTTTCAATGTGCGAAGTGTTATGAACAGCGTTAAGTTATGAACTTTTAACACTCGAACTAAAAAATGTGACTGCAGATCCGGTTTGGTCAGAGTACCCAGAGCTCCGGTCTGCATCAAGACTAAGAGGCTAACTGGGTTAAGTTTTATTTGCATGGTTAAAACCTTCCAATTATTAAAGCTTTGAGAGCTTTAGCACAAATCAAAGGAATACAAACAAAGAAACATTTTAAAGAGATTACCCATCACCACCTTGTGGGACCGTCTGATGTTCAACACACAACCAAATTAAGTGCAGTTCTTCGCAGTGTTAAAAAGGATCTGAAAAATTAAATAAAAATAAAAAAAGAAGTTTTACAGAGACAGGGATGCAGCAAATTCACCAGTCCCTTTCATTTTTAATCAAGCCAAAACCCCACAAACTTGATATCCACACTTCTTATCAAGGTGAGAAGAGAAGAAAGTCTGTCAGTGTCAAATCTTTGGCTTAGAAAGTATTAATCTATTTATTTTTCTTAAATTGGAGACACCAAGATTAAATGGATGACACTATTGACTTGTTCAGCTTCAAGCCAGCCAGAGAGCTGTCCAAATCCTCTCCAATTGAGCCGACTATGCTTGACTAGAAATCATGGTGCACGGTGGCCGATATCAGGAGCAGAGCAAGAAAGTCATGAAAAACAGTGATTCATGAGGAGAGACACGATGGATCTGGGGGAGGATAAGAAAACAATAATACCCCCGCCCCTGGATCTAATAATTGACCCTCCAAGTCCCTTGTTAGAGGGACAGCAATCAAACCCTGAATGGAAATGTGAAGGGCGAATTCTGCAAATCCACAGTCAGCCCTTACCCTGGGCACACCCACGAAAGCAATACAACAATGAAATCTGGAAACATGAGCCAGTCCTGCTGCTGATACATGTGCTCATAGTTTACAGTGTGAGGTAGCAGGCTTATCTGTATCCGTTCGACTAAGATATGCATAATGATAATTTTTCCTTGCACTCTGCATCCATAACACAAACAGGCATGGTATTTTCTACACGTGCTGCGGGGGGAGGAGCCAGAAACGCCGCTCATCGAGCAGTTAATGAATCCGTTATGAGAATTTGTGAGTATGTGGGAGAAGCACAACCTGCAGCAAAACATGTTTTAAAAATAATCTGGGGGCAAAGCTACTGAATGTTTCAGCATTTTCAGATTTAACTGTCCTTCCTGGCTCTAGAAGATCCTGTGGAGGGGCAACTTTGGACATGAGCAATATTAAGCAATGTGTAGTCGTGAGTTTAATTAATCTTTTATCTATCTTTGCAGCAGTCTGTAATTTCTGCGCATTTTTTAAATAGACAAAATCAAACAAGAACAAGTGATTAAAATGTTTTTAAGCTCAATCTTGATGACTTTGCTTTGTGGGATGATCAGTGTGCAGGAAAAACTCTGGTACTGTACATCCACCACCTCTTCTGAAGAATTCATAAAAAAGGATGTGTGTGTCACTTTTACCAAAACTGCATTTTAGGACAGAATATTTCTGCAGCCAGAATGAAATATGAGGGAGAGACGTCTCATCATCCAGATCAAAGTTTTCCATGTTTTATGCAGCCAGCGTTTGTGTTTTTTGGCCATTTAAAATATGAAACCTGTCTGGAAAATATGTCTCCCATTTCGTTTCTAGCCTTTTGGATTTTCCCCCACTTTTCTAAAAAGTATGTGTGCAAACTCTGTCAGAGCTGAACCAGATGAATGAATCTGAGTGAATGAATATTGGATCTCTTGACAGCCAGGCCATCTGTTCTGTAATTCAGCCACTTTCACACTTATGACTTGCATTCTCATCTTAACACCAACAGATTTTTTCCCTGAGCAAGCCTGCTGCATCATAACTGCAGCCTGAAACGACCGGCAACAGACAGCAGGACCTTCTACAGAACATGTGACCAAATGTGTGTTAAGTTAAAAACAGGTGGGTAGGTAACGCCTACCATGACGCTTCTTATAAAAAAAAACTGCAGCGTCACATTGAATAATCAGCCTGTAAACTGGAGATAAAGCCATCTTTCCACAGCAGACGTGTTCATACACATAAAATAAATGAGCATTAAATGAAAGAGCGCCTGGCTCCATGGTTCTGCAGTGCACCAAAATACTGACAGCAGGCAGGAAAGCTTGCTACAACTCTAAATACAAGGCTATTGTGCATAATGTTATAGCAAGAATATTAGTTCTAAATTTTAAAAACAATGCAACCTGAAATACTAAATACTTGCCTATACTTGAGCTACAGCAGTGGTCCCATCTGCTGCTTTACAGGCGTTTATAAGACTACATACATAAATGATGAATGGGGAGCTTCTGCAGACTCCGGTCTGTTTGTGTACATCAGGAAACAACTCGTGGATACAGTCAAGAAAAACGTATTGCCCTGAAAATATTTTTAACATATTTAGAGCATTAAACTTCCATAAGGAGACACATATTGGCAGATGTTTTGTTAGCAAGCAGGTTTTTAAAAAAAAAAAAAAAAAAGTATACCAGCCACCAATCTATTTAACTTTGTCCATCAGTAGAAATTTAAATTCTGTGATTCAGTGATGATCGTCCGTTTTATTTTAACCATTTTTCATGTTAAAGTTCAAACATTCATTGTGCCTGCTGAGACCTGCTGATATGGGAACTGTAAAGCTTATGAGGAGGCTGCCTGAGGTTACAACGGAAACAGTAAGACACATTTTAACCACATTTCTCAATACGGTGCCAACCTGTGCCGGAGCTTTTTATATCACGTTCAGTGACCGAAGATAACTTGGTGTCAAAGCCTTTATATAAGCCAACAGCCTGGGGTGCAGACGAGGCAGTGCCAATGAGAGCAAGTGTGTAGGAGGGCAGGATTAAGACAGATGTATGAAGCATCATTATGGATAAAGATGCTAGAAATCTCTGGTTTTGTGGGTATTGTGACCACGCTGGCAGAACAGAAACACCACTTGGGACACAGATGCACTGCTAATAAAACATCTGGGCATGGCAGACACTAAGGTTTCCAAAGTAGAAGAGCAAATAGACAGTATGCATGTCAGACGGGGCAGGCTGACACACGTCAAGCGGGCATGTTGCCTTTAATGGAAGAAGCTGCTTGTGCAGAGTTCATCATTGTCGGACAGTTAGCTGCTGATACAAGGAGCGCTGGCACCACGGTGACATTTTTATATCATGGAAAGGCACAATTAAATTATAGGATTTGAAGGAAAACGTCAGTGCGTTCTGCTTACTTTGTTTACTTCACTGTCCGCTACTCGTTTTGCATTAAGAAAGAAAACTGGGCACTTTGCATGGCACTGCTTGCTGTACCATGCAAACTACACCAATACTCATGCAAAATATTATCAGGATGTCCTAAAAACTCCCTGAAAAGCCTTCAGTTAATCCAAAATGCTGCAGCAAGAGTAGCGACAGGGACTAGAAAGAGAGAGCATACTTCTCCTATATTGGCTTCCATTCATTGGCTCCCTGTTAAATCCAGAATTTAAAATCCTGCTCCTCACATACAAGGTCTTAAATAATCAGGCCCCATCTTATCTTAATGACCTTATAGTACCATATCACCCCATTAGAGCACTTCGCTCTCGCACTGCAGGCTTGTTGTTTCTAGAGTATTTAAAAGTAGAATGGGAAACCAAGCCTTCTGTTTTCAAGCCGTTCTTCTGTGGAACCAGCTTCCAGTTTGGATTCAGGAGACAGACACTAGCTCTACTTTTAAGATTAGGCTTCAAACTTTCCTTTTTGCTACAGCATAGTTAGGGTTGGATCAGGTGAGCCTGAATCTTCCCTTAGTTATGCTGCAATAGGTGTAGGCTGCTGGGGGATTCCAAATTCATTGAGTGATTCTTCTTCAGTCACCTCTCACTCACAATGGGTTAGTAGACCTCTCTGCAGTGAATCATACTTTTTATTCATCTCTGTCTCTCTTCCACAGCATGTCTTTTATCCTGTCTTCCTTCTCTCACCTCATCCAGTTGCAGCAGATGGCTGCCCCTCCCTGAGCCTGGTTCTACCAGAGGTTTCTTCCTGTTAAAAAGGAGTTTTTCCTTCCCACTGTCGCCAAGTGCTTGCTCATAATGGGTGACCTGATTGTTGGGGTCTCTGTGTTACTGTAGAGTCTTTACCTTACAACATAAAGCACCTTGAGGCGACTGTTGTTGTGATTTGGTGCTGTGTAAATAAAACTGAATTGAACTATTAAGTAGTTCAATCTGACCATTTTTCAGTTTGGACAAATAAATCTAACAATCTAATAAAATAAAATCAGAAAAGCCTCAACTCTGGTTAAAATAAATACAATTAATTTTTAAAATTTCAAATAAACAAAATTAGATGTGATCACTTTAATAAGTGCACTTTAAACTTTAACTCAGTTACAGTTTGTACTAGAGACAAAATTCAAAAGAGATTTGGAAAGTGGAGATGATCAATGTTAACAGGACATTCGGGGTCCTGTATGATACTTAGATGATAAAACTATCAAACATCATTCGTCAGAATTCCCACTGTGGACAAACACATGACTGACAAAGAGTACACATGAAACACAAGCCTTCCTTTATCTTGCTTTCATAATATGTCTGAATATAGGTATGAAGACAGAGGCAGAGGACATGACGCTGCAGGAGGTTTCTTTTTCTCCCCTACTAATCAGTTTTGTCAGATCACGTTATTTGGAAGGAGAAGCAATAGAAAACAAATTTACGTGACTAACATCACGACAGGGCCAAACGGCTGCCTCAAGTTCTGTGGCAACAGTGCTTTAAGGTCGAGCAGCGCTTACACAGCACATGACACAATGGCAAGGAGTGCATCATTACATTTAACATCTTTTTAACATCTCACATTCACACACAGTGTCATGCTTACAAAGAAACAGCAAACTTGTTGGGTGCGTCACCATTGAAATTATCTTGAAAATCTGAATTGCGTTATACAATCACCTGCCATTCTGTTAAGTACACCTCACCGTCTTCAGAACGAGGTCCTCTGCCATCGATAAAGCATTTATCACCCAGAGAACTGCCTATTACTGAACCTCTCCATGCCTAAATGAATCAAATTGCTGCCACGTGGCTGATACCCACATTAACAAGCAGATGGATAGGTGTACCTAACAAAATGACTGATAAATGTGTAATAAAGACATCTTTGGAAACTGAAAGTGGCAAATACCTGCGATAATTCAACAAGGTCAACTGTAAAAAACTGAGGTGATGATGTAGGTATAGTAGTGTGTTTACGGAGCAGAATACATTCTTACCCCTTGGTTTCCATTAAATCTTATCAATGGCGATGATGACAGGACCTGTGAAAAGAAACAAAAAGATTAATTAACGTCAGCCAAGTTACCACAAACACCTTTTGTTTTTTAATTAACTGCTCATGTATGGATATTAAAACTGTGAGGGCAAAAATGTGATTTTGAAACCGTCAGCAGTAGATTAAATGGTAACAATGGTAATAAACGGTGACAAAGTAAAGCCATCATCATTTCCGTCCTTTGTCTTTAGAAAAGATACCAGACACTTAGATTTCACCCGGGTCAGGTACAGGAGCTAGCTGTTTATTCCAGTGTAAATGAACTGTGATAGATGGGGAAGACTGTGAAAAATCCGCCCAGCATTGGAGAAGCAGAAGCAGTCACGGGTGTAAATGAGGAAGAACAAGAACAGTAAAAAAAAAAGCTGCCTGCAATCATGTGGTCACCTTATGGCTCAAGTAAACAATACAGAAGAGAACTTTTAAAAAGGCACGCTATGTGCCGCAGACCACAAACACGTATGGATTAGTTTTTATGCTGAAGAGTTGATGGTCACATCAATGGTACTGAAAGCAGTAACGCACGAACACCAGATATAAACCAGAACAGACCATTTCACACTTTCTAACAAAAAAGACGTGAGCGAGACAACCCATTTAATATCACAAAATTAAAGTGACAAAATTGTGACCTCCCACAAGCAGCAATAATTTTGTAAACACGGGAAAAGCAGCACAGAACAGAGTTTCCAGAATTCTTTCAAGGGAAACTGCATTTCCTCACGAGTCCATTTCTTATAAATTTTAATTCTTTCAGTTTAACGATTCTCAAAAAAGTGGAAAAAAAACATTCCCGGTCTTGGGGGATTTAAAAAAAAATAAAAAAATAAAAAATTGTGCATTCTTAAAACAAATCTGGTGCTGACGCTAAGACAAAGCAGGGAGCGGCACAGAAAGCCAAACTTAATCAATCAGCAGTTTGCTTCAACCTAAACTGAACCTTTGACAGTGCCGGTAGCTCCAGATGAAGACTTTTTGGGGCGTCAGCCTCACAATTACAGGTACTGTGGGTACTGTAAGTACCGTTAAACATTTAAACAGCACTTTGGCTTTTCTGATGCTGCTTTAGTGGATTAAATGTGATCAAGTGAGAGTACTAAAAAGTTCAAGAGAGGGTAAGCCTATTAAAGACACAACATGCTTTGTATTCTTGCCTGATCCTGACCCAGAGATCTAGCACTTGCATATAAAGATAACTGAGTTGCTATTCTGTGTGGTTTCACTTAAATTTCATTTTATTTTTTAATTTCAGGCCTTAATAGTATGGACCACATTTCTAGCATAACGGCCGGTGCAGAACGACTGCACGTCTCTACCCATTATAAGCCTACTGGGAGGAACTCTTGAAGCTTTCTGAACTGAGTGGTTTCTGGCATATTTCTTATGGACAAAGTTGATTGGCTATGCCTCAGACGCTAGTGAGGATGGTCTCTGCCTATCCAACTACCTTTGGAAAAGCCCACAAACTATTCTGATGGTCATCAAACCACATTTTGATATATACCATGGTGACGAACTCATCATGAAGGGTACTGAAAGAGTTCAAATACAAAAGAAACCGGTCTGTATAAAATTGTGGGAAATTTTTCAGGCCTTAATAGTATGTAAAACTTGAGTATAAAAACAGAAAGCAGTCTCATTACAAAGAGAGACATTTCTCTGAAAAATGAAGTGAGCAAAACAAACTAAACTCATTTAAGATCTTAATAGAAGTTCTTCAAATAGTCTTCTTCTTCTAAGGCCTTGACAAAAGTGATGTGAAAGTGGAGACTCAGCAGGCATTCAGAGGCTCCAGAAGAGCAAAAACAAGCAAATGGGCAAAACAGTAAGTTTACCAATTATGCAGAAAATGTTTCATTTGTCATTATAAACCTTTTACACACTCCAATGATTTTATGGTGTTTATGTGTTTATGGTGTCACTAGTTTAAAGGTCTTCTTTTAATACTGTAAAATGTTCATTTTGTGGATTTTTTGGTCCTATTTAGAGCTAAACAGCAGACAGATACGTTTTAGCGCATGGTTAACTCTTCTTTGACAAGCCTCTACAGCGAGACCACACAGCTCCATCCTTTACACCTCAGATCTGGTTTTAAACTACGACGATTGCAAAATAATCAGCTCGACATTTGAAAATCACCAGTGTGACGTTACTTCAGCTACGAAGATCCTTTATGTGCTACCTGGCTTATATGCCTTTAATGTTAGGCTTGTGACACGCCCATGCATACTCTGACATGTGCCTGAAAAGGTTTACATTACTCCTGCAACGCTCGCTGTCCAATCACAGCACACACACCTGTGCAACGTCCTTAATTCCTTCCAAGAAATGCTGGACCTTTGGAGCAGGTTTAGACAAATGCTACAACCATTAAATTAGTTAATGCACCTTATTAGCTTAACTGTTTTTACACATAAAAATTGGTTGAAAGAACTATTTAAAAATTAATTAATTAATTAATTAAAGGGCATAATCAACTGCAACATTAAACTGTACTGAACCATCCTGAATGACTTAATCGTTCAAATAAAGCCGGGACTTTCGCCATTCATTTCTGTAATCCACTGTAATCCAGATGTCAAACACTATACTCAACTCCCAAGCAACATTTCAACAGCATAAAGGTCCGCCTCCTCTGAGGAAAAAAAAGAAAAGAAAAAAAGCTGCAGTTCAATGGAAACAATTGTGAATTCTGGCAAAGGAATTTTCTCCATTTTATGAAGGAAATCTAGACAAGTTGTGTAAATCCTGCCCAAACCCTTCTGCCAGAACTTTGGAGGCTTCAGCTGGTTTTGCTAACTCTCCTGGTGTGTGCGTTTCTAGCTTGTTTTCACACACACACACACACACGCACGCACGCACGCACGCACGCACGCAGGGATAACACCATCCCTGCTAAAACGATCATCGAGTCTGCTGTAATGCTGATTTATAATTATTGCTTAATAGCTCAGCTGGGAGTGCTGGACTCAAAGAAACTGTTCTGATGATCCAAAATAGAAGTGTGTTAAATACCTTTTGCCACACCCTTTAATTTCCCTTCCCTCAACCGCAGCCTGTAAGATTCAATGGCGTCTGAAAAACAGCCTGGGCACACATTAAGTTGTGATGTGTGGCACCTTCCTGACAGACAGCCATCTGCCATGTTCAGTTCTGCCAAAGAGTTCTTCCTGTTAAAAGGGAGTTTTTCCTTCCCACTGTTGCCAAGTGCTTGCTCATAATGGGTCACCTGATTGTTGGGGTCTCTGCATAACTGTAGGGTCTTTACCTTACAACATAAAGAGCCTTGAGGTGACTGTTGTTGTGATTTGATGCTATTTAACTGAACTGTACTGAATGCGGAAAAAGAATGCAGTCTTTCCAGAACTGGTTTCTGGTAACAGCTTTAAAAGCCTAGCTTAACCTCGCTGTGTGTTCACTGTTTACTAGTTAAACATAATGCACTGTAAAAAAAAAAAGAAAAAAAAAGAAAAGAAAGACTGCTACTTGAAGCAGCAGTGTCTCAGAGACTCTAGTTCTATTATTTGAAGTTGAAGACTTTGTTGCGGAACAAAGGGAATGAAGCGAAGTAATCCTGGCAAAGCAACTCTGCTTATACTGTACTAAACTCATAATATTAGAAACCAAAAGAAAGGAAGAAGAGAGGGGGAAAAAAAGAAAATAAAAAAGCACAGCCTATCCGGGGACACCACACCTTTCATGGAGCCAGGCTCCCCGGTCTCCCCCCTGCAATGTTTAACACAGCACCAGTTTTAGCACCCTATGCCCTCCCCCTCCCAGCAATGCTAACATACTGCTACCCTCAGCCTGTTCGTTTGAATGGGCTGCTGACATGTCACTATTCTCTGGGACCTGAGCCCAGAACGTTCCACAGAGCTAACCTTGGGGACACAGTACAGCTCCTGGCCTCAGACTGAGCATGCGGATGTCCCCACACAGTGCCTACTAGCAAGAAAATGAGGACCAGCAGGGACTTGGTGCCAAAGAGCTAATGAAGAAACTAAAAATCTAAAAATCTGTCAAAATGAAAGCTTAACTTCTGAGTGCTTATTTTCCCCCTATAGTATTAAAAAAAAGCAAATGATGATTTAAAACTTGATTTTCAAAAAGAATGTAGAACGAGTCCTTTTCAACTGTAACGTACGATTGATGGCCAGCTTTGAAGCAACATCCACATCCACAACACAAACACAATACATCGCTAACGGAGTGCTACTTCACATTACCGCCGCTTCTGTTTTGGACGTGCAGAGAAGCAGGACACAGACTAACTTTTGCCTGTCTTCACACCTCATCAGTCACTGCAGAAAGTGTTCAAATCTAACCACATGTGCTCATTTCTAAAGAAAGAGGAGGGGGAGGAGGTCAAACGCTTTTTATGTTATAACCTCAACTGGGGCACACCTGATTTTAGTACAGCTCCGTTTTGCACTGCATCAGAGTATTACTCAGTCAGAATGGAGTCTCTCATACATTATGCAATGTTTACATCCAACAGTTAGGGAGTATCAGACACTATATGAAAAACAATTCATGAAAAACATCTTTTCAAATCTGATTTCCAAACATTAGATCAAGTAATTGGAAATTAAGAGTTGGGGTAAAGAAGGCTTAGCTCCTTTTATTGACGCCACAGCTTTTGACTGCATTAGACATCCTCAGAAGTTATCCAATTTGTCAATGATCAGTTCAGATATTTATTCAGTGAGAAGTCCTCAGCATGCTTATAATTTGCAATTGTCCTCCTTAAAAGGAAAAACAACAGTAAACCCTGACCTGAGCTTTTAAGATCTTGTTAGTGAGATTTTGGTATTTCCTAATCAAACCTTGCTCAGAGTTACCAAACATTTCATTAAACACATCATTAGCCTGCTTGGCCACAATCTTTTTAAAAGCTTAATAACAAAAATCTAAAGGGGTTCCTGACTATTAATGTGACAGGGTCAAAAACTAGATGGCACACAGGAAATTACCACTCAGATTAACGCAGAAACTATGTGAATTTGATTAGTTACACAAGTGCAACTCTCCAACAATGCAGACTGCAGGGGAAGTAAAGGCATGTCTTTGTTTGGTTGTGAATGTGCACAGGAATAGCCAGGACTAAATCCCCATGGGTAGGACTGCAGTCAGGTGTTTAGTTGCATCACTGTCACACTTTTAAGGTGCTCCACCTGTCTAGGATTTCAGAGGTGGAAAGAGCACTATGTGCCATGTACTCTGCAGGGGTAAACTGGTACTGGGTGTTCCTAGTCATAATACGAAGTGTGCGTGCATTTCTGCAGTGCTTCTTTTGTGTGTCTAAACCCTGAAAATAGACGTGGCAGCACAATAGCACACACGTATAATTGGGCTAACTCTGTGTTCCATTTACTGTAAGATCTTCACCTCTAGAAGGAAACCCTTTGAAGGGTTTTCCATCTTTTGATTCAGAGCTTCTTTTGATCGCGTGCTTGAATTGAAGCATTACTTTAGCCCTGCAACAAAGAAATGGTGCACACATAATCTGCACATGGCATCTGACAGGTTTTTTTTTGTTTTTGTTTTTTTAAACATACGCTTATGGCACAACAATTTAAAAACAAAACAAAACACAAGACTACGCCTTGTGTCACCCTAAGCTTTTATTCTCTGTTTAATTACTACATGCATGTAAAACTTGAGTATAAAAACAGAAAGCAGTCTCATTACAAAGAGAGACATTTCTCTGAAAACTGAAGTGAGCAAAACAAACTAAACTCATTTAAGATCTTAATAGAAGTTCTTCAAATAGTCTTCTTCTTCTAAGGCCTTGACAAAAGTGATGTGAAAGTGGAGACTCAGCAGGCATTCAGAGGCTCCAGAAGAGCAAAAACAAGCAAATGGGCAAAACAGTAAGTTTACCAATTATGCAGAAAATGTTTCATTTGTCATTATAAACCTTTTACACACTTAAGACCATTAAGCTGGGCTGAATTCCCTGGACTGATAACTAAGATTTTATTTTTTAAATAAACAGGATCATTAGTAGTAGCTGGACTTTTTAATTAGTGCAACAATATGAACACTCAGGCTGTGCTGAAGACTGGTTGCCGCATCTCACACCATGTTGATACAGCCAGCAACAAACCACATGTTAGATTTTTTTAAATACTGAGATTACTAGTGTAGCAATAAGAGAGCTTCCTGCAGTAAGTTAATGAAATCTTATGATAAGTGTTGCAAATTGAACACTATGAAATATGGAACCAACGGTGATTATAGTACCAGTGTGCAGGGAGTTCAGAGAACAGGTCTACAAAAATTAAAATGGTAAAAACGTGGTAATTCTCACGTTTAAGGTCATCGCCTCTGGCATTTCCTGACAGTTTTCCAGCCTGGGTGATATTTTTAGATCCCTGGAAATCCCTTTATGACCACTTGGGCTGTGACCTCTATTTCACCACGAACTTCAACTTCTCTTTCACACTGACCTGAATTTGTACAATGGATCATTACTGGTGATGAGAGGCGGGCTTCCAGCTTTGTTTGAGAAGTTTTACAATTTCCAAGCAGGAATCCAGGGATTAATGCAGATGCGCAGTTTTGAGGGGATCTCATAGAACTCCAAACAGACAGCTATACAAATCACCATGGTTCCGCAATACTTCACTTAGAAAATGCACAGCTGTACACTCACTGGACACTTTATTTGGTATACCTTGCAAATACTAGCTTGTACCGTGTTTTACGTTGAGACAGGCCTTTGTGGCAGAGATTCAACAATACTCAGACCAGCCCATCTGGCACCAGCAACCATGTTCACAGTCACTTAAATCACATTTCCACCCATTTGGATCCAATCAATTAATCCTTTATTTGTCAAAATTGCCCGTACACGTTGCGTGTTACGCGTAGGACTCGGGTAGTATTATGCGTAACGCGTAGTACACCCAGTTTGAACTTCAGCACACTATCTTGACCACATCTGTGTGCAGTACATTCAATACATGTTTTTAATAATGCTGCATCATTGGTGAAGAGTAAAAACAGCTGGACAACCCTCCGTACAGCTTTGTGACAACTTAACCACTGCCATGCAAACCACATTTGCACTGTTCTTCGTTTCCTGGCTTTTAAAAGTAATCTGTCCGTGATCTTACAGTAATATATTGAGTTTGGGAAGTAGCAATGATGGTGGGAGGTAGCTCAGAGCTACTTATTTAAATTTAAAAAAAAAAAAAAAAAAAGTGTAAGAAATGAATGTACCTCATTTGTGCAACCGACCTGTGAACTGTGCAGTAGGGGTGCAACGATACACAAAATTCACGGTTCGGTTCAATATTTTGGTGTCACGGTTCGATATTTTTTCGATACAAAAAAAATGTTCATGCCTTTTTAATTTGTCATTTATTAAAATTATAAATATATATTTTAAATCAAAAGTACAGTTTCTAAATTTAATGTTGCTGAAACAACAAAATAACAAAAATTAAAAAAAAAAAAATCTATCTGACCGAGAAATCACTCATCTTTAGAAAAGAGAGTTTATTACAGAGAAATGTCTCTTTCCAAAATAAAAGCTATACTATACGCTTCTTCTGGGCTATATTCTCAGCAGCATCTTAAACATATCAGGTCCCCATAAGGAGAATCATGTGCTTGTTGTTTTTGTCTGCTTCCACTTGTCTTTGCACTAGGATGATGTCAGTGTAAATGTGCAGTCATATTCGTTGTGTTCCCACTAGTGCTGTCAGCGTTAATCTCGTTAAAATGACATTAACGCCATAACGTGGCAAATCTCCTTTAACGAGTTACCGCGGATCGCCCCGTGCGTGGGGCTGGACGGCGTCAACATGTTAACAAGCTAACTGCGCTAACGCACTAGTTCCCACCAATTGAGCATTGTGTGGCACATCCGACATACTGTTTTACTTTTGTCCATGACGTGCTTACCATCAGGGTCATGCTTCACATGAAAACCAAGATAGTTCCAAACGCCAGATCTGAATGAGGGTGGGGGAGGTTCAGTTTCGGGTAGCGTTGAGGCAGCTTAGCTTCTGTCTTGCTAGCTTGCGCTCCGCTCAGTGGATCTGCACTCAACAGTGCAGCCTAGGCGGAGTAGTCGAACGCAGATCCACTGAGCGCTCAACACAGACAGCATCGTCAGAAGAAAAGTTGATAAAATAAATGAAAAAAATTTGTATTGTTCAATACATATGCGCACCGAACCGAAAGCACTGTATCGAACGGTTCAATATCGATACGAGTATTGTTGCACCCCTACTGTGAAGCCTGTTAATTTTAATCTGTGTGAACTGATCTTTGAGCTAGCACATGCAAAGTGTAATCACTGTCCAGTGTATGTAGTTGAGCTACATTGACACCCTACAGATGGAAAAATTCAGTTTTCTTACTCCAACAGCATCGGAGGTCCAACACGAGAATAATTATTGTGTGTGTTCCAACCTGCTTTCTGAGGTAGAAACACACACAAGGATAGACGTGAACATAAAAGAGGAATCTCCTTTCAAACTCAGTCTTTTCAAATGTGGAAAAGCCTGCATTGAATTGGCAGATATTTCTTCAAGGTCCAGCCTAATTCAGGTTTTCTGAATTGATGAAGCAGTCTTTCATGTATTACGTCTGGGCATTTATTCTTTATCGCTACAACCCACTGAGCGAAGTAACACCTTTAAAAACGAAGGTTATGTGTGAATAAAACTCAAATGTGCATATAATTTGTTCTGGCGCCACAGTCACACTACTCATTTGTGCCTATTTTAAGCATTTATGATGCTCCACGTATGATTAAAATTTATAAGACCAAACCATGACCCATGCACTGACTGAGCTCTTGGAAAGGACATACCAGGTCATGGAGACATTGTCACTTGTGGTAACCTTGCCACAGGGCACAGGAACACCATGACATTTAGAGTCGTATTTGGCCTTAGTGGTTATGGTCATCTCTTGCAGTGTCCCATGCTCTGCTGAAACTGAGGAGTAAGCATTCCTTAAATAACCGTAGCGCTGGCATTAGCCAACTGGATTCATGCAACAAAATCCCCACCCAGGTTCTGTTACCTCCCCTACCATTCCCATAAGGTCTGAGACGGGGTTAGGTGGCCAAGCCCCCAGCTTACTTACAACTTCCTTAGATACAAGTGCTTTAATTCAGAATTCGTCACCGTTAAAACTTATGCTCACAGATGAAAAACAACAGAAAGGGTGTCAATTTTTCACCCATGATGGAGAAACTCAAAAGTTCTTTATCTAGAGAAGAAATTTAAGCTCTGGACAACAATTTGAGCAATTCAACAACTTTCTATCCTGACAATTCCGAAGGCAAAACATGCTTTCGGTTACACGTATCAGACAAATGCCACTTTAGGTTATGAAGAAGTAGACTTAACGGAGCGCACTCACATCTCATACAACTCTTTATAAAGTTCAGGACTTCAAGCGAATAAAATGTGGAATATACTGCACATAAATCCAGACCATAGATCATCACGGGACTGATGCCAGCACTGATGTTTGTCCTCATGAATACAAAATTCATTCTTTTCCTCTCACTACAACACAAATAACTTGTCAATGCCACTGGGACTAGCTACCCCTCACCAGTATTCCTGGTTTAAGTTATTATCATGCCAAATGTTTGTAAAATCTATCATTACCGAACGAAGCTTGGTTCCCTGTGCAGATACTGTGTGAAAGTCTTCAAGTCATTACACCTCATGACAGTGGTGTAAAAGTGAATTAGAAGTGAGTTTGTCGTTAAGACGAAGGTCAATTGGGCATTTCTATTGTCAAAACAGAGGTGTGAGTTGGGTCTGTGTGCATGAGAGAGCACGCACCTGTATGGGGGCTTTTGGATAAAAGGCTGTCTCTTTGATGGATGGACATGTTAAGTTTTAGATCTTTTGAGATAGGAAAAAAACCTAAAACCCCCAAGTACTATTTCAGCACACTAGTGAAGCTGTTTTTTCCTAGTACTGTGCTATAAAAGTCATGCAGACATAATTCAAAACTTATCTGTACTCTCCATAACCTTCAGCTCAGTGATGCCGGGTAGCCTTACTCATTTCCTTGCTTATGTCACAGCTAGTAGGAAGAAAAAAAAAGAAAAAAAAAAAGCGAGTGAGTCTCTGCTGGCAGTCCCGTAGCAGAAGCTCCAGTTCACCATGTCCTCAGACGTACCAAGAAAAAACCCCAGCTGACAGTCACGTCTCATTCAGCCAGCAGTGCAACAAGACATGCTTTATTAGACTAATACAGCATCTAAATGAACTGAATCAGCTTTCCGTCTGGTCCCGTGTTTTGTATTTTGTTAGCTTACAGAGGAATGTGATCAATAAGCCTTTAAAAATTTCTTGCTCTCCCACAAAGCAAAGCGTGTAGTGACTTCACTATGACACAATTAAGAGTTCACCTCTCTTCCTCTACCAGCTCACCCCAGCAGTTGGGTGCCAGCCAATGTTAGAACAATCAGGAACTCTAAGGGGGGGAAAAAGCAACACTGAAGGCAATTTAGGCTCAGGTTTGAGGCAGTGGCATGAGTGATAGGGATGTTTCTGAGAAACAACAGCAGAGATGGACCATACGGACCAAAGGGAGCGTAAACTGCACATAGCTTCAGTCTCAGATGATCCTGTTGATTTCTTTTTATTCAAATGAAGGCAGAGTTCTTATATTTATGACCTAATGAAAACGGATAACAGCCAACCACAGGCAAATAAGAATCCCCAAACTGACGTCAGTCCAACAACTCTCACCACAATTTATGGCATGTGAATGTAGGAAGACGGGGTCTTCAGTTGAGAAGAGCACCGCTCCTGAGCCCCAGTGTTAGCCTTTGTTTGGATTTCATTCCAGTGCTTTTAAATATGTAAAGCTCTCATTTGTGTAATTAACACAGCAGACACCAACATTACTAACATTATAAGACTGATTATCTTCTTTAGAGGACACACGTGCACACCTATGCAGGACTGCTCTGTGTCACATGGGTGGTTTAATAATCTCTCATCATCTGTCCAATGAACCTGTTGAAGTCATAAAAACAGTGCTTAACTGCCTCTGCAGTCT
This sequence comes from Pundamilia nyererei, assembly GCF_000239375.1. NCBI lineage: Eukaryota > Metazoa > Chordata > Actinopteri > Cichliformes > Cichlidae > Pundamilia > Pundamilia nyererei. The sequence continues at coordinate 619,684 of NW_005187424.1, read as the reverse complement.
TGTGCTTATTGGCATATAGCAATCCCAAAACTAAGCAAGAGCTCAGAACCTGCCGACCTCAGAGATGCCGCTCAACACAAAAAGTTTGAATGCGAATCGTGAACCGTTGAGCCCGCCAAGAGCCAACATCCCCACAATGAGGCAGCAAAGTTTCTATCACCTTACTACTCCAAAACCACTCACTTCTCTATATCGTCCACACATCTGATTAGTCAGTAGCACAGTCATTCACACTGTGAGTAAGGGTTAAGTCAAATAACAGGGAAAGAGGTCAGGATAATCTCACAATGAGCTATACGAGTTTAGCAACACGTCTGCACGTCAGTTCAAGGAGCACTTTCAGGAGAGCATCTTCTGGATTGTGAAACACGTTTTCAATTCCTCTGACATCCATGTTATCAAAGGAAACTTCCAGCTGACCAATTTCCTGTGTACTCTGAGTCGTTTAATGCAAATTTGAGCCTTTGCAGATTGGATGAGCACTGGGCAGCAGTTTATCCTCAAAGCTCTGCCAGTTCAGTGTTTGGAGCCCATTTCGGGAGGTAGCAACGACCAGCTGCCTCCTAAGGGAATTTCTAGTCCCACAGTTAAGACAGTGTTACCAAATCAGTAAGCAATGGCACTCTGTGACCTCCCACAGCTCATAGAAAACTGCCATAATGTTCATCTGAACGTACTAGAAGGGCAGCGGTTCTCCCCACTCGTGGGTTATAGAGTCATGTTATTGGGAAAAATACATGTGGAAAATTTAGCTTGGTTGTCAAACAGAAGAGTTTGACATCCACCGTGGAACAGGCACAGGACACAGACGGAGCTGTGAGGAGAGCATTTTCTTAGATTAATGGTTTAATTTACTCTGACCGATAAAAAGTTA
>NW_005187424.1:617896-618645 GCF_000239375.1 Pundamilia nyererei | reverse complement strand
CAGGCTGGTAACAGCAGTGGACAATCGGTATGGCACGTTTTCAGCGGGTAACGTAAGAAAGCTCACATGGCATGTGTTTTGATAAAATTGTGGACAAATGCACTGCTAACAGATCTCTAAATCACAACACCAAAGTCCTAAATGATCATCATTTCCTAATATAACCATCACAGATACCTTCTAATGCTCATTCCTTCCATGTGCCTTGTATTTGATTAGGCAGACCTCTTCCTACAACTAGTGGCCACCCAGTTACCTGTCACAGTTTACTGTTGTGGATTGTCAGCTGCAGTCCTGCTATACACAGCCACTGAAGCTGGAGATAAGGCCCTTTCCTCCTGGCCTGTCAGCTTTTCCCTGTCAAATATTTATAGAAGCTGAAACGTTAGATGGCCACCATCAGACTTAAAGCTGTGGACACAAGAAGCCGAGTAAGAGCAAAAAGCAACCCAGAAACCCACGAGCTGAATCTAGTGTCCAGTAACTTCAGACAATGTCTAAAGCTGTAAACTGAACATGATGAGCATTTACTGGATGTGAGGAGGGGGTTGGGTAAAAAAAATGCCCATGTTTCGCATGAATACCGAGTGCTTTTTCAAAGTATTCACTGCCGAGCCAAGGCTTTGAGAGAGGTAACAGCTTAAAGTGAGCGGACAGGGCTCAGATAACCGACGGCACCAGACACCCTCATGTGTGGGCAGTTTGATGGCTAGTTTAGCTAGCAAGGTTTGCCCCCACCACCACCCCAC
>NW_005187424.1:589985-617873 GCF_000239375.1 Pundamilia nyererei | reverse complement strand
CCCAAAAAAAAACAGGAGAGAAATGACAGGGGTACCAAACTTTCTGGAAACATCTGTACACGCGCCATAAATGACTAATTTTCACTGATAATTCTTCTACGTTATAAAAGACGTATTTAAGCAAGACAAGTGGCCGATACCAAGTTTACACAGAGAGGCTGAAACAACGCGATGAAGTAAGCGGGCTGCGGGTCCAGTGGCACCGGGCTGGAGTGAGGGGTGTCAGGGTGTAGCTACAAAAACACGGAAAACCCACCGAGCACCCGGCCACAGCCGGGGCTCGCTAAACTACACGCTCATCTAACCGAACCGGCCGTGGACCTCAGCGTGAAGGCAGGCGGAGCGGGGACCGACCTCCCTCCGCCTGTCACAGCCGCCAGCACGGACTTCGGGAGCCGACCGGGACGGCACGGAACCGAAAAGGCGCCGCTTACCCTGCTGCTCTGGTAGGCTTCGAACGCCTTCAGCGCGCTGTCAGTGAGTTTGACGTGAAACACGGAGACATTGCTGCCGTTGCTCACTCTTCCACAGGACAGTCCGTAACACTGCTCCTCCTTCAGCGCCGCCATCTTGCTCTCGCTCCCACCACCACGCGCACGGACGCGCTCTGCCGTAAACCGAGAAGTCCCGGTGCTTTTCAATGAATATGCAGCAACGAGCCGGGGAGCGAGGAAGCCCCGTGGGCAAAGCCCGAGTGTCTGCTCAGAAATAATAACGACGACAATGATGATGACACTTTACAGCGTCACACCTGTGTTGCTTTTATAAGTTTGGTAACTGAGCGATGTTAAATTGTTTCAATATTTTGAACACTTAAAACTAATTGATATTTTAGATGACTTTGATTTTTTTTTCCTGGATATTTTGTAATTATGTCATTTTATTAACGACTGAAAAATATACACTGACTATATGAACCAGCACTGCCCAGCAGAAACGCGTAGGTAGAGGGAAACGATAGGTCATCAGATTACGTCAGCAAAACGTCAATGTCTGAAGGCAAGAACACACACACCATGATGGTTTGGGTATAGTCACAACACCCGAGAATGTCCGCTTGTAAACCAATAAAACATGGACAGTGACTCTCTGATTTAATTCATTTAACTGTCTCTGTGATGTTTTGGCTTCATGCTGAGAACGAGCACTCCAGATGTGTTGATCGAGAAGGAGCTTCACCATGTCTTGGAGAGGAGTGATCCTGCATGAGGAAGTCAGGAGTGACTGTATGTGAGAGAGGTGCAGGACATGTACAAGGAGCAGGTGGAGGTATGTACCGGAGAGAAGCGGAATAAAAGTCAAGAACAAGAGAGAATACCTGTGTGTGATTGGGAGGCGGATCAGCACAAGAGAGGTATAGAAGTAAGTGTAAGCAGGGTGATTTTGGTTTATAAGCTGGTAGTGAGAGCTGCTGTGATGAAAGAAGTACAGGAAATAAGTCCAACAGAGGGACAGCTCAGAGTCAGAGAGATGAGGTGGTTTGCACATGTGCAAAGGAAGGAGAGTGGATATCCTGGACAGAGGATGATAAAGATGTAGCTGCCAGGCAGGAGGAAAAGATCAGCCCAGAGGAGGATCATGGATGTAGGGAAGGAGAACATGCAGAGGGCTGGTGTGACGAAGTAAGATGCTTGGATAGGAGGAGATGCTAAGGTGAACCTCAGAATGGAGCTGCCCAACTATGACTGACTTAGAAACAAGCAGATGATCTGGAGCATGTTCTCCACGTTCTCTATTAAAAGACATGGATGCAGCAGAGCAGCTGCGGTCCTTTTATGAATCAGTGCAACAGTCGATATCTGTGAAACACAACTGCAGAAAGTGACACAAAGGAAACCGTAGTCTCATGACCGACATGTTTTATTGGGATCAATACAAAATTAACAAATGCATGGAATGGCATAATTACTTTAATCAGCAAGTGTTACGAGTCGATGCGGCTACCAGCTACTCTGATGAAAGCACAGATTTACTGGAGTCGCATTTACTCTAGGTAGGAAAGCAGTAAAATAAATTAACACCAAATGGAACTTAATTTAAGGCAAACTACACAAAAAAAATTACAAAGGTGGAAAAAAACAAACCCACGCACGCACTCAACATGGCCTTCAGAGAATCATCCTTCAACATTTGGTCTTAATTGTGATACTGAGGTATAATTTACTGAAAATGAAAAATAAACTCCACTTTCACCCATCTGCTGAGAAATTACCTGTACCGTACTCTGCTGTCACTTTAAAGGGAAAAACTGCATCTCAATTAGGGGAAAATATATATTATATACATCTACATTTCTCTTTTTCTGGCGGTTGAATGATGGTACACATGACCGAGCATGAATAAATCTCCTGGTTTTAAAATGTAATCCCGCAGTCATGTGCTAAATAATGTATGCTGCCTCTGATTGTTGCTTTCCCTCTGCTTTCGGAGAGGTGTCTGCGTTACCTGCGACTCTTCGTGAGGAGTTTCTCACTCGCAGGCTCCTTCGTGGTTCCTAATGACGTGGGCACAATTTTAAGACCATCTCTCTGCACCCCCACAAACTTCAGCGTACACCCACCAACTTAAACATATCCAAAGACTGCAGTACTGCTCTACAGGTGTTTCAATAATAGTGTGTATGTGTGTAGAATCAGTACAAAGGGTCACAGAGGTAGTGCACAATGTAGAGCATCATTAGAAACGTGTGTGTGTGTGTGTGCGCGCCATTAGAAAGTGAAATTGTGTCTCTTGCATAATAAATATTACTTCAAATGCACAATCTGACACTGAACTATAGCAACAAATGGTAACATTTCACAGCAGCTGATCTCTTTTTTCTTAAATCTATTTTTACACTTTTCGCTTCAGCGTTCCGATAATCGCTTTGAACTACCAGACTGGAAAAACGATGGCAGCAAAAGAAAAGACTCAAAACGACAGATATTATTAAACCTACACATTTACAAGGTTGGAATTACATCTCTCATATTACATCATTACCGATGACGTCGAATTTGTCACAAAATTCTCAAACATAGCAGAGAGGAGAGAGTGACCGACTGACATTTCCACCTCCTTTGACCAAAGGTCAGAAGGCACTGCTAGATGTGCTTTTGTGTTTCGGCTGGCCCGCTGCGTGGGACTGGTCAGGCCGTCGCTACAGGTTCGCATCAATTTCTAGCAGCTATGACAACAGATAAGGCTACGCCGCCGATGGCTACTGCAGTGGCGCCAAAAAGCCACTTCCAGCTGAGACCCTGGGGAAACAGAAGTAGAGTGCATGTTAAGCAAGTCGAATGATTTGTTGACTCACTGAAAAGCTCAAACAAACAAAACTCCACATCCTGTTTTATTGGTAATACTGATTAAGTCTGAACCACAGGTTTAACTCTGTGTTTTAGCGACAGTCTCACCCATGAAGACTTGGCGCGTGGTTTCTGCGTGCTGCTGTTATCAGAAGGGTTACCGAGCATCTTCTTATACATGGCCTGCTCTGCTCCCCGCTGCTCCGAGTGCTTCTTCACCAGCTTGGAGAGCTCAGCGTGGATCGTCTGCACACAACAGGTGAGACAATTAGACGATTCAAAGCTGCTCTTCAGTCTAGCACACCTGCTGACGTGCAGGACAGGCAGCCGGAGTGCCGATTTCTGCGTCCCACGTACGTCAGGACGACGATAAGCAGAAAACACAGCTTTGCAAGAGGAATACGACCAATATTTTTCAGTACTGATGAAACACTTAACATAATCGAATCCTGGTGAAACATGAAATTTGATTTGTGTATGCATGTTTTTGTCTTCCAAGAAATCATTTTGCCCACATGGTGACAATTATTCCAGGATATGGGTCTAGTTATTGTTCCAGGATGATCTGCTACATGAGTCACTTGCTAGTGACTAAGCAAACTAGCTTTTTCAGACACAAAAACTTTTTCTGCTTAGTAAAACAACCTGATCAAAGATTGAGTTTACAGTAATGTTCACTTAACCGTGTATTCTGTCTGTGGAAATGTTTCAACACAAAGGATTTGTCAGTTTCCACCTAAGACGCCGCAATGGTACCATCAACCGCTCACCAAAGACACAAAACTGACAGATGACTAACTTGTCCCTGAGAGAAATGATAAGGGTAAACTAAACATTCTGTTCTAGGAGCATGTGTGTCCAAACGCTGTGCTGAGACGTTCGAAGGCCGTCTAAATTGGACTAGTCATATCCACATGTCATTTCAAAAAAAGTAAATAGACAGGAAAATCATCTCTCACGCATCCGAGTTTGAGATGGGGGTGTGAATGGCTGACACCAGTGAAGAAGAAAAAAGCAGACAGTGTGTCTATTAGAGAAGAGGACGACAGTGCGTCATCCTGTCACTTCATACGCCTGCGCCTGTCCAAGACCGCCTCATTTATTATAACGAGAGTGCCGCGGTATTGTTGACGCTTCTTGCTGTTAGAACACGGGTTATTTAAGGAGTCTTTTCAGTTTTTGTGGCATATTTTAGCATTAAAAAGGGAAATATAGCACCAAATTAGAAACATGGTGACACACAATGATGACTCTTATGAAATCTGAATTCTCCCCCCCCCCCAGTTTGATTCAGTTTCTTAATCTACTTTGTTTTTAAATGTAGCTTTGGTACGTTTCATTTTAATACCTCTGGTTTATTCCATTTGCTACACCTCTGTACTTGTTTCAGATTTGCAGATATCAGACATTTAGCTGCATTTCTCCAACTACTCTCAAAGGCCCATTAACTTAGCAATTCACCCGAGCCACAGAAACACTCCATTATACTCGCACTGTGTGTGTTGGCTGAAAAGAGGTATGCAGGCCATGTGCTGTTTGACAGATTTGTGTAGGACTGAAGTGGGGAGTTCTGGGCACGAGCACCAAGTTGCTGCAGCTTACAGCTGATCCAAGAAGCCCACACGTTTAGACGAGTTTCGTCAAACGGCCTCGCGTTGCCAAAGAACCACGTATACCCGGCTGTATAAGCAGAACAGAAACACTTTATGTGCTGGATGTGAGTAGAACCTATTCAGATCAACAATCTGGAGACGGACCCCTTAAATTGATCAATTGGCTCTAAAAATAGAGATACTTTACCCTATAGCCCCATCTGCTGGCCATAGGAACACAGTTATTTGTCAACACCACAACATGTAGCCATGTTGATTAGCACTGTTGCTCCAGGTACTCTGGATTCCCCTCACAGTCCAAAGTAACTGGTGATGCTGAACTGCCCATAGGTGTGAATGTGGGTGTGAACGCTCGTCTGTCTCCGTGTTAGGCCTGCGACAGACTGGCCACCTGTCTACCCCGCCTCTTTCCCTTCATGTAGCTGAGATAGCGCTCACCCAACCGCCCGCAGGACCCTGATAAAGATAAGAGAAAGAATGGATGGGCAAAAATACCTTGTTGCTTGGTTCCAGTTTAAGTGCCTTCCTTAAAGTCTGGATGGCGTCTGTGAATTCACCTTGCAAGGCCAGCACCTAAAGCAAAGACAGGAACCCGTGAATAAGAGAACCAACGAGTTTACTGACAGAAGGAAACCGAAAGCACGAGAGCTACGCGCACCTTGCCCATGCGGAAAAGTGCCTTTATGTTGTCTGGCTGGTGTTCGAGTGCTGACACGCAGGACTTGAGCGCTGCATCGTAGTGGTCCAGTTTCAGCTGAGAAGCAGCCATGTTGTTTAGACACTTCACTTTCACATCCAAAAGCCCCTCTTCCTCCTCGGGGGTGATGTCAACTACAGCAGGAACAAAAGAAGAAGAAGTTAAAAAAAAAAAAAAAAAAAGAACAGTGCAAGTTATTATTCAAATGGTGCGTCATTACATTAGAGGAACACTGGTTAAGCTAATAATGTCTTTTCACTACAGCAGCCAAATCCAAATTTACAGGAATGCATCGTCAAACGTGAGCATCGGCAGATCTCACCTTTAGAACTAGACTCCGTTATCTGCAGGGCAATGCTATACGAATTGACAGCAAAGGCGTAGTCTCCGCGCTGATAATGGGCATTGCCCCGCTCTCTCTTTTGGCTGGCCAGGGCAATCTTCTCCGCAGGGGGTAGCAGCTCCAGGTCTGGAGCATCAGTAGCTTCCAGCAGTTTCACTTCTAGGGACAGCTCAGCATTTGCAGGAACTGCAGGTTCAAGACTACAAAGGGAAAGACAAACAATCAGAGGCAGGGTTTAAGAGAGTAAAAGTCAACAATCACTGGATTACACAGGAAACAGGACCTGTCACATGTCCCCACATAGAACGGAGAACCGTTTTTGTCCAGTAAAAAGTAGGTTTAGCTTTTTAAAATGTAGTGGTTGGATGCATTTTATTTTATTTTTTTTTAAATCGACGTTTAAGTCTGCATTAGAGATTAGCTTAACCTGTGCACAGAGCCGTCCAGGTTTGCTTCAGCGTTTGGAGATGTATTTCTTTAGGCGTCCTGATGATGGATCACTTACATTTCTAAAAAGATGCTTAAAAAATAAAAAAATAAAAAAAATCTCCACAGAACAGCAGCCTCTGGCAGCAATATTAAAACTGCTGAATGAAGGGTAAGGAAAGAAACCACTGCACTTTTCTACATAATGAAAAGAGAAAAAGCCTGCAGTGCAGAGGAGCACTACGACTTTCCTTCAATTTTCAGCTCATATGAAAGTTAGGAACTTCATTATGATCACAATGTAGCACTGCATTAAAGACGCACATAATCAAATGAAGAAAACAAAAAAAAACAAAAAACCAACCTAAAAATCTTCTGAAATAAAAACATGGACTTCTTTATGAACTGAAGACCAGCAGTGACGGGTACAGCATCACTCTTCTCACTCGCTCCCTCTCTCTTTTATTAACACACACAAGTGTGGAAGAGCATTTTCATTCATCGAGTACTTTTTACATTGTGATATTACTATGTTTTCTTATATAAAAGTATTCTGCAGCTATTGAAAACATTACATTAAAAGTTTACAAGCAGTAATTAGATACATCCACAGTCAGACGATTAAACACTGCTGCGTTCGCGAGTCTAAAAATACTCTCAGGTTTAATGAATGCGCAGCATCAATAAAGCGTTTCTTTGAGATGTCACCAGCTACCGGGCAGACAACAACGCCTCTCTGTGTCTCTCTCAAGATGGGCGATATAAACAAAAATCAGAAAGATGAGAGCTGCACAAACCAGTGTGACTCTGCAGCTCTGTGGGGAATGACGGGGTGTGCAGTGCCATGAAAAAAGTATTTCCCCCTTCCCAATGTATTATTTATTTGCATATCTGTCACATTTCAATGTTTCAGATTAAATTTATTGGGGGGGGGGTATCCAAACCTACCTGCCCTGTGTGAAAAAGTAACTGCTCCCCTTGTGAAATGATAAATGAACTGCGGCCTGATCACTGTCAGAGCTGCTGAATCACTTCAATAGAAGCTGTCTGACAAAGTGACGCAGGCTAAAAGATCTAAAGAAACAGCTGAGAAACAAAGTCACTGACATCCATCAGTCTGGAAAAGATTACAGAGACATTTCTGAGGCTCTGGGACTCCAGTGAACCACAGTGAGATCCATTTTCCGCACATGGAGAAACTGGGAACGGTGCTGAACCTTCACAGGAGTGACCGGCCTACCAAAATACACCCAGGAGGTCACAGAAGAACCAGAACAACAAGGCCAGAGGTCATGACTCAACCATAAGAAAGAGACTGGGCAAAAATGGCCTTCATGGGAGAGTCCAAGGAGAACACTACTGCTGACCAAGAAGATCACAAAGGCTCGTCTCACATCTGCCAACAAACAGCGGGATGATCCCAGAGACTCCTGGGAAAATCTTCTGACTAATGAGACAGAAGCTGAACTTTCTGGAAGGTTTGAGTCCTGTTACATCTGCATGAGACTAACAGCGTTTCATAAAGAGAACATCCCAGCAGCAGGTGGACACAGTGGTGGTAGTGTGATGGTCTGGGGGGCTCTGCTGCTCCAGGACGTCTCGCTGTAACTGAGGAAACCATGAATTCTGCTCCATACCAGAAGGAGGATGTCCGCAAATCACTTCATGTCCCGAAGCTTAAGTGAAATCAAGCAGCAGAGCAATGATCCAAACAGCAGCAAGTCCACCTCTGATTGGCTCAGAAAGACTAAATGAATGTTTTGGAGTGTCCAGGTCAAAGTCTGGACTTAAATCAGACTGTGCTGCTTCAGCGTGACCTTAAACAGGCGTTCATGCTGGAAAACCCTCCAATGTGTCTGAATTAAAGCATTTCTGCAAAGAAGAGTGGGCTAAAGTTCCTCCACAGTGACGTGAAAGACTCACTGAAGGCATCACAAATGCCTGGTGGTGGAACAGCCAGTTATCAGGTTTAGGGGGCAATTACTTTTTGATTTTTGTTGTTTGATTGTTGGGTTTTCCCTGTTCCTGTTACAATATTAAATCACTATGAGATTATTATTGTTATGCATTATTGTAGAAGGATTCCTCTGTTTTAATTGGTTAATTTAAAGCTCTTTATAAACCATTTTGTAACCTCACCAATAGATCGGCTAATATTAGCTATGTGCCGATACGGCCTTATCGGCCACGATAACCCTCACTTAACTCTAAAAACTGTTGTGAGAAACGGTGGTACAAGCCAAGACCTGTGCTCTCCAAAGTGTGATCAGAAAGTCACTAAAGCTTCATTAGATAAGTGGACAAGACAGAGAACTGAAACCCACTTTTAAATGAATTAGCATTGTGAGAAGGCCATTATTAAACTTTGATACAAAAAGTTTAAAAATAACAACATGCAAAAACAGCCTCAAACACTTCCTTACCTTCCTCTGGCACCATATGCATATTTGGCATCAGTCTGGATGAGCGCCTCCTCTCCCAGCGCCATGAGCTGGACTGTCAGATCCAGTGCCTGAAAAGGAGAAAAGCTCTCTTCAGAAAATTAAGGAATCACACATGAAGTGTGCAAATTCCGCACACAAACTTCTGCAAAGGGCATTAATAAACTAATCTAACAGGTCTTTACCTGGATTACATCACCATCTCCCAAAGTGAAAGTGAGATCAGGCTTCTCCTCTACTAAAGTCCCGTCCACCAGGCTCGTTTTAAGACGGATTTTCACATTCTGTCCTTTCTGTGGTCGACTGTCTCGCCCTTCGCCTTCCTTCAGGACTTTTTTCTTCAACTGCCCATTACCTGGAATTAGACACGGTCACATGTATTACAACACTGACCACTGTCCATATCAGGCTCAATGCCCATCACTAATCAAGGAAAGTGCAGCACAGCCTACACTGCTGTGGAGCACATCATGGGTCCTACGTACCCAAAACATCCATCCATTCATCGACTTGACCTGTAGGGTCGGGGTCAGCGTTTGCATTTTCTGAATTTGTGGGTTTCACCTTCCCTTCCCCGGCATCTTCCAGAGGAGGCGGCTCGTCGTCGTCAATGTCTTCCTCATCTAAAACCTCGAAGTCTTCTCCGCTGTCCAACAGCGACGTTTTGCTGTTCTTCTTTGCTGATTGCGCATTATCGTGGCTAGCCGACTCCATAATCTCCTCTTTGTCAGTCATTAGCAGACCCCTCTGGTAAAAAAAAAAAAAAAAGACGGGAGACAACGTCAAAAATGATCCTTTGCCTAACTCTTAATGTGTGTGCCCTCCCAAAACACGGAGTCCAATTCAGATTAAAGCCCAAAAACAGTGTTTAAAGATCCCCTGTCAGTCACACACCACTGAGCTTGTTACAGGCTAACAGCACTGAAATAAAACCTGCTTTCGCTCTGAATCGATCGGGATTATTGATCGATTTTAGCGTGACGTGATGCGATTTCACCTCAACATTACATGTTAACTGTTGTTCTACAGCAAGAAAGCCAACCACACGTTTCCAGAAGTTTCTAACAAGTTGCCCTGCTGTCATGTGTTCCCACACGGATGACAGGCTGCTGCTAGCACACGTTAGCCGAGGATGTACAGCTAGCTAGCTGCTAGTTGTCAGCATTAAATTAGCAATTTTTTTTTACTGTCTCTGAGTGTTTATCACTGCTTATACCGATCCCCGATGGAGTGAGTCAGAGTTAGGGATTTTATAATAAAAAGCCTGTATCAAAATAACCGGACACTTACCCTGAAATTGTCTGTGAAGAGCCGTGTTTTGGTTCTGAGCAGTCTCCTTTAGCTCGCAGTGCTGAAGTTAGGTTGCTGTTGGGGAACATGAAGCCAGTGAGACCTGGATGTGTCGCTGCATACCAATATCAACCTGACTTCGCCACGATCTGTTAACAGCCCCAAGCAGGCTGCTTCCTGTTAACCTTGAGACCCTGCACGTTTATTGGATGTTTCATGCTTATTCATAATTTACCTCAGAGGCAGCGATGTACGCCTGCAGCTGCTATTTGTAATGATATAAAATGACTTATTTTTGCTAGTTTACAACACCGATGAACACACTGAAAGCTAAGAACACTCAAAATGTATTAAATTAAAAACAAAACAGTTTGTATCAGTGATTTAAGGGGTGAATTTACACATGAAGACTTTGTGTGCAGCTCTCTAATGTTTTGATTTATTCTGAATAAGGATTTTAAAACTGTGATTTACATATTCACAATGGCTAGACATGCGTTTCATCCAAACACAAATAAACAATGCTGATGTAAAGTTTTCCAGGAAAAAGATGTTTCCAGTGGAAATATGTTTTTACTGATTAACATCATCACAACCAAGCAAAAGTCTTGAGTCACCCCTCGGGCTTGGTTAATGGGAAATAACTGCAGCACCTTATTCAAACATGTAGAAAACATAGATGGAAATACAGTACAGAAGAGGCTTTAAAGAATTTGGTATGACCACCTATATTCTTCAACACAGCCTGGATTCTCTTGAATGAATCATCTGTAGTCAATGTCAAAAGAAAAACGTAGAAAATTCTTCAGAAAGCCCGCAGGACTATTGCTCAAGCGCACTTTCAAAATATGATAAAAGCCCGGCTCATTGGAAGCAAAATATGAAGAAACGAGGGATGACTCAAGAGCGATTGCCCGAGACTATATGGAAGATGAGTTAAATGAGCGCTAAGAGGGAGAGAGAGTCAAACAACAAGGAAAAATCAAATGACATTTATTATTGATGCATTGTTTCTTTTTTGATAAGCAAATTATCTGTTTTTCTTTCAGTCTAAAGAAACTTTACAATATAAAGAAACATACAAAGAACATCTTTATTACCTACACAAGACGCCTAAGTCCCTAAGACAAGATTCTGAACTATCCTACCATGAAATACAAAGCAAACCCAAGAGACAGACTGCTTCATATTGAATACTGCCGTGTCATCAGAAAGGACCGTGAACGGTACAGGAGAATCGTTAAACGCCCTTACCCCGATTCCCCACCCCTCCCCGTCTCAATACAACCCCTCCGCCCGACCAGCAAATCTTCCTAATGGTACAGTATTATACATCACAATAGAAGTACAGAGATGGCCGACGATCGATATACACAGAGGACTGAGAGAGGATCAGTGAGAGAGCTTCAAACTATACAACGCTATTACAGGAGCGAATAGCAAAGGACACAGTTTTCCCCATAAGTATTACATTTTGATCTTCTTAATTTAAAATGAGGTTTCCTTAAGTATTTTTTCCTTTTTAAAAGTTTCTTAAATTGATAAAAATCCTTCATATTAAAAACTGCAATATGAGGTCACATGTTTTTTTTTGTGAGAAGATGCCCTTTTTTGTCATTTTTCTGGAAAAACTATTCACACGATTTTTCAAAACCAAAACAGAGGAGTGGAGGGCAGAGCGAGGACGCCACGGCTCTTTGCTCCTCTCTGTCCCGTCCTCCCCGCCACGCACGCCTTTAGCGTACGGTCGGCATTAAGCGTGTCAATGTATTCTATACATTTAGCCATGTTTACTGTATTCTAGAAATTTAGCCACATGAGCCAAATAGTCAGTGCATCCTTTCACTATGAAAAACATGGACAGATCTATTTATAATTTACTTTCAGCTGTATTCATTGGTAGTGACTGACATATCAAAACATGTCAATGATATCAAAATGCATTATACAGTATTTACAAAAAGGGAAATCAAAGGGTGAGGGGTGTGGAAGGAGGGGGGAGGGGTGCGGGAGGCGTGTGTCACTACATAGGAGGAACACTGGACTGAGTGATTTCCAGGCCACCGACGGCCAGACCCTGGAGATGTCCCTGTTTAACGCTGTGTACAAACTGTTCACATTGATATCAGGAAATTGAGAAGTACATCACCACCACCCATAGAGGCAACGCTGGTTGCTCAGTTGTCGTTGGTTTGAAAACAGCTGCGAAGCAACTGAAAGAAACAGTTCACCCTCTGAACCGGTGACCGCGAGCGTTCATCAGAAACAAATTAAATAGCGTACTGTGTGACATTGACGTTTCTGTGTGCAGATTCTATGGGCTTTATTTTTTTTAATCAATTTCATACATTTGAAATTAAAAACAAAATGGAAACTTATTGATTGCAAGTAATCCTCTTCTTTAGATGGTTTACGATCAACTCCCATTATCAGCGCTCCCACGGGTCCGTTATCCCGCACATGTGGGACTCACTGATGGGAACTCCACAGAGGCAGGTATTTAACGCACAGTTAAGAAGGTGGACCCAGCAGGATTTGTGATTTCAACCCAAACGAGTGTCTCCCACATTTGCTTCCAGCCCAAAAGGAGTTGCTGGATGGACCAGAATGAATCCTGGGAGGAGAAAAGGGGCCACTTGGAGTCCATAAAAACAGTGAAATCAAACAAAGCAAGAGGATGAAGGGTAGGGAAACACGTTCCAGGAGTCACAGACGACTTGTAAATAACAAATAATTAAAACAAAAGATGGAAAAGAAAACACAGTACAAGCTAAATATGTTACATTTACAGAAAAGACCCAATCCGTAGAGGAGACGAGTGGATTCACAAAATTTCTGAATTAAAAATGGCAGCTGACAATCACGTCAGGGTGTCATCGGAGCCATTTTCTACCAGCAAAAGAGCAGGAAGCTAGGAGAAGGGTTACTTTTTAAGACAGTACAGTTAGATGTGTAATCTTCAGGTGCATCTACAGACACACTGTACCTGAAAACACAACTCTGTTACCCAGATACTCTTCCCGTGAAGTTTGGGGAACACATTTAGGAGACAAACATTAAAGGAGGTTTGTGACGCGAGGCTGACGGCGGCAGAAACGAGACAAACAACAAATCAAATCACGTAAACAGAAAATCATTGTGCATTTTTCGAGCGTGTGCTTATTCTGTCACCGTCGCTGCTGCTGCTGAGAGAAAATGTGCCCTTTACAGGAAATCATAACTACATTAGTCAAACGATTCTGAAAATTAGAACAATAATATCAGCAACAACAAAAAATACAAACACTGAATGAAAACCGTTCTCGCCCCAAAATGACATCATCAGTTCATCTTTTTTAACCAATCCTGTCACAGGAGCAGAGCTTTTGAAATGAGGGCTCTCGGCCCCGGGTCGGAGGACTGCTGCGCGCCCTCGTCAGTTTTAATCAGCTTGATGTGAGAACAGGGTGATGGCGGGGCGGAGCTGAATGCGAAGGGGCGTCTCGATTGAGCCTGGACGTCACCCACTAGGGCAGGTTTCGGATGCGAGAAAGACACGCTTGGGGCAGGTTCGCGGTCTCACGGCGCTCGGACCCTCGACGGGGCGAAGACGAGATCCTTCCTGCTGCTCGGAGGCCTTTTCATGTTCTTACACCCAGTTTGGAGGTGTTGGTGGGATGGGGGGCCTTGAGGCGAATCCTGCTTTCCAGGGGAATCCCCAGGGGCTGTGTGGCACAGCAGACCATCCACGAATAGGAGGAAGAGGAGGAGGGTAATGCAAGACACATCAGGGTGGACGGGAAAGGGAGGTTGAGATAAAGGGAGATGAAAAAGTAAAATAAAATAAAAGATTAAAAAAAAAAAAATCACACACTCATCGTCATGTTGGGTGAATACTGTAAAGAGAGAGAAAAAGAGAGCAAGAGAGAAAAGATAAGCTAATACTATATTTAACTTGTTCCACTATCCAGTTTAATATAAAAGCAGTTCAGCTACTTAAACTAAATGCCATGTCAAGTCCACCAGCCTTCAGCAGCAAACAGTACACAAAGCTCCTTTTAGTTTATTCTGTATGTCAGTAAACTCAGCAAGCAGAGCGAAGCCCAGCCCAGAGAGAAAATGTGAGGGAATTTCAGATCACAGTGACGGTACAGTCTGACATTAATCACGCTACGGCAATCGCTCCATGCACCAGAGAAGGCATGATGTGTGTTATTGTCCATGCTTGTGTGTGTGCATGCTGTGTTTCTGCGAGAGAGTCGGACAAAGCTGGGAACATGGGGCGTGACACGAAGGACTGTGCAGGGGGCAGATTTCCAAACCGTGGAGACTTTTGTGTGCAAAACAACACGGTGTTAATTTAGCTCTTATCATCGTAAAGCAAGGCAGCACTACAAGGTTTCCTGACAGCTAACTCATAAGTTCACAGGAGACTGTGATTAACATGCACGGATCAGTAAAAATACAATAAAACTAATAAAACTAACAAACACCAGCAGCAGGATATGGATCATCTGTGGCATCTGAACACAGATTTGAACTGAGCAATGAGGAAATGAAAGGTTTTCATTGCTCCGTCTCTTAATGTTAACAAAAATAAGCCAACTAAGTCCAGTCTAAGCTACGTCTAAGCTTGTAGTAACACTGAGGCTCTCCATATTTAAAAATCACAGCTCTCAGCTCAGCCACATATCTGCACCGAGGTGAGATTTCACGCTGACAGAAGATTTTTGTGCCGTTACACTCTCCACCCTGAGTTTTCATAGTAAAACATCTTCAAAGCTCTCAGTCTGTTAACATAAGGATGTTCTGGAGCAAAAGGAGTAGTTTCACGTGACTGTCATGTCTTAATTTTGAAAAACGTCTCACTTCAGTCTGGTGGTAAATGAGTCCTGCCTGAGACGGCAGGGGACTTGCCAGCTTTCTAAAATGGATCACTTCAGACCTCCATCTATATTTGTCTTTAGAAAACCATTCCCCAGGTTGCCGTGGACAATTGGCAGCTACGATCATCTAACGTGGAGGGCGTGAGTGAGTCTCATGCCGGCGGGAATCTGTGTCAAACACTTTGAGGGTTTGTTTTTGTTTTTTTTACTCACACTTTCACTTTGGAATGGGTTTAAAAAGTTGCCTGCCATCTCGCCGTCATCCCGCGGAGTGCCGGGAGGATTGTTCATGCCTGCCATATTGTTGGGAGAATTCTACAAACGTGGACGAAACGCACCAATGAGAATAAAGAACTCATACAGATGGACAAAGAGAGACACGCAGGCACGGACAGTCTTACCTTTGGCAACCCATCCATGTCACCAGAGCCTGCATTAGAAAAGGAAAAAGAAAAACAGTGTCAGTGCAGGATATCCAGAGCTAGCAGAAATTGCTTGCACTTAAACAACTAATGGCTTTTAATTAAGCTATTTGTTACACATACAGATGAGCACTAACTCAGCTGGCTTCACCAATCATGTCTCATACATCAACAGGATCAATTGGCCTAACTCACTGCCCCACTAATCAATTTTCCCTTTGCTCAATACTGAGACAACACTTCCTTGATCTGCCATTAGAGGGCAGAGTCCACCTTCTAAAAGCTTTTGAGTGTCATAAGATTCAGTGTATGGGCTCATAGCTTACTGTACCGCATCTTTAGGTACGCACCTAGTGATCCATTCATATGATGCTGATCCATAGCACCCATTCCACCCATGGGCCCATCGGGACCTGGTCCCATTGGGAACTAAAACAAAAAACAGTCACGTCAGTCATTTTTATTTCTATAGTCCAATATAATAGATCAAAAATTACCATCAGAGGGTTTTAAGACAAAACGGCTACAGCTAAATAAGGTACTGTCTCTCAGTATTTTTGCAGCTTGGGGAACACAACATGTTAGCTGACTGGTTTATAAAAAGGAAAATAAATAAATATATGAGCCAAACGTCGATACGTACATTAGGTCTATTACCACCAGGGCCGATGGGGTTCATCATTGTGTAGATGTTTTCGCTTGAATTTGTTGAATCTACGAACAGAAGAGCAGGTGGATGTTTAGGCTCACTGTGCTTCACTCCTCCCAGACTGGGAAGCACTTACAGGTAAACTGCCTCTTTTTATATGCAAAATCCATGAAAAATTATTGAAAGAAGTTTTGGTCCTTGAGGTAAAGAATGGGGAAAACTGAAGACACATAGGCAGCACCAATTTTACCATTGGTGTAATAGTTTCTGCTACAGTACAGGACAAAGACCACCACCGAAGAAGAAATTGAAAAAACATCAGTTCCTTTTTCTGCCAGTCAATGCACTCGCTGCTCTCTGCAACGCACAGTCAAAGAAACCCATCTTATTCCTGTAACAAGAAGATTAGTTGTTATACGGACACCCTGGTAACTTGGCATCAACCAGTACACGCTGTGTCGCTCCTCGCGTGCGAGTCGGTCTGTTCTTAAAAGATTCAGAAGAGTGAGGTGACCTTGATCTGACATTGCAGGTAGAAATTTGTGAGCAGATAACTGAGAAAAGCACGAGAAAGATGAATGACGAGCTGAAAGACGAGGAGCAGAGATGGACAGAGCGCATGCACGGCACATGGGGTAGAGAAATCTTGCCCATTAGCGTTCCTGAATGCGGCTTTTGTTGTCGTGACTGGAGGAAGGGGGCTAATTCCAGAGTGAGGTGAGCACTTTTGTGTGTGTGTGACTGCAGTGGAATATGTTTTCCTTCTCAGTGTAGGTGCGAACAGGACTGCAAAGGGCTGCCCCGTGACATATCACAATAGCGGCGTGCTTACAACACAAAAAGAAGCTTTTCACGGGCAATCAGAAACAGAACATCTACAGGACAACCGCCCGCAGCGTTCTGTTTGCAGTCAATCCTCCACAGAGACACCTTATTGATGGGTCGGACCTGAAAGGGATTAGTCAGTTGATTGTATGCCTCTGCTTCCACTCGAGTATTTTTCACTCTATGCCTTAAGTTAAAAAAAAAAAAAGTGTGACAAAGGATTTTTCATGAACATCACATTTGAGAGTTCCAACAAAAGCACATTCAGTGCAATATATATTTTCTTCCATTTTTCAGTGTTTTACACTTAAAACTCCTCCTAAAGGCTCAATTCTTCACGTATTTAGAGCCCTATCTGTCTCCCAAAGAGAAATGTGTATCTGACGGAGAACACGTTTGATGTTTCTTAGACAAACCCTCCTTCAGTGAGCACTGGATCAAAGCAGAAACCAGAAGGGAAACTGAAATGTATAACTCACCTCCAGGGCTAGGCATGATGGGAGTTCCTGGTGGGCCACCTCCCCCCGGAGGACCCTGAGGGGTGAGAGCAAGCGAGGGAGAGAAATGAGCACCGAGTGCATCTAGACGGCAGCGCGCCTGTTAGATATCACAGCGTGACAGGTAATTTATGGCCCGTGGTCGAACACGAGTTCGTGACGGGACACTTACCACATAGTTGCCTGGAGATGAAGATGAATAAGCTATCTGTGGGGAGGAGAGACCCGGGGTGAAACACAACATGAAGCACAGTTATTGTAAATGCACTCGGTCACGTGGACGTGAAGATGTGAGAGGGTGTGACTCACTGAGTTGGTGTTGGGGTTCGGCCACGGACCTCTTCCGCCAGGACCCCTGAAATGCAGACAGGTACGAGGATAAAGGGGAGGTTTTATTATTTGTCATGTACGTGGACTCTAGAGATTATTGCAAAAGTAGAGTTCATCAGCTGACGTGCAGAAATGATCTAGAAACCTGACTGTTCGGCTTTCTGGGAACTTTATTGAGGGAAAGGACTTTTTTATTGGAGTGACGGTCAGTCACAGGACAAGCATTGAGACTCTGAGACAGAAGACGACTTGTTGTTTTTTTTAGTGCCACGTTTACTCTTTGGGGTTGAAAGTTCATTGACTTTTTCTGTGCAGCCACACTAACGTGGATATCACCTTCCTGGAGAATTATCATCTCCAATCTGCCTTTCGTCGAAAGAAACTCTATGAAAGAAAAGGTGTCTGAGCTACATGTTTCTGCTCCACAAAATAATTCCATTTTTGCAAAGTTTCTATTTGGCATCGGTAAATACCACAGCACAGAGACTGTTCTTTTGAAGGTCACCAGCGATCTCCCAGTGGCTTCTGAGCAGGCATGTGCTCTTTATCTGGCACCGCTGGACTCGAGCGCAGCATTGGACACAATTGATCACAGTACTTTTTACAAACTCTGGTGCCTTGTGGGTGTCTGGCTCAGCTTTATAATGATTTTCACATTATCTCTCAAACAGGCTGCACCTATCAATAACTACTATGTCTCTTTATCCACACTCATAAAGCACGGTGTGGCTCGGGGCTCATTTGTAGCTGCAGTATGATTTTACATACGTCCCCCGTGTCACAGCATTCGTGGTTACTGGATTTCTTTCCGTAATTTTACTGATGACACTCTGTTGTACTTCCCTCTTAGGCCCAGTGACCCTGAAGTGCAGAGCTCCTGCAGGACGTCTTAAAACTCGCGTGCATGCGCATTATGAGGAAAATGCCCTGTAACCCTATACAGCACTATTTTATTTAATTCTTCTCATTTGAAATTTCTTTGCCGTATGCGTCGGTGCCTACCCTGAGACCCATTGTGTCAGGGTCAGAGTAAAGCCAGGATACAAGGCCTCTGATGTCGGTGACATCTTTAAAGTCTGCGTTTATCGGAGAGCTTATCCTGACTTTCTACTTTTACCTTAAACCAGTGTAAGTCTTTATATCACTTTTCAGTGTAAGTCTTTTTTTTGCCTGATGGTTCAGTGGGATGTTTCTTCTTCCCTCATCTGTCACCAAGCTGGTTTGAGATGAAATTTGGGGTTTCTAATATATTACTACTATTTTTGCCCATTATTTAGGTGATTTAAACATTATCATTTAGAAGTGTATATACAGAATTTACAGCCATAAAAAGAAAAACAGTCTACTAACATGTTCATGCCGGGCATCCCTGGCCCCATGGAGTTTGGAGGAGGCCTCATCCCTCCGCCATAGTTCTGCACAAAGAGATGACCACACAGTCAGCACAGAGCCTCGCACCTGCTCTGTGTAAAGGTTTGAATCTTAATGAAGGTCAGCGACGATCATGTCTCCCACTAACTACTGTTTAATTATGTGGATGTATGAGCTGTGTGTGGGCTGCGCGTGAAAGAGGACAGCTGTGTGTGGAAGAGCCTGCGCACTCTGCACATGTTGTGAGTCTCTGTATACAGTAAGTGTCTCTATGTGTGCGCGCCCTCCCGCGTGTTTGCGTGTATGTTTTCATCGCTGCCCAGTGGGCTGCTTTGGCTGGCGCTACACGTGTGTCTTTGGACACGTGTGTGTGTATGACTGAGTGAGTGAGTAGGGGGGCAGGCCAGAGAGCAGCTCCACTCAGAGGAAGAGTTTTGTTCAGCAGACGATTACACTTGTCGAGCAGATGCCACACCAGCTGCTGGTACGCTCACTGCCAAAGTCACTGAGCCAGGGTGGCACAGAGAGGGGACGAAGGGCACGGGGAGAGAGTGTGCGTGTGTGTGTGCGCGCGCGGTGGCTGGGTGCAGAATGAAGCAGCTGTCTTATAATGGTAATTCAAAAGGACGCTGCTGTTTAAGCATCTTATGTATTAGAAAAAACAACATTAACACAAATTAAAGTGATAAAAGGAAACCGACAGCACCGTCTTTGGCACCACTTTTAAAAAAATATGTGTTGGTGGTGGCTTGCTCATAGCACTCTAAGCATTCAGTCTCTGTCTCTCTAGGTGGGAGTCAGCAAGTAGGATTTAACATGTAGAACTGGCGTTAGCAGTGGGTGGGCTCTGGTCGCGGCCAAGATCGGCGTCAGAGCGCTTCTGACATTTAAAGGCAAAGTTAAGAGATTGGCGGAACCAAAATTCCTGCTCAGCAAAGGAGAAGGATTATCTGCATGCTGTTTATAGATTGCTGCTTTGACATTATAGCTGTTTTTTATGGAAGCCCCTAATGAAGGGCAACCAAACACAGAGTTTGCTCATAAACTAAAGGCCGGGCACCAAACCTGGCTGTGTGGCAGCTGCTGAGTGGGAGTGCAGTGGGCTGGTGGAGCTGAAGGACACTATCCACTGTCGTGACTTGCTTTAGTAACGCGGCCCTTTGTGTTTTACTCTATATGACTAATTTGGTCGTTTGTGTAAAAAAACACTGGTGGTTTACCTGTGGGCCCATGCCTCCCATGCCTCGGGGGGGATTCATTCTCATTGGACCGCCCATGTTTGGATGTCCTGTGATAAAACAGAATGTTGGCATGGCAGCACCACTTGGATCAATAACAAATCCATACAGGAGGAAGAAAGAAGATTCTCATTTAGAAGCCAATATAAAGTTTCTCTTCAAAACAGCACACTATGGCCGTCAGTACCTTGAGGTCGGGTGGGGTCCAGGCTGTTTGGAAGGAGAGGCTGTGACCCGGGGATGCTCCCGGGAGGCTGATTTGGCATACGGAGGGAAGGCCTTGGGCCACCTGGGTACCGTGGAGACATGAATGGCTGCAGAAAGGACAAGCGAAGAAAAAAACAACAACTTTATTCCAGGTGATGGCAAACATAAGGCCTGGGGGCCAGAAGTGGTCAGTCAAAAACTCATATTCGGCCCGCCGGACAGCTTTGGAAAATGTGAAAGATGCCATACGTTGCAGCTTTTCCTTCTCCATGGCCACTCATACTAAACCAAAGTAA
Organism: Pundamilia nyererei; assembly: GCF_000239375.1. Classification (NCBI taxonomy): domain Eukaryota; kingdom Metazoa; phylum Chordata; class Actinopteri; order Cichliformes; family Cichlidae; genus Pundamilia; species Pundamilia nyererei. Next base: position 597,076 of record NW_005187424.1, on the reverse strand, counting down.
ATAAACAATGAAATGGCAGTTTTTTTGCTTTCTACTATACAAATTCAGGATTCAGGATCTGGCCCAATTCAGAACAAAATGGGCTCTACGTGGCCCACAATATGAAATAATAATGATCAGAAGCCAAAACACTAACACACATGTACATTTCTTGACTGAGAGTCCTTCAAATATGTTTGTGCTAATGACAACACAAAGCTACGGTTATGCCCCAAAACACAAAGAAGCCACAGTGCAGTTAGTGCAGAATGTGGCTTCAGTTTAATGAAATCAGCATCGAAAGAAAAGCAATTTAAAGGGACTGGCACCATTAGATATTAACATAATGTATCAAGTAAATAAAACAAACAAGGTAATCATAAGGATATTATGACAATATGTATTTATAGCAGGGCTTGTAAAACGACTGCAGCGGGAGTCATTAAACACACGACGGAAATTAAATTGAGATAAAACGATAGAAAGTGCTGCACATATTAAAAATACACAAAACATCACAGTACACATGTCTCAGCATGCCACCGTCATTACCAGCTTAGCGAACATCAGATTCTGCTTTTAAAACACTGCATACATAAATCACAGTGTACGCTGCCTTTTGGTGCTTCTGATTGAGAACTAATAAACACAGATCTGTATAAAAAATTTAACTGATGTTATGATAATAATATCATTTCAACCAGCTTCTATTAGTCTCTCAAAACGTGTACAAAGGTGCTCTCCGGAAGCAAGAATACTTCCATGTAAAATAGATTAGTCATATGTTTCCCCTCAGGTGAGAGCCAAACTGTTCTTGACAAGTGACACTTTGAAATGACATAAGGCACAAGATGATTAGCAAACCTGACTCTCTATAGCTGACCTTCTCATGTTTGAGGCTTTATCTTCGGACGTCAACAGGGGGAGCTATTGCGCTGAAGAACAATGTGCATGCTGTATTTTTGTTCTGTTTCCAAGTAAGGAGGGGCTTGTTGTTAAGTTTTGGAAAGTAAGACCTCAGGTGATAAATGCCATTAGGATAAAGGTAAAGGGGGAGTTAGGAAGATGGGGAAAAAAACCATGCAGGATAGAGATCTGGACCAGAAGAACAATACAAGGACAATAATGTTGCAGCGGGTGGGGGGCATTAACATCACACGGCTGGATGAAAGCAGTAGTTCTACACCCCGTCTCTGTTTCTGTGCCACTCGGTGGTGGACATTTTACTACCGACCTCGCATACGCAGGCAGTCTAGCTACAAAGATTCTGCCTGGATTGCGTGATTCATACCAGAAACCTAAGACACGTTCACTATGTTTCAGCAGAGAGGGGACAAGACAAGGCTGGCCGGGACATGCATTACAGAGCCGGCGCACAACTAGTGAATAATGTAAAACACCAGAGACAGATGGTTTTCAGAATTACCTTTGAGAATACGTTGCTACAACTACAAATATCCACGCCCGGTGGACCACATTTCGATGTTAGACGATAAGAATTAATTCAAAAGTCAGTCCAACTATTTTAGTATCAAGAGGAAACGTGCAGATTTGAATGCTGATTGGGTAAGACTTGGGTCTTTTGGTCACGGAGCATGAGCCGCATGATGTTTGTATCATCATCTTATCACAGAGATAAGCACACACAACACAAATACAGCATGAGACTGCATTTAAATTATAATTATGTACTACATGTTTTGTGTGTCGCCGGGTGTGTGCGGTTGGAGCAAGTGGAAGATGAGTTATATAATAACAATTAGTCCTCGAAGTGAGAACCGACTCACTACCGTTTTCATTTGTACCCTCGTCACCTAAGTCGGCTTTCTCTTCGGCTCCTCTTCTCTCCTCCTTTGACCGTGTTGTGGTGGGTTTGTGCATGAAGAGCTGCACAATGTCAGGCTGTGCTGCAATATTAATGGTCTATTGATGGACTACGGGATGGTGAGTGCTGGGCTGAGGAAGAGAGGAGGCCCTCCAGATGCACCTCCGCTCTTTACAGCTGGGCCAACACAGCTAAATTATTCATCCAATCCACCATTGTGGATGCTGCCCGTCCTGCCTGTTAGCACAAGGGACCTGTGTGCTGTTTGTACACTTTTCACTGTTATTTGAGCGAGTGAGCGAGTGGAATCAAGGGTAGGCTCAAGAAGGAACCTACAAGCAAAGTGACAGACTGGATAAATGTTTGGTTCTTACCTGTCCATGAGGTCCCATCATGGGATTAGTGGGGTTATGTGGAGGAGGCTGCGTGTGAGGTGAAGGCTGAGATCCTGGGGGACCCTGGTGAAGAACAGATTTAAAGTTGTTTAAAAAACGAGCTTCAAGAATGTAATGAATGCAAATCTTTCTGGGGAAACATTATTAGCGCAATCAACCTTCAATAAATCACTTTTAATGTGAGTACTGCAGTTATAGGTTTGGTTTAGTTTAGTTTGGCCAGATTTTAGGAAATCTATTAGCGGCACTCCATCAGGGCAAGCAAGGCAAGCAGTGCTTGAACAGTGAAATCTAAAAGCAGAGATCAATCAAATCCTGAAACCAATCTCTCTTATTTTAAACAACTTTCTGTCTACAGCTTCTCATCTGTTTGCATCCATCTATCTACTTATCCAGGTTCAGGTCAGGAGTCTAAGCAGAGAAACTCACACTTCTGTCACTCTGGCTAACTCTTCCAGCTCATCTGGGGGGACACCGAGGCGTTCACAGTCCATACGACACATAGACAATCTGCTGCTGGCTCTGCTTTCACTGCTCTGAGATCAGTTTCAATCTGCCTGTTTGTTTAGCAACTAAACAAACCCTCTGGGATTTATCATCAGATACATTTTCTGTTACTAACCACCAATACCAACAAGTGTAATTTAGAGGGGTTAGAGTGCAATGTGAAGAAGTTTAACAGGTAAGGCAGATTAGAATCTCTGAGAAATCATTTGTTTATACAGTTTATATAAAAAAAAAAAAAATCAACAATGGAGGCAATCACTAAGTGGTGATTACTCATGGCCCTCACTGCTCAAGCGTTTTAATTTAATATACTAAATGCAATATACTTAGCATATAGTATTTACAACATTTAAAATTCACCCAACCTTAAACACCTACAACAATAACATTCATATCCATCATATGGATGTTATATTAACATCCATATAACATGTTGGGGAACGTTTTTCTGCACACTAAGTACTTTTACTTTTGATACTTTATTTACCATTGCCAATAATAGAGTTTGGTAATTGCTGACATTTTTTAAATAATATTTCTTCTTGCTTTCAATAAAGGAAAATTCCTTAGGAATTCGCGGGAACTCAGCGAATCCCAAAAATTTTGATGACACTACAGACGTAAGTACAATATTTTAGAATGCTTCAGGGTAGGTACAGCACGCAGAGAGGTGAAGATGTCCGGGAAGAGTGCTGCAAGATGCACAGGGCTGTCAGCGTGTATATAAGAATAAAGATGGACAGGAGAAAAACTCGAAAAGGCTTTAATGTGGTCCAGTTTGTCTTGGTAAACAGTGGAAGAACATTTGTGTTTCTTCTTGAGTTTCTGGTCGCTGGTTGTCTCCCCGCTTGCCTTGCTGTAAAAGTCACTGCACACCACTGCGTTAAATATAACTGGAGCTTTGGTATTTTGGGGGGTGTGCTTGTATATTAAAAGGCTGTAATTTCAATAAACTCTCCTGCGTCTAAAAAATGATCAACTACACAAGCACAATTTATCACTCTACTTCAATGAGATAAGCGTGTTTTATGTAGCTGATGCTAATGCTGAAGTACAGGGAAATACTTTATTTCCCGGTATGTAACATTCAGTTCAAACAGCTCTCCTGGACATTATTACGGGAAATCAGAAACACATCACCAGCACTCAGAGGAAAATGAGTATGGCATAATATCTGAAAAACACGATACTGACAGGAGACAAAGTAGTAAATGATCTGAAAGAGATGACCAAAGTTCTACTGGGACTCTAATTCTGCCTCACTTCACTTCATTGTGCACAAAGCAATCCTTTGTTAACATGCTGCTCGTATACAATAGCAAAGCCCTCTTTATCTCTTTCATCAGAGGTCAAAATGAGAAAATTAAAAATTAAAATTCCCTGTAAATATGTAGAATGTCTTCACAACCATCATATTTAATCTGTTACACCAACAAAGAATGCTTCTAATAAGATCTGTCGCTGACATTTTCAAAGGGCCGCATTGACTTCCATGCACAGGAATTGTTAATTGCCAGGATGGGGTCAGATCAATTCACGAAGTGGCCTGTAATCAGCATTCAATTCCAGCACTGCTGCCAAAGGATAATTCAGGGTATTTTCAAACGTGGTATTATTTTTCTAAATTCTGCCGTGATGACACTTGATCCGGTTTGCCAGAGTTAAAACCGTCCAAAACAGAATCAAGGGCCAAAGCAAGCTTAATTCTGGAGCTCACTTCCACTCTCCAAAGAAGTGCCAAATATTTAAACCCAATCAAACATCATTATGGCAATGAAATAGAAGAATAAATCCCCCTCTGAAAATAACTGAAATTATTCTGTCATTTAAATCAACATTGAACTGAAGACTCAATCACTGCTATGTGAACTACAGTTTCAGTTTATATTATTAGAGAAAATGAGCTGAAACCACTCATAAGTTAATCTCTCACAGCAAACACCTCTACGTTAAAGTGACGCCGTATCACGGGACTAACGTCAACTCTGACCTCCGCGTCTCGTACTACAGCAGCATCATCTGACTCTGGCAGCAGTCACACCGCTAGAAACCTGTTACTAGCATCAATGTGGAGAAACGGGACCACCCACCGCCAGACCAGACTTATCTGCTAGTCTGCCAGAGCTTCTGTCAAGCACTTGGCTATCAAATAACATTACAGGTGTGTGTGTGTGTGTGTGTGTGTGTGTGTGTGTGTGTGTGTGTGTGTGTGTGTGTGTGTGTGTGTGAGAGCATGTGTGCAAGATGAGTGGCGGTGAGTGCAAATATAAGATCTCCCTCTTTCTTCACAGGTGATAGCAGGATCTTGTCTCAGGTGCTAAGTGTGTGCTGGCTTTGATATACCTGCAGGTACAGTATGAGCACTGAAAGCGGGCTGCCGGGGGGAGGAGGGGGGGTTTACTTTAACAGGTGTGTCTTTAACATCATTTTAAAGGTAAAGGATTATGGGAGTGCCCTTGACACTCGCTGGTTGACAGTATTAGTGCAGTTTACTCAAATAGACACCAACACACAGTTATCGGCTACACCACTGTACACTAGATTACACTTCTCCTAATAAAAGGGCCAATTTTAAATATTAAATGTATAAAAATCTAAAATAAACATAACTTTATGCAAATATTCTGCACGCTTGCCTAAAGTGGACCTATTATACTAATATATATTATAACTACAGTGCAGTGGTTGTTAGCGCTGTCAGCTTATAGCAAAAAGATTTGAATCCACTGGCAGGGTGGGGCTTTCCTGTTGACATGCTTAGACTATTCCAGCTTCCTCCCATGGTCCAAAGACACACACAATAGACTAATTGGTTATTCTAAATTGTAGGTATGAATGTGAGCGTGCTTCAGATTGCTCTAAGTGCTCAGTTTCAGACTGTTCTTTTCTACTCCTGGCTCTGTGTGATGTCCCTGAGCAGGGATATCACAGCTCTGGCTGTATGCACAGAAGCTCCTCCCAGTGCTGTTCAAATAGTTTTGCTTGCAAGAGGCAGCCAATCAGAAAGATATAGAATTTGTAGAATAAGTTTGGCATACATACGTTTGCACGACATTGTGATACTACTGCTCTCTCGCGAATAGCTGCAATTTTTAATTTTAATTATCAGAGCAAAATCATCAATCATCATATCTGCTGATGATGTTTCAGTTGACTGACTTTCAGCTAAACACACACAGCTGTTAGACAAGCGTGCCTCTTCACTCGTGTGCATCGCTTTCCATGTAAGAGGCAGCTGCACATGTACCTGCTTCTCTTTTGCATCGGAGCTAGAGAGAAGCAGGTACATCCACCCTCCGGCTCTACCTCACTTTCCCGCCCGGCCCACTGCTCCACCCTCCCCGTGTGAGCGCTCTGTCCAAGCCACAGAGCTCGACACCAGGAACCTGGAACTACAGCGGAAAAATAAACACGCCTGACTGACAGCTCGAAACAAGCGAGTTCCCACGAGCACGGATACAGTACTGCTGCACTGCCAGGTACGCCATACAAGAGCACAGATTTTGGCAGGAGAGATGAGCTCGTACTTACGCATGAAAATAACACTGCTCATGAGCAGAAGCACGTATTCAAGGACTTGTTACCCTTTATAAAAGGCAGAAGCAGCAGCAGGGCTCTTCAGACAGGTGCTTCCTCTCCCTGTGAGATGTGTCAGTTTACCTTTCATTGATTCTATTAATCTCATCATCATCTGAGACGTAGTCAAGTCTCCACAAAAGCCACTTTTTAACCAGCAACGCGACATGCAAACCTGGACGTGTTTATTTAGTTGTACATGCAGCACAGAGATGGCGTGCCGGCACAGTTATGACGTCTGTGCCGGTACCACTGTGGGTTTTTTCTGCCACTCCGTGTGCAGTGTGTATGTTCTGGGTGGTTAACACCAGCTGCACTGGCTCGCTCTGTCTCTCAGCAGGTTCACACTGGGGCTAATGCAGCGCTAGCTCTGTCTGACCTCAGAGGTTACTGTTGTTGCCGAGCCAGAGTGTGTGTTTGTGTGTGTCTAACAAGACACCCCTGCGGGGTCTGACTGCACTGACCCAGCTGCAGCAGTCTGATTCTCATCCCCCCCCCCACACACACAGCCTAGTTTCAGTTGCTCGAGAGGACACCGCATTGACTTGCATTCATCTTTCAGAGCCGTACCCTCGCACATAACCATGAGCGCTTCCTGCCTCACCTGAATCTTTGACATAACCATCACGTAATCCTTAAACTACTTTCACCAGTTTTACCAGCTGGTCACATGGGGACCATCTTCTCGTCCCCATATGGAGGTCTCAACATGATGATTGTGAGAACAAATTTTTGTTCCTGCAGGGTAGATAATACACAATCTCATTCACGCTCTCTCTCGCACACACACACACACACACACACACACA
>NW_005187424.1:578007-589154 GCF_000239375.1 Pundamilia nyererei | reverse complement strand
TCATTGTCATTCCTTGCTAACATTCCAGAGAGAGCAGCAGTGGCAGCAGTGGGTCTCCTGCTAGCTCATGCTATACAACATGGCAACATGTCAGCTCAGAGACGGGAGCACGCGATCAGGAGTGTTTTCTCCCGGAGGATAGCCGTTAACCCGCTGGGACGGTGCCAAATTATTTACAGTATCGTGCAAAGGTTTTTGAGGTTTTAAACATTAATAGGCGGCACAGCCAAGAAGCATCTGATCAGCAGCAGGACGAGTCCAGAGTCAGAAAAGAAAAATTAGCAACAAGAACAAGGGGTACTGCTACAGGCGATATGCCCCCCCCCCTCCCAGAGGCATGGCCTCAGTAATCATGAGTATCAATGGAAAGTTCCCCAAAATGGAGCCACCTGCTTTTTAATTGATGAAAACTATTCATGCTTACTTCACTGTTGGTGCTTAAGGCTTCTGCCCAACCATTGGTGCACCAGTGTGGATCTGTGAGAAGGATTGTGGGAATTCAACCAATGTAGAGGCCGCAGGGACACGTTTCCAAAAAGCCAAAAGCATGCAGTACGACAGCCGTGATGCTACGTGCTGGTCGAATGTTGACTGGCTGAAAACTTGTCTTTTCGAAAGGAGCAACAAATGAGTTAAGCACAAAGCAGTACAAAAGCACACCTCAAACAACGGCAGCAGGGACACTTTACGTTGTTTTAACTCTCAGCTTCACGAAACGACAAAGAAGCTCTTTGTCCATTGTGAATTTCCAGACGGAGCAGCGATGTATTGCCAACTTAATCGGCACGTATGGGGAGAGGGGGCTGCTACGCAATATAGCGGAAGTGTGCTCATGCACAACTCTGTTGCTTGTGAAGCTCGCACACAAGAATTTCACTCACATGTGCTGTACCAATGTACCTGCACATGTGATGTGACAATAAAAGTGATTTGATTTGATTTGGCAGGACGTGGTGGCGACGCCGCTCGCCACTGCTTCGCCCACATTCTTCTGCTCTCTGCGTGTTGTTCATCGCGAGGTGATGCCGTCCTCCAAAAAGCCAACAGCACGTTGCCTTCTGGTTGCAGTGCACGGCTACAACATGCAGACACGGTCTACAAAGATACTGAAGCAATACTACACCAGGACCTGAGCTCTTTCACCAACACGCAGAGAAACATGTGATGTTTGCCTCTAAACAGATGAAATCACGTGATGGTGGAGGTGAAGCATAAACAGCAGGAGAAAACGGCTTCATTCATTATTATCATTCATCATTAATGTTCATGAGCCAAGTCTAAAGGAAAGTGCAGGTACACGATGCAGAGAAAAGGTTTTCCCGAGTACTGCTTCTCATTTTAAAGTCTGTCATTCAAGGGGAATTGTTGGGTATGATCTTTGTGGCTGTCCTCTCAAGGATAAGCAGAGTCCCTCTTCTCAGCGGAAAGTTTTGACTCGTCTGGGTCCTTTGACATCTGTGTCTTCCACTCACGCTGCTTTTTCACATGTGTTAGAAAAGCAGATTAAACATTTTTGCATAACTTTTTAAATATGTCGGTGGTTTTTGTTGAGAGGTTGAACACTGTTACACCTCACTTTGTTAACTTTGGGCAACTTTGTGATTATCCCTCTGTAAAGTCCGCAATCTCCACTAAAGGGCCGGCGCCGGCCCTAACAGAAGAAATAATATTTCAGATGCTATTCCTCAATCACTTCTGTACGGTTTGCAGTCTGTCATTCACTTTCCGAAGCACTTCACCTTATTTATCTGCATCTTTGTAATACGACTGACCGGACTGAACCCCGAGCCCAGTCTTACCTTTGATAAATAAATTACCGAGCGCAGATGTCTCCCTAATTCGCCATGTGCGTGCCATGTGTCAGCTTTGAACAGGTTCTTAAATTTGCCTTTGATACCTGGGTTGCTTGTTCTTAAATGTGTAATCAAACCTAATCCTCTTGTTGTGCTTTTTCGTGTTGTCCCTGAAGAGCTGCAATTACCTGCCGTAAATTGCACAGCCTTTGACTCTCGATCCTCTTTTTTATTTTTATTTTTGGCAAGAGGAACAATTCCAGTTTAGTAGAGAGAGGATGCCCCACCCCGGCTGGTTTACACCCCTACAAGAGTGCGCTCTGTGTTTTTGACTGCGTTACGTGTCGTGTGTAGATCACAGAAGCAGCTCGAGAGCGAGGCGCTTCAGATCATTTAATGTTCATTTTCTCATTTGAAAAGAAAAAAGATTTTGGAAAGACTCCCCTGACATCTCACTGTCCTCTTCTTTTTCCCCTCCTCCACCCTCCTCTATCTCTCCTTGTTGCCTCTCGTCCCTAATTTTCCCTCCCCCCCCTCCTCCCCCGTGTCATCTCCCCTTTTGCTTGCCCTCCCCAGAGGGCTATGATGCAGCAGCGATGGACTTCTGCTGAGAGACGAAGGACTACACACCAAACGTGTAGACACTTATTCTATTCTCTTTCTTCTTCTGTCTTTCTGCCTAAATGATGCCCCCCCCCTCCCCCGCGCCCACCCCCGAATGCCAGGCTCACCCTGTGAGCTACACATTAGGATAACATGAAGGAAGACCCTCCTCCTCCCATCTCTATTTTCCTCCAGTGTCCTGTCTTTGCCCCTCATCCCTCTCTCCCAGGACTGGAGCCAATAGCAGTGTTGGGGTCACCTATGTTAATTGCTATGCTAGAGCAACTGGGAAAAAACACACACACAGCACACACGAGCAGTTCACACACAGTCGGTGAGTAAGCATGTGTCACTGAAGCGGCGTGTGAGAAATAATAGTTTCAAAAACAAGGGAAATGGAGAGAGTGAAGAAATGTCATGAAGAAGGATACCTGGCGTGTGAAGGAGAAGGTGAGGGAGGGAGAAGGTGGGAAAGGAAGCCAACCCAGAGTTCAGATGAGAAATGACCGAAACGCCGAGGAAATTTTGCTTAGCTCGATGTAATCCATTCACAATTCTACGGCAAGACTGTGGTCCACTCGACTAACCGTATCTCAGGAGTGACTGAGGACACGACTGGATGCTTGGGGGGGGGGGGGGGGGGGGGGGGGGTGAAACAGCTTCCCCTTCATTTGAATGAACAAATGCAATGCAGAATTCTCAGCAGCCTGCACTTTCAGCGTGGACCGCAGCCATTAGTTCAATGGGGAATTAATGTCAGCTACCTACAGAAAGCAATGAGCGGGGCTTCGGCTCTGGCTCATGTTGAAGGATGCTGTTGTACCACTAACAGTGTGAGCTTGATTTAGGGAAATCTTTGCAGTGGCACTGGGAGCATTTTGTCTCGGTGCACTGTGCAGGCTCTGTGCTCGCACCTTTGTTTTCTTGTTTTCTTCACCTTTTCCTGCTTTGCTCAGCTAATCTGAGCTGAAGAGGGGAGGAGAAAGAGAAGAAGGATGGATGAAAAGAGAAGAAAAGATGAAAGTGAATACAGCATCCATCCCTCCTTGTTCTCCTCCTCTCTGCCCATCCTGTCTGTCTGTCTGTCTGCCCTGCACACAGGGTCTATTTATGGAAAGCAATGTCACTCACGCAACACCATCAGATAGCTCTCTCCCTGGCCTGCTCACTGCTCATACATCATTAACATTCTCTACCACCCCAGCATGTACATGCATGCGCGCACACACACACACACACACACACACACACACACACACACACACAGAACATGACACGCTGCCAATCAAACAAGAAAAAACAGGCTGTACTCAAACTGTACGTATGGAAACATCAGGTATGCTATAGACAGAGAGTGAGAGGAAATTTGTGCAGCATGCTTACAGCACTGAGCATGTTTAATTATACTCACAAAGGATTAATAAAGTAAAGTATTATTCTTAAAGACGTATTGTAATTTTATTGCATTGCCTGGTCAGCCGAATCCTGTTTGATGTTTAACTCAGGAGAAAGTCTTTAAATGGCTGAGACGCTAGCAAGACTCTTACACATCACAGGGATTTACAGACAAAAATCTCAAAAATAAAACTTTAAAAATAAAATAACAATAAATGCATTAATAAACATCTTTGTTTATTAATTTAAGGAAAATTAATTAAATTTAAAAGAATATATATACACATGTACATACATATATATATATATATCAACCAATGTGAGCACGAGGCTGGGATCTGGTGACTGAATATTATATATTCAATATTCTGCTGACAGTTATTGATCTTACATGGTTAGCAGGACAACCCTTCTAGCTAGCATTAGCGATTGAAGGAGCTTTGTTATCTTTGGACAGAGAGGACTTTTTCCGAACTCTAACCAATAAAATTCAGCAGCCGGTCGGCAACTCCTTGGCAACCAATGGTCGCTAGGGAAAAACGCTCGGTTACAGACCAGAGGGAAAGGGTTGCTCTCGGCTGCTGCGTTGAAAGCCACCAAAAACAACCTTGTGATTGCTTTGGTGTCTTTGCAGACAGCTCCTTTACGTGACCTACAGACTGCGTGGAAACTGTCAGTAAATGGAGCTGAGTTGGCTGAATGTTGTACTACTCCTTTAAAGGCTCCACTACACAAGAAGATGTCCAGGGTTTCGCTAAATGACATCAAACTTTTGCAGGGGATGAATGCCCTCTTCCTTCCGTAGGCGTTTCACCTGAATTGCTCGTGGTATAATGTGAAAAATCTCATATTTGCTGGTGACTTCTTTCTTACTCAAACTGTCTGCTGTAGAAAAGCTGCTTTAAGCCAATTCAGATTTCCTGTTCTCACCCTCAGCAATTCACAGCATATCTTTGGGGGTACAGTTACTTTAAAACCTCAATTTTGTAAATGTTACGAGTTTAATGTGTGTCACAGTGTCAAATAAGGCTCCTATATGTCCTCATTTGAATATGAGAGAGTGACGGAAACAGAGAAAAGAGTGCGAGTGACCTCGTCAGCCTTTGAGACAGCCCTCAGAGAACAGTGATGACAGGAGGAATTAGTGAAGCAACACAGACCAGAGAAAATAGCCTCCTCTTCACTCTGCTTTTTCCTCCCCTCCCAGCAAACCCAACACCTCCTTCACTTGCAAAGGCATTTCATATTCTGGAAAGCACAGAAAACTCTACGGGTAGAGTCTAGAGCAGCAGACAGAGCACCAGGAGTTAACATCCCGGGCATATAGACATATGGGATGGACGCAGAGAGACAGAGAAGGGAACACATCTGGACAGGGATTAGGACAGCTAAAGAGGCTAAAAAAAGGAGGAGGAGACAGAGGGATAGGCTTAGCCATGGCTAAGGGAGGGGTGATGGTTGGAGGTGATTGTGGGGGTGGGTGAGGGATGAAGTCAGACGGAAGGTCATTTTTCTTACTTGAAAGAAGCCCGGGGGCATGGGTCCTCCTGGCATGCCATCATTGGGTGGCATGTTGCCCATCACTGGACTGGGAGCAGCGGCCGCGCTCTGAAAGAACAACCACAACAAAACCAAAATAAAAGCCTCTGCATTTCCCTTCAGCGGATTAACACACAGTCACGGGACAATCAGCGATCGGCAAGGTGTTAAAACAATCCTGTGTCTGCCGAAATTAATAGAAAGAGATACGCGCTGTTCGGAAATGATTTGCCATCAAACTTTTTTCCTTTTTTTCACCCTGATTGCGCTCTTTCTGGAGCAAATGGAGCAATTACAGATATCTCACGATATCTGACGGAGATATGATTGTCTGGGCGCTGTGATAAACCAATCGATGGACACAAAAACAAAATGCAAATATGGTAATTTAGTGGGAACATTAAGGAAGGAATTCTGTGGGTTTGGAGTAAACTAGTTTCCCCGTTGCGCTATGAATGGACAGCACTTTTTTCCAATAACTGCTAAAGTTAAAAAAAACAAAAAACAAAAACAGGGCATAAATGTGTCACTTGAATGCATCTATGACTTGTATTGATTTTGGACTGTATTTAATCTTTTCTCTCACAGTAATAATGATGCTAAACATCAGGGAGAAGAGACAGATGTGGCGCTGCCTCAGTCGTGCCGACCATCAGCACATCGTTGGCATGGCCAGGGCAATGCGAGGAGCAATTAAAAAAAGTTGCAATGATTCCTGTGGAAGAAGAACTGAAAAGCTAAGACCGCACAGATACCCCGACATCTAACAAGCAACCCGTCTTAATGTCTTCCAGACACGACCTAGATGTTGTTACTCCAAAGGCTGTGGAGGATGGACCGGTGTACCAAAATAGTCACTGTTGCTTTCTCTTAAAGATGAACACAATCTAACGGCCTTAACTATAACCATGGGTCTTTTGATTAAGCATAACCAATTAAAAGCCTCAATATCTGCTATTGAACATGGATGCAAATCCACATAATTTACAAATGCACATACACAGCGCTCTCCTCCAGCCCTTCCCCCACTGTAACCGGAGCTCCGCTCACTTCCCTCCGTGCCTCGCCTGACCTGCACAGCCCAGACACTAACTAGCACGCCCCGGGGCCACGAGGCAGGGCGCGCACAATCGCGCATGCAAAAACTGCAGCGGCAAAAGGGTGTGAATCTGTGGGGCTCTGAAAACAACCGTGACAGAGCACGGATGTGGCATCGACAGAAGTAAGGCAAGAGCCAAAACTGGAAAGAGAAAGGCATAAAGGAGAGAGGGGAGACATTTAAACAGAAAAGGCTGGCAAACAATAGGAAGCGGGCCGAGAGAGGAAGAGCTGGAGAGCTCTCTCAGAGGGTGAGGAGAGGTCAGACAGTGAAGAAGAGCTTAGTACAGATGCTTCAATATTACTCTCAGGTCTATGTGTGAACTGTCAGTTCTTTCCAGCCTCAACAGTAGACAAGCAAGAAGAGGAAGAGGTCAAGAGGATCTTCCAAACCTTAAAATAAAGAATACAGCACACAGATAAAAAATGGACACTCACCCCTCTTATAATAAGTGCTAAGCATCATTTTTCTTCCTTCCACTGTGACCTGGTGGCCTGGGAAGCATGTGAACTCTCCCAATGTTTCTTTTAACGCATAAATGCCAAATAACTCAGGTCTTAAATGAGACTCAGTCTCACAGACATCTGCGACAGGGGGACAAAGTCTTTGGCCCCAAAGAGTCTGTTTAGCCTTCATGTGACAGGACAGAGAAAAGAAGACAAGAAAGCTGGGAGAAAGACCGGGGTAGATATGCAGTTAGCTTTAGTATTAGCTTTAACCCGGTGAACCATACCGATGTCCCGCAGAAACAATCTCAAAATCATTGGCTACAGTCTGTAAACAGTTAATCAGTTTTTTAAAGTACATCTGTATTTGTAAACAGTGATTAGCAGATGGAACAGGAAGTCTTGTGTAGTTGTCCATTGTCCCCAGAGGCTACCACGATGTCCACACAGGAAGCAACGAGCAGCAACTCGGCAACCAGAGACCAGAGCCATTCAGCAGCGACACAAACAGGTGCAAGTAAGGGGAAAACTATTAAACATAAAAACGTGAAATTCTCACTAGTCTTTTTGACCATCAGAGCAAATCAGGATGTGTTGTTTAGGAAGATGCATAAAAAAATGACAGAGTATTGAGTAGTTAAAATATGGAAAGAAAAAGTCCTGTATATGAGCACACACTATTGGTATGTAGCCGAATTTCACAATATTACTTTTTACCGTGAAGGACATGAGAGCCTCAAAGGTCCCCGACCATCACGTGTGGGCGGGGCTTTAGTCAGCAATCGCTTCCCAGGTTGAAAAGGGTCCGACAGGTCAGGTCAGGTCAGGTAATGGGGTTTGGACTAAGCAACAGATTGGGTCCCATAGAAGCATGATCGTGGCAGATGATTTGTGTTGTTTCAGATCTCGAGCCTGTGTGTGTTTGCGTATGAGAGGGTTTGAATGGATCCATTATTAGGTCTGATTATGCTAATAATCACTGCAGGATTTAAAAAAAAAAGTGTTTTCTGAATCAAGATGGAGTGTGTGAACTGCGAAAAGAAGTCGCTGCTTGTTACTTGGTTTTGGTGAGGGACTCCTTTGTGCATAATTTGGGCTTCTGTACTTCTAGGAGCCATATTGATGGAGCAACTGAAAAATAAAAATAAGGGCGCGAGACTGTAAAGTGTGCAGTGGTGCGCTTTTTTCTCCTGTTGAACAATGGGCAGCAAAAACAATGGGCTGAATACTGTACATATTGACATACATGCGTCCACACCAACACAAACACACGTGCGCACGGTTAACCAACTGCGGTTTGTCTCAGCGCTTTAACGGCCGTGCGGAGGGAGGGAGGGAGAAAATAGGAAGATGAAATAAGAATGAGAAAAAGGAAAAGAGAAGATAGCTCGATAGACAGCAGGACATCTTAGAGGGAGGAGGAAGAGTGAATGGAAGTGGTGCTGGCATGTAAGTACGTGTGACGAGTGTGTGTGTGTGTGTGTGTGTGTGTGTGTGTGTGTGTGTGTGTGTGTGTGTGTGTGTGTGTGTGTGTGTGGCGAGTGAGTGTGTGCGTACGCGCGAGCCTGCCTGCCTCAGCCAGCCAACGAGGCTCCACAGTACTCAGGTGAAGCAGCAGCAAAAGGCCCCTTCTCCTAGTTGCCATGACAACCCCGACCTCAGCTCCTGCTCTCCAGTGCCCATTAAAACCCTCAGGCCGTCAATCATCAGCATGGCCAGGGAGCAGAGAGAGGGAGAGAGGGAGAACGCGATAGGTGGAGGGAGAGAAAAGCAAAAAGAAAGAGAGAGAAGAGAAAGAGGAGGAAAAGATAGAAAAAGAAACAGACGTGGAGTTTAAAGCAGCCTGTGGCTTTTGATAGCTGCTGCCCTTTTTGCCACAGCTATCTCTCTCCTTTTCTTCCGCACAAACAAACCCGATACACAAAACCTCCACAGTGCTAACTCCTCACCACCGTCGCTCTCCTTCAGCTCTCTCTCCATCCCCACCGAGCCAGCCAATAATCAGCGCCGCATTTCCACGACACGTATTAGGCCCATTGTAGGCTGAAAAAAATTACAAAGCGAGGGTAATATTCAGAGAGAATACAGTCACGAAAAAGCTCAGCTGTTCTCTGAGATTAAAGTGGAGCATCTAGGCGAAACAAAGCCTCGCAAAGTTACAAGACAAAATATTTTCGGAGATTATAAAATGATAACTTCATCACAAATACCCGCCGATGTCATACGCAGAAGAGCGATGCTGATGTAAGCGGCGATGCTGTTGCATTAGTCCATTGTGTTGAAGCTGCTGATCCACAAAAGCCATCACCTCGTCCAAATCAGCACACGCTTCTTCATGAATAGGCCAAATTCACTGCAATCGTTCTTCCAAGCTACAATCAAAAAATTTGACTGCGAATTTGGTCATTATTTCAAAAAATGAGCCAAGAATCCAGCTCTTCCACTGAAACAGCGACTCTCAGCAGAAACGTTTACGACCAGTGACGGCTGCAATACGCCACTTTTATAACATTACTTCGTGATCCCGTCTTTCCCAAACACAAGGTTTTCTCTTGGTTCACTTGTAACTAATGAACTTACACGATTGATATGCGACATCTTCATTTCTTAACCCTGCATCCATCCATGCCGCCTCCATGTTTTGCAAATGAGCTAAATGAGTTAAGGATATTCTCTCGTCTCTGCTGATGCGTGACGAGATTCACAGCATCTGAAGTCTTTTTGTGTCTGTGAGGTGCATCTGTTTAACGCTGTAGTTTCACTTGTTGGAAAGACTCTTTCCAAAAGTTAGACGAATAGATTGATATCACTGTCATATCTTTTCTGGTAAATAAGCTAAAGCCAGAAGCCAGTAAGTTCAGCAAACACAGGAGAACAGCACACGAGGCTCAGCTGGAAGAGGAGCATAAATCTTTCCGTGTAACTCTTCAAGCAAGAAAACAAAGGAGCGCATTTCTCAAACTGTAATCCATTCTATAATAACACAGACCGCACTGTGCTTGAGACAAAGGCTAAATAACGAAAATAAACTTCATATTTCAGTTTGTTCTCTTAGCGTTTATAATTGAGACGACTTGAATCTCTCCAACGAGCGATAAGATGATCAGCAGCTGCCATTTTGAGGTGTCCCATGATGTGACATAACCACGGCAATCTTTACCATCGCCGGCTTGCACGAGATGCGAGAGAGGCATTATCGGAGGACGTGCATTTGACAATTTCCTCTAACAGAAGGGGGTCTGCCCTCCTTTGGCCCCTTGTTGTGATCCTCTTTAGTGCCACGGTGGAGGCTGGCTAACCGGCTAGGTCCACAGACAGTGAGTGAGCGGCTCTATCTGCCCAGTGATCAGACCTCAGCTTCCAGGGGGTAATGGATCTGCCGTTATCTGGGTCCAGACAAGCAGGCCAACACACTGCTACCTGCTGGTCACAACAACACTGATACTGACCTGTTAGTATCTGTGTGAGTGTGTCTGAATATCTGTGTGGAAGCCTGTGTTTATTTCCGTTTCCAAGGGTTTAGCCTGACCTGACTGTACTCACGCAGAAACACATGAAACCGCCCAAACCGAGATCCTCTGACCACAAAGTTCACGCATGCAGCCACACACACAGTAACAGAGTCCAGTCCAAGCTCGTGTTTCCCAAAACAGGGCATCGCTTTATTTTTCATTCTTTGTCTGCTGCACAAAAAAGCATAAACTGCTGAAGAGCAGGTGAGATGAAGTTGTTAATGTAAACAACGAAGACAGAGCGAAGCCTTGTGATTCGGTTATGGCTGACGTTCACGTAAAGTTACACAGAGATGTGTTTGCACACGCGTGTCTCACGCCAGAGTGAGTGCTCTGTTATGTGTCTATGTATTTAGTTCCTGTTGGTTTCATGTGGCCCGTGTGTAAACCAAACCAGGAATTACTTTTCACAACCCTGCTGACTGTCACTGCGATCGCCGTCTCCTCCCATCTCTCCCATTTGTCCTTCTGTCACGGCCCTCCTTCTCCTCCCCTCAGCTTCAAGTGCTCCAATAACTGTCAGTGAAGTCAACTCTATAAAGATTAGCAGCGAGGCAGCTCGGTGTGAGCGGCGCTGCCGGCCGACAGACGGCTCCGATCGATGGAAGACAGAGAACTGCCGGGTCGCTCTGCCAGGAACCTTGCTCCAAACCCTGCCACATGGAAATCCCCTCAATGGCTGGGTCTGCTCTGTGTGCAGACACACACACACACACACACACACACACACACACACACACACACACACACACACACACAC
>NW_005187424.1:570892-577987 GCF_000239375.1 Pundamilia nyererei | reverse complement strand
CACACACACACACACACACACACACACACACACACACACACACACACACACACACACACACCAGGTATGCAGAAAAATCTGCATGGTAAGTATGCACAGGGGTGTTCTTGCACACAAACACACACATATGCTGTTGCCTTCCCATAGCTCTGGCAGCTGTTATGTCAATCAGGTGAATTAATTACCGGTAAACAAATCTGCTTGGGATCCCCCCGCAGTACACACACACACACAAACAAACACACACACACATCCCTCCTCCTCGCACTGTTCCTGTCTCTGAACCATCTCCTCCCAACATTAGGGCCCCAGACGCCCGGAGCAGCCTCCCAGCTACCCAGTTATTGCTCTGAGCTGGAAGCCCAGAGGGAAGGCTCTGTGAGAGGGGACGCCGCCCGGATCTCCCCACGCAGCCCCGGAGCACACACCTAAACTCCCACTACACCTCTCAGGATAACCAATCAACCCATGGCAATCCACACACTACCTGTCAGGGAAGAAAACAAATTACTGTGGACACACACACGCAGACACAGTGAGATGAAACAAACAAATGCAGAAACACAAACTATTCTCCTCGTCAACCGCTGCCTCTTGTAAACATCATATTGATGCGGTGGCTCTCTGTGGATGGCAGCTGACAGAGTGAAGAGGAGGGAACACCACGTGACCGACAAACAGCCTGAAATAAGGAAAGCCAAGCAAACAAAAACAGAAATTTTGTTTGATGTTTATACGTAAATCGGGAGGAATTAGCATTTTCTGGATCATTTCAATGTATTACTAAAGTTTTACTTTAGCTTTGGTCCTTGACAGTCTTAATAATAAAAACAAAGAGAACAAGGCGCCATCACCAAAAACACAAGAAGTCGGACAATCGGGGAGGATTTAAGAGGATTTAGTCTCATCTGCATTAAGGAACAAAGGCGCACAGCAACAGCCTGGTTCAACTTTCGCCAGATGACCTTTACTGTGTGGATACACGTTTTTTGTGGACGATCACTTTTATGGCTTTAGGTCCAAAATAAGTGGTTCTGTTGAGGATCCGGTTAACCTAATATTTGTCTCCAGTCTGACCATCTGACCAATCAAATCAGGTTGACTGACGTCACCGCTGTCAGTGTGAAGGAAGAGGATTTTGCCGACCTCAAAAGGAGGAGGAAGAAGAAGCTGCCATCTTGTATCTTTTTTTTTTTTTTTAAAAAAGAAGGAAAAGTAAATGTATCTCTTTGATATATCACAATGTTAATATTTTTTAAAGGGGTAACGTAACAACCAACCGTGACCAAATGTATCTTTTTCTCTCTTTGTGATTAAGACTGTAGTTAGTACAAAACAAGCGATCTAAAAATGCTGCACTGGGCTTGCAAAAATCTCATGAAAACAACAATAAAAGTAATATAATAAACAAAACATGTTGAAAATGACTCGCAGCATATTTTATGAAGTCTTTAACTCAACGCTAAAGCTAAACTCTGAGTGAAATGTGATAAACTAAACTAAGTAAAACACATATTTACGGAGACTAATTTAGTTCCTGGCCTCCTGACATACACTTGTGTACCTTCACACGCCTTTACCGGCGCTCGGCAGTTAATGACCAAAGCTTGGCGATGGCCCGCTGCTCTCTTGGTGACCCTTTCTGACACCGGTCCCCCCTGCTGGCACTTCTCTTTAATTACACACACAAACATGTGTGCAGACACACAAACACACACTGATATTCAGCTCCTGCCTCCCACTCCGCCCGTGGCCTTTCACTCCCTCATTAGACAGTTGGTGTTGGGTGGAAAGCCACGACAGAACCAGAGGACAGGGTGCCGCGATGACGCTTGTCGGCGAGCACGCGCATACACACTTTAAGCAAAGGATGAGGAGTTACACGTGCACAAAGCTAAATGCCTAATTGAAGATTATTAATGCTGCTAATTAGGGAATAATAGAACGCTCGGAGCTCAGAAACAAAACCTAATAGACAGAGAAAGAAAGGTGTGTGAGTATTTGTCAGAGATAGGAGAAAAGGTTTTATCATGCATCCTTCCACCCTCTGAAGTATGTCTGGATATTTCCTGAGGTGAGATGCTCAGGTGTGCAGGTCAGACAGGGCTGCAGATCATCCCCGGAAAGAGCCAGACCCGAAGATATGTGTCGCATTTATGGCTCTCTCTCAGTGTTTGCAAAAAATGTAAATAAATGTTTGTCATTTATTTACATTTTACAGCTCAGTTCCACATCTACAGCGTGTCAGGCGCCGCGCGTCCTTGTCTTTCATCAGCTGACCTTTAACACCAAGATTCAACAGTTACACGGCGAGCAATCCCTCATAAAGGAGGCGCAGACATCTCATCCTCTCTACACCAAGAACGCAATGCAGCCAAAAGCCATGTTGCTTTTTTGCCAAGCAGGCGAGGTGCTCCCTATTTTCAGCTACAAAACCTCAACCTCTGCCATGGCTTTCATTATCACTTTTTCCTCTGCCATCTCCAAGCAAAAAAACAAAAAACAAAAACCAGAACACCACAGCAGAAAATCAACAGGTTCACAGCCGCTGTCTGGGCTGTGCAGAATGTAATTCTGGGAAATGCTGAGATGAAGCTGGTAACACAAAAAATTACAGAATATAAATGATAAAGGAAGGAATGACCCAAACTTCTGTTGGGCAGATGAATAAAAGCATCAGTGGATTTTACCTTCATGCACTAAAACACAGGCTAAATGTGCACACGCATGCAGACACATGTAGGGTATTCATATCTTGTGGGGACATCTAATTTACATTATGCTTTCCATAGCCCCTAACCCTGAAAAATTAAATACCTAACCATAACCAATTGTAACCCTGACACTAAAGCCACATTTTGAGTCTCAAAAAATGCCTTCAAACATGTGGCATAAGGCCTGATCTTTAAAAATAAAAAAAGATGAAATGAAACTAGCCTGGGGGCACAGAAGAAGACAATACGTGAGATTATTGTTCTCGCTGATGTTAGCGCCTAAGGAAGCAGAAGCATCCTACTCAGAAACACTGGAAAAAGCTGCTGGACCACAGTGCCACCGTTTGTCCCAGTCCACCAAAACAATCATATTTTAATAGGACAGACTCCGTGTTCGGCTGTATGGGAATCAAATCTGCAGGGATTTATTTTTTTTTAAGTGCAAAAGAGGCGATAGAAGCTGCTAAAATCTACTGGAACGAGGCGACAACCGGCAATCCCTTACTTGAAAATTGAAAATAAAATATCAGATGCTTTTATTAAAGAATTACTTACCTGTAAAAAGTAAAAAAAAAAAAAAAAAAAAAGAAGACATGTGGGACACGTGTTGTTTAAAGGTTTAAAGATCCCGTCCATTCATTTTGGTGAATTTGATCAAACCCACAGACTCGCTTTCACAATTGCCACTGTTGGAATCTGTTGCAGCTCCAACTTTGCCAGGATTTAATAATATAACATAACACTTTATCAGCCAGACCTCCTACGGGACTATTAAAAATGAAAAGAGTCTCTGGCAACCTTGTTAGCAATATCTACCTCCTCCTTATTCTTTGGCATTCTTTCATATTCTCATGCTCACTTCTTCCTTTCTCTCTCGCTCTGCTTTTTTCCTCATGTTGTGCTCACACAACTGGATTTTATTTCTGCAGAGCCGAGAAGGTGCAAGATGAAAAGGAGAAGGAAGTGGTGGTACCGTATACCGTCAACATAAAAAATATATGGAGAGAGGGAGTGCAGCCAAGGAGTTCCAGTTGGGCTGTACACATTCCAGAGCGCCTAAAGCAATGTGGCGAACCTCAAAGCTGAAGTCAGACGTCTGCACATCGCAGTAGTTAAACAATTACCGTTGCTATAATGCGTAATGTGCTGATAGAGAAAATTCGATGAATTACACCAAAGTTTTTACTGTCTTCTACTGTAACAGCCTGCAGATTTGTCTCACAGCCCAAATGTGATCCCGTCTGCTGAGCTGAGGTTGTGTCTGACGATTATGTTTAGCAACCAAAAGAAACACACCACACATTTAAAAAGATCTCACACCAGCCTAATCCACTCACCCCGTTTCTATTTTAATGTGTGTGTGTGTGTGTGTGTGTGTGTGCGTGTGTGTGTGTGCCCTGCCCTGGCAGGAAGACGCGCTCGCGAAGGAGCAGTCCTCCTGAGTGCCAGACGCTGGGATGGGGGGTTGGGTATGCGAGACACACACACACACACACACACACACACACACACACACACACACACACACACAGGATTTTGGTGCCCACAAGTATAGTAAACTTCCACTTCTTGGTCCCCACAAAGATATGAATATACGCTCACAGAAACACACACACACAGTGAGAAACACACACACGGCACGCGCTACCAATTTCCATTTTGTATCCCAGAGGCACCACCACATAGGGAGCATCCACCTCATAAGTCACAACTAATGATTCAAGTATTTTGATAAATTTTGAAATTCACAAGAAGCCTGATAAGAAATTGGAGGCATGTCATCTCTTCCCTCACACTAAGGATGGATTTTAAGAATGACTTAAACCAAACACACAGACGGGTTAAGCGGTCGGGAAAGCCATCACTGACACGTGTTTTTATTTTCTTGTTTTCAGATCTTTAAGATCTGATCATTCGCTGTATTCCCTTCACACGTTATTCATGCAGTGGTAAATCTGTTGATCCCAGAATCTCGACACAGTTACATTCACCCTCTCTCCTCTTTTAAAAGAGCCTATATTCAACTTTAGCCTGATCAGCTGACTTGGTCCAGGTGCGGGGAGTTAATCAGGTTAGCGTCTTGTAACCCAGTGGCCTTGTGGACCCAGAAGCTGAACACCACCTAACCTTGTCTCCAGCCAGACAGGAGGAGGAGGAGGAGGAGGAGGAGGAGGAGGTGAGGGGAGAGAGCAAAGCACATTCCCAAGACAATGGACAGTCTGTGGAACTCCTGAAACTCTTGAGGACCCCGAGGCATGTGGAGGAGAGGCAGAGAGGGAAAATGAAGGAAGAAAGGCAGAAAGAAAAGAAGGAAAGTTGTTAGAGAAAAGAATAAACAGGTAGAAAAATAAGAGCGAAGGTAAAAGAGAAGAACTGCTGCCACAGGGAAGCGATAAGGAGAAAATTGGATGGGGTGGTGGGTGTTTCAGTAACAGGAGAAAAAGAGCTTGACAGCTGCTTTAGCTGACCCATGAGCAGTTTCAGTTCAGTACATGTGTTTCAACTGTAAACTTGTGCTTGTTCATCACGTAGCATCACACAAACCAGCAGCTCCACTGGAAAAAAAAAATCCCTGATGAAAAATCCAGAATTTTACCTGGAAACGGTTAAGCCCCGAGATCCCGACGCATGTCACTTCATAATCGAATTGCTACTCTTAAACACACCATGTTTGCCGTTTCAGACAGTAACTTGTTACTTCTGGCTGTGTCTCTTTCAGGAGAGGTCGTCTAAAGCATTAGAGAATCTCTTTAGCTGTTATTAGGACTACAAGAAATGGAGATTTGCTGACAGCAACGATATTTCCTGTTTGTGAAAAGCCAGTCAAACTGACTGCAAAGTCATGTGCAAAAATCCAAAACTAACACTCTAACTACTTTCGCAAATTAACGATATTGCAACAATTGTATCCAGAAACTGTCGCCTGTCGTGTGCAGACGTTTCAGATGCGAAATGCTTTGCGAGGTATCAGCTTGGAGTCTCACCTGGGTAGAAGATGCTGGAGGAAGGACACGAGACGAGATCCTCCAAACACTTATGTGCTCGAACGGACAGACTTTATACTCGGGAGCTGTCGTTGTAAAGACTGTTTAGACTCCAGTCTGACTGCTTTGACCTTTTTTTTCTTAAGTGTAGCTCTACTGGGTAACGTTCGGGGCATCAGTGTGCTATGATGAGCTTATCAGCACTCGTATATCTGGTTATGTTTGCACCACGCTTGTAAACCCTAGGCTTAAATTAGAGCTGTACATTAAGGTGTTACCCACTGATGCTGATGTGCACCAACAGCACCACCTGTGACCTGCTGTGGATTTGGTTGATTTGGTGATTGTAAAAACAACATAAATGATGTCAAAGAAAGATTCAGTGGTCTACGCATCGGAAACAAAGCCGGCACAAACCTGCACTGCTGCATCGGTAAATGAAGAATTAAATCAGTAAGGACTGACCAAGCAACACTATACGTCCAGTACTCGCTGGTGCTGTCAGCTGATGAAATCAGGCACAACTTGCTTTAGTTTAAAGCCAGCTTTACCCTTATCTGAACCCCTCTCTGACCAAGGAATGCACACAGAGCAAGAGCATAAGCACATTCACGATGGATGCTGCTAACAAACCTGCCCGTTTCTTCCCTGCCTGCCATCACACCTTCAAATGCCCGGCTCCCTGCCTGTCCCTCAGAGATATACTGGAAGATAAACAGCCTTGGTAGGACCTCCTGACCTCTGGACCACCAGTCGACAGGTTCCCAAGAGTTCAGCGGGGTCTGACATACAATGAGGACTGACATTAATGTCCTCTATTTGCATTCTTGCTTCCAGGAACTATTTCGGTAGCCAGGCAGCGTGGCTCAGAGACAGCGGTGTCAGGGAGGTGCTCATTCGGGGATGATTTAAGCCTCCGTTTCAGTGACACCAGCCTTTCATCCTCCACAAGAGACAAGCCAGAGAGCGCAGAGCTGCTGGTTCCCATCCAGCTATTCAGAGGTCAAAGAGCCAGCACTTCCCGGGTCGGCCTTGCAGTGTCATTAGGACGGAGGCCGACAAATAATTACTGCGAAGGAGTCACGGAGAGGACCGGATGAAGAAGAAGAAGAGGAGGTAAAGATTTCCAGAGAGCGCCACACTTTCTCTTGACACAAGCACACATGTAGGCAGGCGAACTCTCACCAGCATCACCATCAATAAATAAACAGAGGCTGACAGAAATATCCCCAGCATAGTCTCAGCACAGCACAGAGTGAGGACAACAGGCACGCACACACGCAGGCACGCACACACGCGCGCGCACACACACACACACACACACACACACACACACACACACACACACACACAAAGAGACGTGAAGATAATGGCTGGGAGAGATGGCAACAGAGAGA
>NW_005187424.1:539026-570243 GCF_000239375.1 Pundamilia nyererei | reverse complement strand
GTGTGAGAGAGAGAGTAAATTCTGTCTCCTGCGATGGATACACCAACACATGTGCAAACACAGCCTGAGACATTTATGCCCACTTGTGTGTATGGTTTTAAAATCACACACGCACACACACGCACACCATGCAGCAGCCGAGATCATATGCATGGAGACACATGCTCCCCCTCTTCAATGATTAGTCTAAATATGCCAGTGATCACAGAACGACAGGAAGACCCAGTACACACACACACACACACACACACACACACACACACACACACACACACACACACACACACACACACACACAGAGTTTTTCCGTTGCCGTTTCCCCTCCGAGCAGTGCCAGCAGGCTGCCAAGCTGCACATAAACACGGTGCATTGCATTCACCACCTTTCTGCAGGTAAAGCACACATCAGCAGCTCTCTCTCAGGCGGAACCTTTGGCTTTGTAGCGTTAATGCTTTTACCATCAAACTGCAGAAACATCAGCGACAATGACTGCACAAATTACAAGAATATTTCATATTCTAAGTGCTTGGAAAGGGGGAAAAAATGTGTTTTCACGTTGAGGTTAGCTTGTTAGCATTGTCTACATAATTCTGCAGCCTCTCAGACGTAACATCTGTGACGTGTTTGGCTGTGTCCATCTCACTGAAAGGTCAGAAAACTTCCTTCTCCTTCCTGTTTTCTGTCCACCTCTCGCCTCTTCTCTCTGGTAATCTCTAAAGTTTGCTCTGTCACTGCTGACCGGCCATCCACAGAGATGCAGTCTGCAGTTCATCTTCTAAATATAGCCAAACATTTTCAGTATATCCTGGAAGAGCTCCCACCACAAGGACCATTTATAATATTTGGATTTTCAACCCACATGCGAACATGTTCATCAGTCAATCAGCCTCCTTCATCATTTCTCGAAATAAAAAACACCAAAAAACAAAGTTAATGATTAAACAGTTGTGTGCATATGGCAAACAAACTGTTGAGCAATAAATGGAAACGATGTTTGGTACAGTGGTGACATCAGACAGCCAGTCAGAGCAGAGTATGTAAATTATGTGGCTGACACAACATACCCACAGAGCTACAAGCTTCACGAGAGGCGAGAAGCAACCAGCTCCTGCGTATCTGCGTCTCCAGTTTTCATGTGTAAACACGTTTTTTACGTTCAATAAAAGCAAATCTAGAGAAAAAAAAGCATTTTTTGCTCCCTGTAGTCTCACAGTAAAACATTAAGAAACTCCACGAAGCCTTGAGGGTCTGCAAGGGTCTCACACACACACACACACACACACCCTCCTGCGCCTCCTCCCCTCTCCCCGCCCTCTGCTCCCCTTTCTCCCTCTTTGCAAACCAGCACATGAACCTGAACAGGGGCACGCACGGCCCCACGAGGAGTAATGGGGTCGTTCGCCTTCCTTATCTCCTCACCCCCATAATACCCCTCCCGCCTTCTCCTTCTACCCCTCGCTTAACTTACTCCTGCTTCTCTTTCTCGCGCTCTCTCCTTCCTCCTCCCCCCTCCCCCAACAGCCCTCAGCCAATGGCGTCTGGGTGTCAGGCAGCTCGGAGAAGCTGTTGTCATGGTGACGGGGCTCCTGTCTGTGCTCTGTCCCTCAGGCATCCCAGATCCAGAAAGCAGCATCGTGTTTACGTGAGGAGAGGAGAGGGGAGGATGAGGATGAGGATGAGGAGTCGATGGAGGAGGGAAAGAAAAATGCTCCACTTTGACCAGATTTTGTTCTGATGTGTCTTTGGGTTTGGAGGCCTCGGCTTGATGTGTGTGCGTGCGTGCGTGTATGTGTTATAGCCCTGCAGACACCCAGGCATCTCACACCCCTATTCCTGGCACCTCCACCCAATCTCTGACCTTTCCTGGACTCAAGCATTTGGCCACACACACACACACACACACACACACACACACACACACACACACACACACACACACACACACACACACACAATTGCAGCTTTATATATGCACATGCTAACCAACAACACGCACACACACATTCATGCAAGATCATGTAACCAGCCCAAAACACTTGCACCTGGTGTGGCCAAAAATAAGGTCCCCCAGGCCGCCATGTCGCAGGGTGCCGTATCGTTGACAGCAGCTCAGAGGGTCTGTCTTAACCACTGTGCCAAACACACACACACACACACACACACTCACACAGACGAATCATAGTCTAGATCATTTACCTCCAGGGGGCATCTGTTGCTGATTGGTCAGTGCCATCGTCTGTGCCCTCGCCATGACACTCGCAGTATGGGGTGGCTCGGTTTTTCTATATTTTAAAGCTGAGCAGTGCTTGTGTGGACGCAGAGCTATTCCAATAGAGCAGGTGTCGAGCAGCACTTCAGGCCCTCCCTGCTGTATCTGTATCTACGGTGGCCTATTGCTCCGTCCTCTACACACTTGACTTTCTTCTTTTTCTGCACAGAACAATCCAGCATGTTAATTGCAAGGTAAACAACCGAAGAGGAGCGTCACCCCCACAGGAACGCTTTTCCTCTCCTCCCTCCCTCCTGTTCCTTCCTCTCGTCTTTTCTGAGGCAAGTTTGGTTAAGCCCCCTTCAAAATCAGAATCTGGACAAGCACCAGTTGGAAGCTAATCCGGCTCGCCAACCGGACCCCTCCTCCGAAACACCGCAGCGGGGGAGGACTGATGAAAGGAACGCTGATACGAGGGACATGAAAGGCATTGTAGAGGCAAACAGAGCCACAGACACAGCTTGCCTCAGACCCCTGCGCTGCGTTCAGCTCTGTACAACAAGCTATTTAGGACATTAAAACAGCTCAGCATTGTCAGTCCTTTCCATGTTCCAAGGCTGCGTCTAGCGTTCTTTTAGGTGGACGCCATCCAATGCCGAGGTTATGACACTAAATGTCAGAACAGTGTTTGCTCTGTGCTCCAGCAACTATTAACAAAAAATGTTGCTTTTCTCTGAACTGGAACATTAGATTTCACTTAAAGTTAGTGAAAGGGATGGGTGACTAGGGATGGGTACCGGTATCCGGTGCCATGATGGCACCGGTTCTGACATAAACAGTAGTAATCAGACCGAAAAGCAGCGCACATTTCGGTGCTTTATTTCGGTGCTTTTTTTTCCTGAGCTGTGATTCACTTCTAGCCAATCATTTTATGTTTCCGAGGATAGTAGGCGGGTCCAGGTACGTACGTTCTTTTAGAGCAGAGCTACAGATTAAAAATGCCCTAGGCGAAGCGGTCAAAAGTCTGGCTGTACTTCACAGCAAAAGATGCAAACTCAGCAGCCTGCAACAAGTGCTTTAAGCTGATACTGTGATACTATCAAAGGAGGTAACTCCTCAAATCCGATGAAAAACCCGAAGAATAGAGTCCTGGCCCCTAGCCCTGCCAGTGTAGCAGAAATGATGAGGATGATGATGGCAGCAGCAGCCGTTCTTCTCTGCGTGAGTCGCTTAATGTTGTTCGTGTGTAATTTACGTTGAGTAGGCTAACCACGTTATTACATTAATGCATGTAAGGTGACCTAGCAAACATCATCATAGCTACATGCGGCTGTCTTCTTGTTTGATGGCAGATACTCCCTTCACCCTGGCCAAAAAGGCTAAAATGACCAAAGAAAAAGTGGAAAACTGATTTGGACAAAGTTTGTGTTTTTTCCATTGTTTAAGAATCCAGCCAAGAGTGATACCATATACTGTATGCCCCATAGCTGCAGAAAAGGCTAACATTGTTATCTTTTTACAAAAAAAACAGCTGAACATGACAGGTTTTTGGACCAATTTTGTGTTCTCCATTCTTTAAGCACCGGTTTGAGCACCGTTTAAGCACCGGCACCATTTCAAAAGTACCAGTTTGGCACCGGTATCGGATAAAACCGAAACGATACCCATCCCTAGACAGGACAATAGGGAACAGTGAGATGATGATAAAATCCAAGCAATACCAGCGCTGGGTTAGAACAAGGCTCAGGTTCTGGTAAAGTTAACCCAATAAAGCAGAAAGTACCAGAAAGTTTGAGGTCTCCATTAACAAAAACTAAAAGTGTTTCAAGCACTATTAGTGCATTAATGATATAATATTTTATTAGACTGCCATTAATATGAAAAGCCTGATAAGCAATTTCCTTAAAGTTTTTTTTAATTGAACCACCTCTGACTTCATGTGCCCATCCTCCTCCCTCTCCCATCGAAGTGAGCACCCCTGCCGTTAATTGCCATATTATCCTGGCTCTTCATGTCCAAATTTCAAGAGTTAGTTAAAAATAGCGATAGGAAACAAACATGTGAGGCTGTCGGTCGACAAAGACAGAATCTGGCGCAGTACTTGGTGAACCGATAAATTTGGCGTTAACTGGGGATGAAAGCCACATGAGTCTGAATGACTTTGACGAGATGGAGTAAAACGAGATTTGATGTTTTCAGAATAAAGGACAAAAAAAAAAAAACACACCAAGGACACGTTTGGATTTTGTCTTTGAAACACAGAACAGACTAATTGTCTGTTAATATCTGCGGAGTATCTATTCATAGACAAGACACACACACACACACACACACACACACACACACACACACACACACACACACTTGATGACAGATGGAAAGAAATTAGAGGCAAAGTAGCATTAATATTCCATCTCTTAATAACAACCAAAGCCCTTCCCCCACCTCTGGCACCAAACACACACACACACACACACACACACACACACACACACGCACACTAACCAACAGCGCTATCCTGGAGAGCATTTTATCTCAAACTGGATAAAGTCTCTGAGTTTACCAGCTCTCATCCTCCACCTTCTTCCTCATTTTATTCCCTCCCTGTTGCCCCGGTACCCCAACCCCCTTCCCCGTCTACTACCTGGTCTCCACCCTCTCTGCTGGACCCCTGAGTCTGAATACCCCCACCCACCACCTAGCCCCGTTGCCCTCTAGCCCTGGAGCCTCACAGAAAAGTAGAGAGCAATCCCTTGGTGGGTCAGCCAGATTAAACTGCCACTGTAATCCGCTTGGCTTTCACCTCCTTGTCCTGAGCTGAAGAGTGCGATGGATGGATGGATGGATGGATGGATGGATGGGTGGATGGGTGGATGAAAGAAAAATGTGGAGGGGAAATCAAAGACGTAAAAGAAGGGGAGGGCTGGGTTGGGCTGGGGGGGAAGCAGCTAAATGACAACAAGGGCACGGAGAGGGAAAAACAAGGAGCAGAAGAAAGAGAGAAAATGGGAAAAAGAGAGGAAGGCAGAGAGAGGGGCTGTGCAAGGCTGAATTAAAGGAGTATGAAAAGGAAGAAGCGAATAATGAATCTCATAAAGGAAAGATATTAAGGACGAATGAGAGTCAAATAAACTGTGCTGTGAGAGGGGCCGATGAAGGACAGTGGGGTAATCCTTGTGGCGGAGCAAATAAAACGAAGCAAACGGGAAACCGCGCCGAAGTACGCCCTCGTGATGGTGTAATGATGAAATTTGTTTTGTGTAAAATTTGTAGGAAATGACACAGTTCCCCTCGTGGCCAATTAAGACCAAATTCTTCCCGTCGTTTTTTCTCTCTGACCCGGAGTGGTTGCGCCCCCGCGTTCCAGCCAAACACTGTAATAATGAAAATGTGGGAGTCGTGTGGTAAAACGTGCCATCGCTTCACGTTCGGTTCAGATCTCATCACAAGTCAAACAAGCAGGACAAAATGAGCCTGTGAGGTTGGGAGGGTTGCGTTGGTGACTTGTAAAAGATTCATCAATGACGCCAATTCATCAGTCGGCATATCGACAAAACACCGTGGCTCCTTATGTTAACTCCTTCTTCTAGATGCAGGAGATGCAGCGGCCATTTTTTAAAAATGCATTTGGATTTCAACCCTGCAGCACAAATATTAAAATATAATATAATATTCTCAGCCAGTCAGGAGCAAAGAAAACACTGATTTATAATTACCGTACACACCGATGAATATGAATAACTTAGTAAGTTAAAAGCTGTATACGTTTGGATGTTGGGTCCAAAAACAAAGCATTCAGCCATCTTTTTCTCTTTCAAACCACTGAGGGCAGAGTTAAAGGAGGACCAGAAAATACAAGAACAACTGCAATGAGTAATCTGAAACACTGATGATCATCTCAATGAGCATCTCAGCCCTGTTAATCAAGTTAAACCACAATTATAACTCCAATGCAAACAAGATAAACAAGTCAATTTGTGTACATGACAGTTTCAATAATGAGCGCAGTGCCAGCCTCCAGCTAGAGTCCAATTCCACGTAAATGCAGTTGATCTCAAGATGCAAGGGTAAAGCATGAATGCAAACGCAGTCCGGACATCAGCCTGAATGTAAAAAAAAAAAAAATAGATTAGAAGGACTTGGTTCTTACACTTTATATTTTATAGTAATGTGCTTTTTGGGGAAATGCTCGGCCACAACACTAAAAACTCAGTAGGGTGAGTAACGTGGACGACCTCTGTACAATAAAACATCTGTCTGGATGTCACTTCTGTATGTACCACCACAAAAACACCGAAAGAAACATCAGAAAAACATCACAGATCTTCAAAACCAACAACTCCCCGACTGGTTATCGACCAATTCAACCTACCAAAATGATCCACTGGCAGATAACCAGGTAACCCAAGACACACCCACAGATCCTGATGAATCCCTTGAAAGGCTGAGAGGGATGTACAGAATATTTGTCAGGAGGTTTTTACCAAGCAGTTTAACAAAATCAGTTACTCTGACATTTGCTCACATCCCAGAAATCAAGACAAGCTCTGTACTCTTCAGGTGACTGAATTTATGTTTAAATTCCGTCACCTGCTACCAGGTACCCTACCACCTGGCTCTGAATCGCGCCACACCGAGCTCCTCCGAGGAGACATTCACCGTTACTGTCCTGTGTGTGTGGGATTGTGTCCGCTGAGTATACGGTTAAAGTGTAGAAAAGAAATAGAGTTAACAGGTATTCCTGTCCCACGCACCCCAACTGACCCCCCAGTTAATGACCCCAGAGAGGGAGGGAACAAGGGTGACGGGGAGAAAGAGAGGGAGAGGCAGGAAGAGGGAGGATATCCTGCGAGGAAAGGCTGTGATATATGAGCAGGCCACTTCAAACAAGCAGGGGGGAGGGGGACACTCCTTCTCCAATAAAACCAGGGGAGGTAGAAGGAGAAGAAAAGAGGCAGACAGAAAGACAAGAGATTTAAAGAGAGGGGTACAGTAGTAAAGAGTTGGAGGGAAGTCGTGCCAGATGAGCCTGAGTGGAAAGATGTGAATGAGGGTGGGGATGCCCCAGCAATAAAAGCACAATTAAACCCTAAAAAGGAGCCATAAAGCTAAAGATTCTTTAATGTTGGAATGAGGCCTGGGAGAATGACAAAGCAGCCTCCTGGCTAGTGATTTACATGCATTAGGATTAGTTTAGTTACTGCAGGTCAGTGTAGTATTAATGTATATTAGGTACTATTCAAAAATCCAGCAAACATGGGGGATTTAAACCGCTGTAGCTGGGAAAATGTTTGAGAAAGGCTTTTAGAATGACATAGTATGTTACCAAAAAGTTTACTTTGAAGGTTTTTCTACTTATTCTAAAAGAAATTACACAAGTCACACACATGTAAATAAACTTGGACACACACACACACACAACATGTCATACAGCAGGTGATTAATGAATTCAGGAAGGGGCTCTCGGGAAGAGGAAGTCCAGTCTGGGTCAGGCTTCATCTACACATCCATCCATGGGCACCATCTGCATGCACTCAGAGATCACACTCTCTGAAGCCCCTCATAACCCTCCCCCCAAACACACACACACACGGTCTCATACTCATTTCAACATGTGAAAGTGCTCCTCTCGTGCCGTTTACCGCCTAATGTTTTTCCCGTGACGTCGGAAAGCAGCGGCGTGAGAAAGAGAGGCGGAGGGGGAGGGGCAGTGTCAAGGTGAGCCGAGCGAGTCGGGCACGCTGGCACGGAGAGCTCGCCACAGTTTGAGGCTCGGCGTGCCATTGTGGGCCAGCGTGAGGCTGTTTTTGACAGCAGCCATTATGGCAAATAATTGAACAGCAAATGAAGACAAATTATATGATTGCGGAGCACGTCCCAGCAGTCAATCCACTATCTAGGTGGTTCCCATTCAAAGCCATTGATCAGCTTTATAACCTAAGTAGCTGGCCAGGAAACTAAATGGTGGCGATCAATGCTATTTAACAGATTATTGACTGCTGACTGGTTGCCTGGGATCAAAACAGAGAGGAGGGGGTGAAAAAATAAGTAAATAGAGGAACGGAATGAAAACACATGAAATTGGAATCGGTTCCTTTGCTTCAGTGATGATAAATGGGAAAGAAAAATACTGAGACAGCAGAGAGAGGGGAGCAGGAGCGAGGTCGCTCTTTTGGTGTGTGTGGCTGAATGTGCATGATCATGTGCATTTAATGAAGAAAGCAAGTAAAGAAGCCAGAAAAAAAGGAAATAAGAAAGAACGCCCAGTCTGCATACTGTCGCTCTTTAAAGGTGGTCTCAAGCATCATTTGTGGTTGGAGGTGGCCCGCGTTCACGAGTCTGGCATTTCCCATGACGGCTGCAAACCCGAAAACTCGTGCTCGAGGAGAAACCGGCTACGAAAGGAGAAACCTGCCCGAAAATCAGCCGGCACTTTCTACTCGTCTTTGTTCAGCTGATCCTTGATGGAGCTTTCAAGCGGCGCAGACGTACCGCAATTACATCCTTTTGACCGCGCGCTCCTTCACGTGTTTCCACTGTCTCCGTTTACGGTACGTGAGCCAGACTCGAGCCGGTGCTCGGCTTATCGGGCCTCTGGCTGGTGAGACAGCTTCACGTCTCTGTCGGCGTAAAGTGGCTTCAGCCAAAGCCGAGAGAGGAGCTGAGCAGGGGAAACCTGCACCTACATCTATGTGTGGGGGTAAGGATGTCCGACAGCCCCAAATCACTGTACTGTTTAATACACACAGCAGTGTGTTACCATGGTGACTGGGCCCAGCTCTGGGGCCTGACTCATATTTGTGTGTATGTGTGTGTCGTGTGCACTGTACTGCCTGCACTGGAGGATATACAGGCATGTAAATCTGACTGAACCTCAGGTTTGGCTCGGCTTTATTTGTGATTGTCGTCCAACACTTTCATCTTTGCAACATTTCCTGAAATTTACTTGAAAATAAAAAACAGACTTGAGCTGCGAAGGGAGGAAAATAATTTTTTTTTTTTTTTTTTTTTTAAAGAAGCCAAAAAGTGTCCGAGCCTCAGTGAATCACTGTCTGCGTGCGAGTGTGGATGCAGACTTAAATATGGCTTCAGCAGTGGATATAGTGTGTGTGTGTGTGTGTGTGTGTCTCCCAGCTTGCTTCTGCTTGTGCATGTGTGTGTGCCTTTGTGCGTACTCACTCCCCTTGCCTTTTCTCAGTTCAGCAGAACCTCATTAATTCAGCAGGAATGGAAATCATTTCTGCATGGAGTGCACAGGAGACAGAAAGAGATGGAGAGGAAGACGCATGGAAGGGTGGGGTGGTGGGGTGGCGGGCCACAATGAACACTCACATTTCTTCATTTTTCTTTGCTGAAAATCATCCAGTTTCGGGAAATCATTTCCAGATTAATAGCATAATAAATTAATGGTATTACTCATGACGAGAATCCAACATTTACAGTATTTTAATACTATCTAATCGCAATTAAATGACGCTCTGATTTACTCATTTGTTCATAACAACTCCTGGGAAATAACACTTATGTCTAATCTCTGCCTTTATGTATTTAGATTTAAATCTCATAAGATTTATACAGTGTGTCAGACTGGACAAACAACCAAATATAGCAAATGTCCAGATGGATACATTAATAAAAAGGTAATCTTCCTTATGTAGCAACAGATCAGAGCAGAGCCTCCTCCGTCCCTCCCTCTCTCCATCCTGCAGCCCGCCACCAGACAATATGGAACAGACAGTAATCTGGCCATGCACTGAGGAGATTACAGCATCCACCGAGCAGTTCAGCACAGAAGAGAGCAACTCTGGCGACGGTCCACGCTGTGAGGACACGAAGCAGGAATCCACTGTATAGTTTATCCAAGCAAACTGAAGTGGCCCAGCTATTCAAAGAAACTCCTCTCTCTTTCTCCCTCACGCTCACAAGGCAGTGGCTGGTCCCACACACTCCTTCAATGAAAGCTGACCTTTTCAGTGTGCAACAGAGTGCAGTGCAGTGGATCTCTGGCCCAAATGTCACTTTTTACACTAAAGATCTGATGTGGTGTAAAGAAAAAGAAACGAGAAAGAGCAGAGAGGACGCACACGAGGAGTAACACGTGTGCGCTTCCCTGTGCAACTCTTGGTCTTTTCACAAGCACGCGTGGCTCCGTGAGCACGAGCTAAAGCTCGAACAGGTCCGAGCATCCAGTCAATAGTGAAACAGATGTGCTGCCCTATTTATCCACTGAACTTAATCATGGGAGATATAAATAACTGATCTGAAGGCTTAGATCCAGACAGCTCAACGGAGGTTGGAAGTTCACACGTCGCTGTTGTTGCTAAGTACACGATGTGGATTTTTGGATTTTCCGGCTCTCTCGGAAGAATTAACCCCAAACGGCAGCAGGGGCAGGGTTTGCTCTGATTTCAGGGGAACAACATCAAACATATGCTCAAACAGACACACTAATAATAATGGTCTATGTTTACTATAAGAAATTGCAGACATTTTCTAATAACAAACTCCTTATGTTTTCCTGCTGGAGACAGTCAGTTCTTTCTGAAAGGGACTCTATGCCACAAATAAGCACTTTTAGGTCCTCTTTTTTTAAGGCTACCTTTAAACCAGCTCTCGTCTGATTGGCTGCCCCTCGTAAAACAGGGAACTGAACAGCAGGTGAGTGTCTGCAGTGACATCCAGAGCCATGCGGCTGAGATGATTACCAAGGGAACTTTGCTCTTTCTGACATCACACAGAGCCAAGCCTGTATAGGCTCTGTACGATAACTGTAGATATATTTCAGGAAATATGGAAAAAAAAAAAAAACGCATAACAGATTATTTAAACTAACAAACAGTTAACAGATAAATACGTCACAAAAAAAACAGCCTCACAGTGCAGCAAAGACGGCCTCTGTCCTTAAACCCAAACGCAGCTGAGCTTCTTCAGTGTGTCGCTGTAAAGCAGCCAAAGCTGTTTTTAGAAGTGGAATCGCAGTGACATCGCTACGTAAAAGAGTGAGGTGGAGCAAGTACTACAACATTCGACTCAAGGTTTTATCTTTTTTTCCACCTTTGTTTGCAGTTATGAATGAAAAGAAATCGCGGGAGTATTTCAAGATCTGCCCACCACCCAAAAAAGAACTCTGAAATAGTCCCCGTGAATATTAACTCATTACAACTAATTTAGAGGTTTCCATTAGCCATGACAGGTTATTATTAGATGCATAACTCATAGGTACATGGGTACAAATCAAACTTTCTACCTGTATTTAATGAAGGAGGCCAATCTTAAAATAGTATTGTTCGATAGCTAACGCTGTAGTTGCTTGGGAAAGCTACTTTTCTCTTCTTTAAACGAAGTAAGAGTGGCTGATGAAGGAACTGAAGAGAAGAAGCAGACAGAAAGCAAGAGCTCTGAGCTCAAATGAGAACCAGAAAAGGAAGACGCCGAATTAAAAGAAAAGACTTGACCTTATAAAATGGCCACAAACGGAAAACATGCTGACTTCAAACTGTGTAATCTGAACAAGGTGTCGCTCTCTCTGCACATACATGCTGTTCTTAAAGCGACTTACCGCCCTATAATAATGATAAATATATCATATTTCCTTCGGAAAAAAGGAAAAGTTTAGTTGTTGAGTGTAGCTGAAATTAAACTGACTGTAACTGATGCACAAAGTCTTGCAGGAACAAGAAAAAAGCACATTGGATGTATTTAGAGTTGTGCATATTTTGAGACATTTTCACACGTGCAGCGCCGAATTTTGAGACTTTACCCAGCAGAGTGGACATTAAGTGTTTGCTTGTTTTTTTTTTAATTTGCCAGCTCTCTGCTAGAAAGTCTTGCTAACGTCCAGGCGAGCCGATGTGAGAATATTTCCGGTAATTGTGAATTCACAGCGAACGACTCGATTTCCCAGACATTGTCCAAAGTTCATGTGTGAAAACAGCGACAGAAATGCAAAAGTGTTTGAGACCTAAGAATGAACAGCAAACATGCACGGGCTGAAATCGACACATTTTTAATTTTAATAATTAGGAGGGCTATTATTTATCTGGCATCTAATAAAACTGCTGCGGTGCAGTTTATCCGAAGACCGGGACATCCCCATCCACTGTTTTTAACCTAACATATTTACGTACTTTAAGGTTAAAACAGGTAAACAAATATATATATGCATATCTATGAAATAGGCAGATTGATTTATAGCACTAAATCTGAAAAGTTACAAGAGATGAGGAGTTGTATCATAAAAGCAGACTAATAAAAAGAAGGAGCAGCTTACTGTTGCATTAGTAAAGGTGTACTGAGACAGAGAGAGGGAGGAGGGAACAGATGAAGGTGTAGTAATAAAAAGGGGGAAGGCTGAGGTTATAATGGTGGAGCGAGTGGAGAGCTGAAGGAGCCAGGTGTGGCAGCAGCCACAGAGGTAATCAGTGGGCCAATGGGGAGTCATTCCACTCAGAGCGAACTGGCTGCCGAAGTACCTGGAATAAAAATAATCATTACACCGCATTAAAGTCACTGTCTGTAAATATACCCCGAGCAGCAGTAAAGCATGCCTGCCACAGCTCCTGCTATCAGGACACCTTAACGTGCGCACACGTGAATTTCTAAACGCAAACAACATAAATGCAAATACTTCAGAGGATGTGAAGTCGTCTCTCTGCACAAATGGCGTAAAAAAGAAAAAAAAATCAGCCCCCCTGCTGATTCTGCAACATTCATCCCGTCATTACCAAGACGAGCTTTTAACAGAAGCAAACTGTTCTCCAAACATAACTCAACCAACTCAAAGCACATTCATTATCCCCCCCCCTATAACTTATAAGTGTTATTTTAGCAACAGAAACCCCAACAGAGGCTTGAATTGGATCTCTCTCACACATTTATTCCGCCTCTCAGTATTGCTGCCTTTGGAAAATGGGGATTAAGTCTGCATTTGGGAGAATTTAAATTGCAAATAAGGCTTTGTAATTGTTTTAGTCTTTAATCCTAGCAGGGAGGGCCTCACTGTAATGCAAAGTTGAGACAGGCGAACATCTCAGGCATTCATCTGAGGAAGGTCTGTGTTTGTGTCACCCCTCGCTTCAATGAGACTTAATAAGAAGGGCGTCCAATCGGCATCACGCGCTCGCACACACACACAGCCATGAACACGTGCATGCACTCACCAGAACGCGCGCACACACACATGCACACATACACACCAACCAATGGGCTTAGGGCCGCCAGTTTATTTTGGTTGTGAGTTTGGGTGCCCAGCTGGTACTTGAGACTGGTGGACTGGCAGAGCAGTAGGAGACAGCAGACACACACACACACACACACACAGTTCCAGGGACACACTGTGCCAAGCTGCAATGTCTGCCAGTTACAAGCCTGCCCACTGCTACAAAGAGAGGCAGAGGAGAAAGGGCAGGATAGACTGTGTCTGTGTGTGCATGTGTGTGAGTGTGCATGCACGAGAGAGAAGAGCGATGTGAGAGTGGACAAAGATATGAAAAAGAAAACAAAAAGCCGAGGAGCATCTTTTAGAGAAATTACGGTGTTTGAAAGGATAAGGCTCAAAGTGTCTGAGAGGAAAAAAGACTAACATGAGGGAGGAAGTGAAAAGACTTCCTCTGAAAGTTGCCACAAACTGTTAGTTTCTCAAAGCAATTTAAAGCTGCCGCTCCAAATTTGCAATGTTTGAATTAACCAGATCATATCATGGATGAACAGGTGAGTGCTAGTCACTGAGAAAAACTCAGGTTATGTAAAAGTTAAGCTGGTTTCTAACTTAGTTTTCATGGGATGCAGTTGGCTGTCAGTGGGAACAACCATAAATAATCATGGGAGGAAGCTCAGTATTCCATAGAAACCATGTGTGGCAGGAACGACGTGCCCACTTCCAGGTTCAGGAAGGTTTTTGTGCTAAACACAGACTGTCTGGCCACCACAATTCAGGTGAGTGATGATCTCAAATGTTTTTACTCAAAGCGATTTCAGTTTTCTTCTTTTTTACACTTTTTGTCATTTCTAGTCTGAATGAAAAGTTCTACTTGTTTTCTATTCACCCAAAAGGCCAAAAGGCATAAACTGAACATGATTCAGGACAGTAAAGGACGGCACGCTTTAAAGAAAAGACGCAAGGCTATGAGAGGAAGACAAAACTGACTTCTGAAAGCAGACCTGCCCTTGATACTGCTTCATTCAATCTCCATATCTTATGAAAGATATCTCTATTGATCCCTTGCATAACCTGGGTTGCTTTCTTTATGTGCAATTGCTGTTACGCACACACCGCATGCGGTCCATCTTGACCTGAAATATTTAATGCTCATTTAATCTATTATCTTATTGATTTTTGTGTCCTCACACACTTAAACACAACCTCCCAGTTCAGTGCGTCTCTTATTTGCACAGTTTGACAAACTTGTGACGACGTCATCAGAAGCGATCGTCTCAGGAAGCCCTGACCTGCATGGGAGGTTCTCCCGTGCATTCCAGGTTATAAACGCTGGCCCGTCCTCCGTCAACCTATTTGAAATGTTTGCCTCTCCTTGTCAAAGCCTTTGAGTCAGTTCATGACACGCTAAATTTCTCAAAGGATAGCAAATGTGTACTTGTGGACCTGAACAGAAGGAAACAATGACGGTCGACTTTAAAATCAGACTCTTGTCACTGATGAAAGCTGACTTAATTATGAATCTTGGTTAAAAGAAGGAAACGGCTTCTCGATTCGCAGTTAAACCAACGGGACCGTATGCTTAAACATAGCTTTAGCTCGTATCTGCCTGACAATCCTTGCAACCGCCGTCAACGTTTTAGACCTAATGAGGAGCGGCAGTAATGGAGCGCTCCGAGCTTTTCTCTGGGAGGAGAGAACGGGGGAGCGCCACAGCTGGGAAAGCTGACTGGAGACCAGCAGAGTCGTTTCACTTTGAAGAAATTTACTCAGTGAAACAGTAAAATCGACAGTAACCACACACTCGTCTAAGCTTCTACCAGGTTGTTCTGCCCTCTCCTCTGAGACTTGGGACACAAAGTTATAAAAACACAGAGTCAGAGCAGCCTGCCAAAGGAAAGTTCAAAGTAAGCTGAAACAAAGACAGCAGAAGCATCATAATTGCAGTAATTTATGCCGTTCCAAGCCGGACAGTGTGTTTTTACACAATGGATAAATGGATAAATGGATGTGGTTTGGAAGTCGCCGGTGTCAGGGAGCTTCAAAGATGGTGAGAAAGAGGGGAGGGAGTGAATGTGTGCGTGTGTGCGTGCGGGCAGGCTTGCGTGATGCAGGCTTGCCAAGAGAAGCATCGCAGGCACCCCCAGCACGGAAGGTCGCCCTCAAACTTCCAGCCCCCTGACAAATTGCTCACTTCAATTCTCCACAGTAAACTGGTTACAGTCGAGGGCAAACAAGTGATGAATGCTGCTTTTTTTAATTATTGAGCCATAATTTGTTTCCTGAAAATGACTAAACTGAAAGAGAATTGGCAGCGTTCACCCGCTAGTTTCATAGGGAGAGATAAACAAATGCCCCAAGGAGTTTTCACTATTCCCCTGAATGTAGTATTCATTTAAAGCATTCGTTTAAATTTTATGGATGATGATGTTGCAACTAAGAGGGTATTCATGGGTAACTGGGTTAGGGAAATTAAATGGGACTGGGTTGGAAATCTGCATGCAAGGAGGGAAAGTATACGCTGCAGGGCCTGGCTTCTACAATAACTTTGCGCGGGCAGATTGATGGCATTTACGCTGCTCTGGCTAGTGGGACGCAAAGCATAGCTAGTACCAAAACTCAGATAAACTGCAAAACATGCAGACTTCAAAAAGAGTCCCTAGTGCCTTCGCACACCTCATTCTCCCTGCACAGAAACATCCCCTCCCCGTCTCTGTCCCCGGATGGTCGTCTGCATCCGTCCATGTCCCGGTCTGTCCCTGTCAAACACAGATCCAGCGGCTCGTGCTTACATAGCTGAGATCAAATGCTAAACCGCAGCTCGGTTTAAGCTTGCCCAGAATGAACCTGCAAGGAAGGGAATCATAAGCAACATTTGATCTTCTGCTTCTGTCACTTGCAGACCTCCAGCCGAACACGCACGCAGCTTGAGGGCAGCACTTTCAGGCTTTGCTGCCTTCCTCAGATAGCGAAAGGTATACACAGACAGAGGAGCCGACCGGCCTTTTTCATTTAGACTGTAACAACGGTAAACAACGGCACACAAAGACGGCGTCCTCTCGCTCAGCGCCCGTCTGCCTGCAGCCTGCACTCCACGCACTGTTTGATATTAAAAGACGACACGGGCGTGAACAGAGGAGGCGGTGGTGGTGGCAGAAAGGTAGAGAAGACGGGAGACGGACAGGAATGGAGACACAATGCTGTGGCACACCATGGTGTGTAGGCTATATTTAAAGTGAAAACAGCCAGCAGAATCTGTGAGAGGAAGATATCGCTGTGCCAACGCAGACTCCAGTCCTCTGCGTTCTCTCTCGCTTTCTGTCCTCATGCCTCCATCCATACCTACTCTGCCTATATTATGGATGTTATTATTATTCCTGCATGTCGTCATGTCGCCCCTGCTTCTCTCCTTCCCCCGAGCAAGGAAGCGGGCACTGCTGGCACCCAGCCAGATTACCCAATCAATCTCCTGTGAGAGGGAGGGAGGGCGGCGAAGGAGAGAGGGGGAGGAATAAGAAAGAGAGCGTGGAACAGAGAGGAAGGCAAAGAAAGCACGGCGGGAGGGGGTTGGAGGATGGCGAAAAAGACCTGAGAGGAACTGAAGCAGGAAAAAAACGGTGCAGGATGAGTAAATTTCATGAAGAAAAAAAAAGGAAGGGGACAAAGAGCGCTTTGACAGGGAAGGAAGGTTTCATGCAGACGTGTGGCATAAAAAAAATGGCAAGTGAGCACCTGGTAACGTAGTGAGTAGCAGTGATGAAAAAAACCACACAAAATCCCACACAGAGTCCAGACAAAGGCTTGGCTATCAACGCTTGTTTACAGAGCGCAGCTCCTCCCATCGTGCCACCTGTTACTGTGGTCGAGCCTAACAAATGTTTAACCCGCTCAAAGAATAGCCAGGCAACAGCCAACACTGCATCTCCATCTATCTACGGTCTGCAAACGGCATGCTGGGAAGAGATCAGATTAGGGCTGCGGCACTCGTTTTCCTGGTTGAAGTGACTCAGTGTAGAGCAGAAGCAAGAAGTTAATTACTCAATCAATCGGTCAACCAACAGAAAATATACTGACAACTGTTTGACTGTCATTAATCTGTTAGTGTTTTAATAAAAGCAAATATGATTTCAGAATGGTGAAACAAGACTGTAAGTAATGTCTTTTTGGTCTCTGAAAAACACTGGCGGGGAATATTTTCTGACTTTTTTGACATCAATCAAGAACGTAATTAGCAGACAAACTGAAAATTTAAAAAAAATTTAAATGGAAGTTTTGCTGATGTAAAGACAGAACGTCAGACTGCATTTTCAAAGTGTTAAAATTTTCTGTCGATCAAACAATCAAATATGCAGCTAATGCTCGAGCGCCTTATCATGTTCACGAGGGCTTTCATGACGGTTTTCTTAATGCGCTCTATTTCGGGAAGAGGTGAAACGTTCAAAGCTGAATCCCTGTTTTTGACTCCTCCATCTCAGCCATTATCGTGACAGTTTGCATCAGTAAGCCGAGAGCTGAGAGGAGTCAGTGAAGCACTGCGACGTGAGTGACGCACTTGTGGCACTAAATCCGTGATGCTCTGCAGGCGGTGAACCCGGATTGGCGTGAATCGCAGATGTTTGGGGTTGCGACCTCTGGCTGGGGCAAAGCAAAATGTTTGCAGCAGCGAGGCGAGCGGATCGCTTCCTGAAAGACTGTTTGTTTGAGACTGAAAGTGCATGCGCGCGTGTCTGAGATGGAGAAGACAGCGACTCGTTCTCTGTGTGTGTGCTTGCTCGTCCGTCAATATGTATGCTTTCTTCATCACAAAGCTCGCGTGCTTTAATCATTCATATTGAGTTACTAAAGACGTGCCATGTTCTTATAATCAAACACATTTCCTCAACAAAGTGCTCTTTTGAGGAACATCCAAATTCCAGCAGAAAAGAGGACCATGAGATGCGCGGATCTCTTTTAGGAAATAAACGTGATTAAAGGGCGACGTGAAGAGGAAGGACAGAAACACAATTCCGACAATTAAGACGACAAGAGCGAACACTCAAATTACTTTACAGAGGTACAAGACTTCAGGCTGTTCCAGCTCTTTATGATACGGCATCATCTCGCTTACTTTGAGTGCGTGTATTCATTTGCATGAGAGCGCGTGGGAGTGGGATATGCACACAAGCGCTGCTGCAAGTGGGAGTGTTTACGTGAGAGTGTCTACGATAGCAGATTCGCCATTCAAGGGTGAAAGCAACTAGCTACCCTTCTAGTCAGAGGCCTCCAGTTCTGGGAGGGAGGCCAGGGCTCCAATCCCACCACATTCCCCTGGATTAGCTGTCAACCAGTCCCCAGATCTGGGGATTAGCACATTATATTCCATTATCTTTCCCAAACTGGAGAGTCCACAAAGTCTACATCATTGCTCTCAGAGGGGGCCAGCAGGACAGGGCTGAGTAAGAGGTGCCTTCAAATCGGGCCAAATTGAGCCAAACTGAGCTGAGCCAAACCAAATCTGTAACTAAGACTGTACTCCGGCTCAGCGTTGCCTGGCAACCAAATTAGTTTGCGGAAACAAATAAGCAGATATATAGATATCAATTTTATGGCTCTTTGCTG
The DNA here is from genome assembly GCF_000239375.1 of Pundamilia nyererei. Lineage (NCBI taxonomy): Eukaryota > Metazoa > Chordata > Actinopteri > Cichliformes > Cichlidae > Pundamilia > Pundamilia nyererei. The sequence continues at coordinate 551,281 of NW_005187424.1, read as the reverse complement.
ATATTTTCTCATTGTTATCCGCAGCAAAGTGACAGCGTACACCTCTATAGAGGCCAGGCAGACCATAAATTACATGTAAGAAGAAGCATTAATAAAAACAAAAGCAATCCTGGTTTATCTCACACACGTTCCCCTTCCACCGCTCCTGCTGAGCTGCACACAGAGTGGAGTGCGCGGCTCCCGGGAGCCGTGTTGTTTTTCACTCCGTGATCCGGGCGGACTCGGGGGAGCGAGGGAGCCGTTATCAGCAAGGGGCCTTGATAGAGACTCGATCGGGCCGTCAGTCTGCGGGGACCGAGGAGCCAGAGTTAATCAGAGGCAGACAGACCCCTCGTCACCCTGGGGATTCACGCGCTTCGACCCCGATGCTCTGGCTCTCGCCGTCACGCAGACGCACAAAGACACGTGCGGGAATGGTCACAATAGCACATGTGCTTTCTCGCACCTTGTCGTGCACTGTCAGAGCCTCTGCCACACCCTCTACGCTTTATTAGGACTCCTAATCCAAAACAACTCTGCAACTTTACTTAGCAAAGCATGAATTCAAAGCAGTATAATTTATAGTTTTCTTTTATAATAAGGTAGCACGAGGTCCACGATTACCGACTCAAACTTTCTTTCTTTTTTTTTCTTTTTTTTCAATTACCGACTCAAACTGATGGCACACGTTTTTCTTTCCTTTTGACCTTTGGCCTGGATTTTCAAGCACATTCAAGACGATATTTTAACCCAGGTGCAGTCTTTTTGTCCTAAACATCACTAACTAGTTTTGTGGCTATACCAAACCAGTGAGTGAAAGCAAAGGTGAAAAGTGAAAGTATGTAAACATAAGATAAAACGGACAGCTGCTTCTCATAAATATAGTTGTTTCTGCCTCTCAAACACGCCTACCTATGTTGATATAGAGAATTTGCTCTTCATAGCATACACTAAATTAATTGCGGGAGCTATAAATAGCCGCCTGCTTTGCTTGTGTGAACTGATGCCTTTTTGTCTCTTATTTGTATTACAGCCTTTCCTTTTCCTCTCTGCTGTGGTCCTCGCCAAGGCGATAACCTGCGTGACATTTTTGCACTTTTTGCCATTCACGATTACAGATTTGAGACCGTTTCTTTTCCCCACTTCTCAGGTGAGCGTCTGAGTTTTAAATTCTGTGAAATTTGTGCTTCTTTCTTGTGTTTCTTTTAATTGCCGTGTCCAATAACTTGAGGTGCAAACACTGATTTTATATGCCATTGATTAAATAAGGAAGTACGTGGGTACAATGATTTATAAAAGAGGACCCTGCGTAAAATGCAGTTTTTCTACACTTTCTTTTTCGTTGGATTTGTATTCAGATTTCTGCATTTGTGTGCAAACAGTATCCTGCACCTTGTGTCTATCTCAAATCGGAAGGCTGCACTAGCTTTTTTTGAAAGTTGAAAGTGAAACACCTGCACATCGCATGCATCACTAAGCGAAACCATAAAATGACAAATATTTCTATCTTTAAACTCCTAATCGCAGCAAATCAGCAGTCGTGAGCTGAGAGTTCGCACAGGCTGACCTTGTGAACTTGAGTGAGGTCGAAGATCAAAAACAGAGCGTCTCAGCAGTTCTAAATGCTCATCAAGTTCCCCTTTAGGATGCGTTTATCACTTTACCACAACACCAACAGAGCACCTGCCTCCTCTCTCTACCTATCTTTACTATATTTTAGTAAAAACAAGCTCAATATACGTCTGAACCTCTGATTCACATCAGCACTTTAACCCCTAAACTGCAGCTTGACTCTATGTTTTGTCTATGCAGTCCAATGCCGAGGAGCAGCAGCAGCGATTCGGATTCTCAGCTAACCAGTTTACGCAAACAAAGACTGAAACACGTTTAAAATATGTCGGCAGGTTGGCAGAATTTCAAGCCAGAGGTTCAGACATATATTGACCAGGGTTGTCAAACCAGAGCCGTTAAATAGCTGACATGCAGGTATCCAGCTGGCCTACCTCTGGAGAAAGGTGTAGGAAATTATATGGCATTTAGATTAATTAGACACAGTTGTCAGATTTAATTAACTACTAGGTTTAATTAACCATGTAATTAATCTTATGGTGGTCCAACACATGCACACACACAGAGACGAGGCGAGGAGACGCACACATCAACTAGTGCCCGCGCAGACATGCATGGTACATGCGCGACAGATGTAATCTGTTCAGCTGACAAGCGCTCGCACTTTTGCCGTCAAACCTCATAAGAGAGTTCAACTGGACGGGTGACAGGCTACGAGTTAAAACGGCCTGAATGAAACGCGGATGGCGAGAACCGTGCCTCTAATCCATTTCAGGTTTAACTTCTGCCCGGGTGGAACGATAATCTCGCAGCTGAAGCAGTCTGTCCAGTCAACATTCGCACACCGTGTAATCCTTACTCAAATATACACCATGCGGCATGATGCAAATATTTATCATAGTGTGGACAAGCCAAAAGAGAAAACCCTTGCAGCTAAAGAACAAAAAAACACTTTGAAAAAAGATGACAAAGTGAGGAGGTTAAGCCTGCGTGGTCCGCAGTCACGAGAAAACAGACGCTCGCTTTGTGCTGGCCTGCAGAAAACGTGCACGTTTGATCTACTGGTCTGATCAACTGTGCAGACGACAGGGGTCACGGGGGGCTCAGGCCCTGACCTTGCAGCACCCGGGCCATCCTCTGCCACAACTATCATAAGCAGCTATTGTGTGCAAATGTGTGTGTAGATGTAATGGTGCGATCAACCAGCTGCTTCATGTGATTTGACCTTTACTGAAGCCACGAGTGGAACGATAAATAGTCAGGCAGTACAGTGACCTTTAACCTCGGCGACAGATTCACTAGAACAGGAAGTGTGGCCACCAGCTGAGCTGCACCGCTGAAGCAGCTGATAGGAAAAATATATGTAATCAGTTAGATCGAGTTAAATATTGAACGTTGCCACAAACACCCAATTGGATTTTAAAAATTCAAAGATGGAAGTCTAAGGGCTTTCCCATAAAATATACAAGTGGTGTTCACGGGTGTTGCATTTTTTAAAAGCACGCCATTTCAGACGTCTGGCTCGCAGCGAGCCCCGTCCACAAACGGAGGCTGCAACCAGGAAGAGCAGACGCGCAGACGGTAAGAAACAAACGTGTCAAAACAAGAACCAGCAGCATTATCTCAAACAGGATAGTCCCTTCTTTCTGATGCACGGTCTGTGTGATCATGGGTGTTCACGAGCATGTGGATGTGTGTGTACTTGTACACGGCGGGAGGGTTGGTTAAGTTCACTCACATAGTCATGGAAAGCCTTGGCCTCGCTGGAATGTTCGCACGTCTCCCTCCGGTCCGGGGCAGCGCAGTACAGATCCCAGAATACACTGTGCACACAGGACAGTAACAGCAGTTAGACACTTTCATCTGTAGGCTACAGACACACCAGGTTCATGGCAAAAAGTGGTTAAAACAGAAGTGTTAACAGAAGCAGAAGAATATCATGTAGATGTTTAAAAAGCAGAGCAGGTATAAAATGATTTCTTGATAGCTCAGTTTGAGACAAACTTTTCAAAAATAGACCAAGAAGCCGTCAACGTCAGTATGAGTCACGAGCTCCGGTGACAGCACTTTTCAATGTTGTCTCAACAGAACCATCCAAAGAACATAAAACGGCACCGATGAACCGAAACATCAGTGTGATTGGCTGATTCTTGGCCCTGACTGCAAAAGTTTCTAGGAACACGTGTTTTAAAATTAACAACATTATGATATGAACGAGATATTATGTGATCAAAACGCGTCCAACAGAAACGGCAGAGCTGACCTGACAACGTGGTTGACGATGACAACTGTTAGCTGTGACTAACAATTATTTTCAGTATTGATAAATCTGCTGATCAATGTCTCTACTGTCATCAGAATTTTAAAGGCTGACACCTTTCATTTGTTTGTTTTGTTTTGTCTGACTAGCCGCAGAAAAATAATATTTTGTAGTGAGCGCATCGGATTTGATCATTTTTGCTTTAAAAACCATTTAAAATCTCAGCACTTTTCCAGCTACACACACACAAACACACACATACACCACGGCAGTCTTCTCTTTAGCCTCCACACTATCGCGCAGTCCAGCCAGCAGCTCGGGTCCAAATTACTAGGAAGGACCTCCAAATGTTCCCCTCGGCCTGTCCCGGTGACCTGCAGGTTATTGACCAATCAGCTGTGATTATGTTACTTACTGCCCAATCAGCAGTGTTCATATTAGTTAATTAGACCAATCCAACTCCTTCAGAGCATCGGAGGCCACCAGGTCCCGCTCCAAATGGGCCCTTAATTGCTGCACTGAAATAAAGGAGTGCTGCTTCTCCTCGGTGCTGACTTCACGGACAGAATATTAAAAACAAGAAATGCTGAAGTCACGAGAGGATTTTTTTTTTTTGCCACTTAAAGGTGCAAATAAACTCTAACATGCATTCTTTGTGCTGATGTTAGGAACAGCCGTGACACTTGATGTGACAGACTGCGAAATGGAGCAGAAAATATTAGCTGATCGCCCGTAACTGTCAGAGAGTGGCTCGGCAGCACCCTGTCACATACTGGTCATTTTTCATTGCGCAGGATGCGTGATTTTCATGCTTCTGTGTTATTATCTCTTGAATATAGTTATTACAGAACATTGTTGATCAGCAATCTACACATTCCTTCATTGTCCTTTGATTTTTTTTATTTTATTTTCTTTGCTATTTGAGGGCATCAAGGAAACCAGAGTGCAACAATGGGTGTCCTAAAAATAAAAACGAACAATAAACAATAAATTTGAACCCCGCAGCACGAGGTACCAACCTTTCAAAGCATCTGAACTAAAATAGAAATGTGTTATTAGAGTATTTAAAGATTAAAAGGCAGAGTCGGTGCCCTGAGGCGTTCAGTGCGCGCTGGGGTCCCTTCTAGACGAGGAGGGCACCGAGGAACAGGGCGGGACTGTGCAAAGCTGGTGGTGAATACATTGTGCGTGAGTGCGCGTGCCTGTGTGTTGTGCCGCCCTTCTGTCACTCGGCAATAAAGCCAGTGTACATTATCATATCTATCGGTTGGTGTTAAAGAGATTGCTGCTCTGTCAGAGACGAGGTGCGGTGTGAAGGCGCGACCATCGCAAATCCAATCAGCTCTCGGGGAAATGAAATGGGACGCGGGTTGCAGTTTGTTACAGAAAAGACACAACCAGGTGCAGTCGCAGGGGTAGGGGAAGGTGATCTAACATCTCCTGGCCTGTGAAGTCTGAAATATATTACGATTTGGACAGCTGACCTGCGTCTGTCTGAGCCGGCGCAGGCAAATCTCATTCCGTCTCTCTGCATAATCTGAAGGAGGATCACTGCCGGAGAGGACTAAACGCGGAAACAAATACTTTCATTTTTCTGATATTATTTCTGAGGTTTTACACTTTTTCTGCATAGAGAGAGGCAGAAAGTGTGAGGAAGTGTTAGATTAACGAGCAAAATCTTTCTAATATTCACCCAATTTAGACCCCATAGGGCAGCTTCAGTGCATCGGTAGGACCGAATCCAGGTATATGTCGGATGGGACCATTGTCGGCGCCTTTTTTTTTTCCTTTTTAATATAGAGCCACCCACATTTAGAAGAATAACACACAGTTGTTGTCCCATCCTTTTCAGAAAAGCTAATCTGTAGAAATGATCTAGGGAGTCAACATTTGCAGTTAATTAGCAACAGCAATCTGCGAGAAATCTTGCACACCCTTGTTATAGTAAAATTTCTATCCAATTATCTAATCATTTCAATCTAATCATCTCATCATGGGAAGCTCTTTATAGTATTATGGGATGTAACTGGTGGTTTAAGCCACACGACTCTGTACAAAGGATGCAAAGTTTAACAGCTCTTACTTTGAAGAGTCACAGGAGAGATTTAAATTACAGCTTGGGGGTCATATAAACTCTTTTATTTATTCAAATCAGAAACGAGACTAAAATATACGAGCCAGCGTGGCCGGCGCACACAAACACACGCGCTCTTTGTATCCTGAACAGAGGAGGAGGAAAGGATTAGCGTCCAGCCGTCCAGAAGATGACAATTACTAAAATTAAATGCCATCACGATAATTATTTGCAATTAACTGTGGCCTCACAGAGCCAGTGGTTACAATGTGCTTTTCCAGTACAATAAAGAGGGTAAACAAAGACAGCCACGCAGGCTGCTAGTAGCTGGTTTAATCCTGTGTGCGTCACTCAGTCCGTCGGTCAGTCAGCAGGGAGACGGAAATAAAAATTAAGACAGAGATGGAGATCAGGATGCGGCACGAGTATAAAAGAAAAAAACTCAGCGCATTTATCATTTATCATCATCGTGCCTTATAAACCAGAAATGCTCCATGTGCTCATTCAACAGTCTGTTTTCTCAACCTTAGGTAGCAGAGAGCGGCCGGAGTCTATCCCAGGGCACGAGGAGAGTTACACCTTGAACAGGTTCCCTGTCCGTCACAGGACCTGCCTTTGGAAATGGTGTAATAATACAGTAACTGTGACTGAAGAAAGTCCTGCAAAACAAACCTGACCCACGAGAAAAATTAAGCTGTCAAACTTGAGACCCAAAGACAAAGAGCCCGCTCACACAGAACAACAGTCACAGAGGCAGTGACTGAGGCTTAGTGATCAAGCTTAATGATGCCCAGAATAATTACGCAGTAACAGCAAAGACATTCGGGCCTCCTCTCCTTGCAGGGGGGATAACTGTGCATGACATGGCTAATAGGAAACATTTTGTCTGTCTAGGAATCCCAAAACAGTATTCTTTCAACTTTCGCCGATTTCACAAACATTTGCACTTGGTCGACAGAGTAGTATCTGAAAGTCAGACACCACCACACAGGCCTGGAAACCAGTTGGCAAGAAGTTATATTCACCTACAGTTGGTGAAGTTGCTGGCAGCCACTGTGTCAAACCAACGCACTGAAATCAACCTCTTTGTGACTAATAGCACCTAGTGAGTGCCAGCAACCACTCGCCAATCAATCGGGGAATACACACGGTTGGTTGCCAAGAAGTCTCTAGGCCTGTGTGACGGGAACTAATTCTTCTGGACTGAACCAATTTAAGTTCAGTAAGCGACCTTTTGATAACTTTAGTAAAGTAAGACACCAAATCACCAAATTTCTTTTATACTGTATTCGCACCATGAGATAACTGACAGAATAAGGAAACCTTTGATTTCAGTTCATCCAACTCTCACACACTGTGCAAAGTTAAATTCGGCTCACTGCAGTAAACTGTATGCTTTTCAGATTTTCCAGGTTTCCACTGATTTGACTGTATTAAGTGTGAGTTATAGTAAAGTGCTACCTCCTAGTGTTGCATATGCATTGCTTGGCCATCACCACTGAAACTAAGACAGTGTTATTAAACTTGGAGCTCATAACTTTTTACTAAAAAGTATGAAGAAGAGACTTCAAACTTTAAGTCTACACAGACTTCTTAAACTGAGAAAGGCTGCAGATGCCTGTGACACAAAGCTAGCTAGCATGTTAGCAAGCAAGCAAGGCGCATCTTGTTTAATCGTCCTTGTTCTGTGCTTACACTTCATGTTACCGCCAAACAACTATCACAGCTGTTGAGGTCTCTGTCACTGTAGAGGATTTCACTGCTGGTGACGCTAGCATTAATAATGGATTATGTTTACATGTATTTACCACCACTATTCAGCCAAGAATCAAAAAATCCCCTGTTTGTGTCTCTTCCTTGTTACTGGAAGGAGACACAGATCCCGTGGGGGTTGAAACAGGAAATTCTGACAAATCAAAATGTGCTGAGCAACCCGCTGTGGTGACCCCTTATGAGTAAGGGAGCAGTCTAAAAGTAGCCTATATTTACATGTAGTGTATCTCCCCCTTGGAATATAAACCAACAAAATTACAGTTTAATCACCATCACTTAAAAACAAAAGATAAAAAGCAATCAAGAGTGAGAATAAATGATTATTTAGGCAAAAATAAAGGGGACTAAACAGGATGAAATACAGAAGGATGTCAAAGAACAGTCCAGACATTTGGGAGCATCGGATGGCTACTCTCACTTTGTTTGCTCTGCCCCCACAAACAAGAATTTCAGCTAGAGGCTATCACAGAGAAGATCCCTCTACAGTACATACTGTTGTTGTGCCTGTGTGTGTGTGCACTGGGATGAAGGAGAATTCAGTGGCCATCCAGTGAAAACTGGTTAAAGCAATCGATTTTGGGATAAGGAGGAGACAACTAGCGGCGGCCAATAGAGAGCGAGCTAATGACACAATCAACACCTGCAGCCCTCACTGAGCCTTTTCTTTATCCGTCCACCCATAACAACAGACGTGGATGAGTGACCCCCGCTACCAGCCTCCCTCCCCTTCCCCCTTCTTAGAGCCACGCTCTTATTCTGAAGCCCCCCCCCCACCTACCAACCATCGGTGCCCTACAGGAAACAGCCACAGAGGCAAAGACAGAGGGAAGAAAGCCCCAATGAGACACTAAAAGGGGGGGAGGGGGCCGGGGTGGCTGTGGGGTCGGGGTCTTAGATTTGGCTTTTTAACACAAAAGAGGCTGGAATGTAAAGAGTTAATCCATTCGGGGGTCTCTCTTCCGCAAACAAAGGGACAGGCCTCCAGACAAAGGTTGAGGGAGGGGTGGGGGGAGAAGGGTGAGGGATGAGGGAGGCTGGTGGCTTTCCTACCATCTGGAGCTTTTGTTTTGGGGGAGGCTGGAGGTTGGAGGGGGGAGGGGGGGAGAGGGGGTGCCGGCTGGTTTAGGGATGGACAGGGGGCTCCGCCCTCTTTCTCCTCCCACAGCCAACCCCCCAGACCCCACTCCCACTGAGTATCCGTGTCCACGTGCTGCGTGGCCCAGACAGACGCCCCTTAGCTAGGTCATACTACACTTCAGCCTGCCCTGCCCTGCATGGCTAATCAGCAGCCTACTCTTCAACTGCTCTCTGACACACACACACACAGTATCATATCCTGCACTACTGAAATATATCAGTACAGTGAAAATACACTAAAAGTGCTCAGTTTCCATTTGCCTCATACACACACGCATGCGTGCGTGCACACACACGGCTCCCTGAGCGCTGTTATTGGTTCAGGCAAGAGCAAACTTGGGCTGCACTGTATGTTTGTGTATGTCATTCTGTCAGTATTACTGGTAGTGATCCAATTGAGAGCTGTCAGGTTGAGAGAAGCCAGGTTCTTTAAGGGCCATTATGAACCGTGTCAACAGGCTACACAATCACAACACACACTGGGGCCTGGAGGATGAATGAACGAAGCTGCATGTCCGGGTTTATTACACAGGGCCAGCCGGGGGCTTTGGGGATGAGCAGGATAGCATGAATGACAAACAAAGCGGGCCCTGTCAAACCTCTTATCCCTTCTCTTTGCCCCTCCTGCTGCCTTGCTGAGGATTCAGCCTCTCAACCTCCTTGATGCTCTGCCTGCTCGATTCTTTGTCTGCGTCCGTTCCAGCTACCCAGCTTCTTCTGTCCTGCCTGTTTTCTCTCCCTCTTCGCATTAGAGTTGGATTTTCTATTAGCTGGCTGACAAGCGGAAAGGGGAAATCCTACTTTTGGGTGTTCTTATTCCTTTTAATTCAGACATGGAGAAAAACATGGTACGTGCCAGGCTGTAATTCCACTGACCCTGTTCTTCCAGCCAGATAAAAAAAAAAAACACAGTGTCTTCTATTTACCCAGCATTAAGAGATCTGACAGATTTGTTTAAAGGAGCTGAAAGAAAAGAGGCACGGCCCACGTCAGAGCCGTGTTCCATTAAATGAAGCATCAGGCCAAACAAGCTTGATGACAGAGCAGAGGTTTTCCAACCGGGAGGCTCACTTCCCCAGAGGGGAGCAGGACAGCTGGGACGGACACGCAGAAGGAGGTGAAGGGTCAAGTGCATGCCAGGGTTCTTTAAAAAAAAGAGCATTGTTTATTTTAGTTCAACCCGCTGATATTGCCACGCAGCAGGCGAGGTCGTGGCATGCTGTGACAAAAACCGCACTCCTTATCTTATAGTCATACCTGAGTCATCCTAAAAACACCAAAAGAATAAACACATTTCAAGGATCTTTTTACCAATTCACTGCAGCCATAACGTTTCTGTACAATATCCAACAGAGGTGCAGGTGAGATAGGAAGTCAGTCAGAACTATACTTCAAAATTCATCCTGCTACCTCTATCTGCAGTCACGTCATCAGTAACCACTAGTGACGCGGTTCCATTAGCAGCCATACATTCCCAAGACATGACTGCCTCCACTGTGTTTGACAGGTAATGAGCGCTTCCTTTCCTTTTCCAAATGTTTCTCTTCCCATCAGGCTGGTAAAAGTTAACCTGGGTTTCATCTGTCCAAACAATCTTTTTCCACAAGTAGGCACACTCTTAGATGTTTTCTGGCCAAGTCAAGTCTAATCTTGGCTGTAACCAGCAGTTTGCACTTTGATTGATCCCAGATGTGGACAGTGGTACTCCTGCCTCCTAAGAACGTTCTCTCCACATGTCCTTAACCAAGTAAAGAACACTAACATCATTTGGTTGGATATCAACGGATATCAAATTCAAGCTTAACACTTGGAATCAGCAGCAGATCGCTTATCTGCTCAATTTGTCATGAGAAAAAAAGAAGAGGGAACAGGACTCACCTGGCTATGAGACTGCTCGTCAGTCTACGGTCTGATTACATATGAGCCTCTGAAAAATGGAGGCCATTGTACAAAAACGGGTTAGGGTTAAAACTACTTGGATTAAAGCTGAACGTCTGCATTTCATGCACATCGTGATTATTTGATTTAGGATCTACCGCGGAAGATCACAGATGCGAAATTATAAAAATTATTTCTACGTTTCTAAAACCCCTGACTGGTGGTGGTCAGAGGGCCCGGTGGCACCAGTGTCCGGCAGCCTCGCCTCTGTCAGTGCGCCCCAGGGCAGCTGTGGCTACAATGTAGCTTGCCATCGCCAGTGTGTGAATGTGTGTGTGGATGACTGAATGTAGTGTGAAGCGCTTTGGGGTCCTTAGGGGACTAGAAAAGCGCTATACAAATGTAGGCCATTTACCATTGGACAGAGGGTGCCTACGTTCTCGCTGAACATTTTGAAAACCAAACATCTGGTACTCACAGCCACTGAGCTGTCTTTCCAACTTCCAACTGTCTTTGTTAATTTCATTTTTTACCCAATTTTTCACCCTTCGCATGTGTACAGCCCATTACAACACTATCAACATCTCCTCGGGCAGACTGTCTGAAAATATGTGCTGTTACCCTCATTTTGGAGGATAACAGATACACACTGCATCTCCCTACAGCTAGCTTTTTACTCAGTTTGGACTTACTATAAACACTGTCACAGGACAGAGGATCTGTCTCCGAATTTGACTCTAATTGAGCAGTGCACACACTTCAATGAGAGGTATAAAAAAGCAGTTTAAATAACAGACCAGGGGACGTTAACTCACTTGTCAGTCAGAGGGATGCCAGGAGTGCAGCATTTAAACATGTGTGAGATGATGCACTTAGCATTCCCTGCAATTACCGTCCTTCTCCACCTCTGCACTTCCTTTTATTCCATTAAGGGTACCTTTACAGTATACATGTGAACTGCTGGAAAAAACAAAAGCGTATGTAGCCAAGAAAAATAGAAAAGTACAGATCAGTGTATACATACCACCACCATGAGTGTAAAAATCCAGGAGGTTCTCCAAGCGTGATGTTCTTCTCCCATCGGATCTGTTAGAAAGAAGCAGGACGGAGAAAGAGGGTTGAAGGAGACAGAGGAGAAAAATGAAAAATTGGACACTGCAGCATATTTAATGCATAATGTAATCATTTTGCTCAGCTGTCCTCCCAACTTTAGACTGACAGAGCGACAGTCGCATAGGAAAGTAGGCCGATCAGAAGCATGGCGCTCTGCAGAGCAGCGCGGTGCCGAGTTTGTGGATAAGAAACTGCGACTGTCTTGAAGCGGCGGTCCTCTCTGCTGCCCTCACAAACCAGCAGAGCTCCTGTCTGTATCTGGACACCGAGATAAGATCCGGTGACAGATAGCAGACCAACTGCCTGCTTCACACACTCCTGCTAACACGACTCTACACACACAGACTCGTATATACAACCCGAGAGATCCTTCACCACAGTCAATGAGGACAGCATGACAGCTGGAAGATCTCCATTTCTTTCCTATATGTGCTCTGTCTTGTGCGCTAACACACACACACACACACACACA
>NW_005187424.1:509992-538756 GCF_000239375.1 Pundamilia nyererei | reverse complement strand
TGTGTGTGTGTGTGTGTGTGTGTGTGTGTGTGTGTGTGTGTGTGTGTGTGTGTGTGTGTGTGTGTGTGTGTGTTTCTCGCTGAAGGAGGAACAGAGGCTAATTGAGGCAGGAGAGTCCAGGTGATAGTGCTCTCATTAGATGAGCAGGTGTGCGTACGCCTTCAGTCTACCTGTGACGATAGAAGTCCCTTATCTACTGAAACATGCATGTGTGTTTTTCTGTGCACGAGGCTGGGAGATGCAGAGGCCAATAGATCACACATTTCTATCTCTGAAGGAACAATAAAATATAAAACTGCACAACATACAAGAAGCATTAAAGACGCGCTACAAATGCAGAGCACAGGACCAAATACAGGCATGCTGTGTATCTTTGACAGCGCACTCTACAGCACAATAGATTAGCTCTTTTTTTTTTCTTTCGTCGTAACATATTTGATTTTTCTTTTGTTTTATTTACTTCTGGCATTTGTTAAATTTCATTATTGACACAGATATTTTCTTCGTTTGTGCTTCGTTTGCTTTCAGAGAATCCAGTGCACTTCCCACAATGCCACCAAGGCAAAATGAGAACTTTTAAAAGCCAGACACGAGTCTTTTTCACAATGCACCGCAGCCCTGAAATTTTCTCAATGTCAATTGTGTTGGCTACTTACAGTCTCTCACCGAGCCAGCTCGCTCGCACAAATTCTGCGTGACGTTTGTCTGAGAGCGGATTGACCACAGAATTCACGGCAAGTGAGAGAAAGTCACGTGTCCCTCTCCTGACTGATAATAGTTTGAACTCTGAGAACAGACTCACCGTTAGAGTTAGTCTACTAATAGAACGAAGGCTAAAGGTGGCTAGATTTTTATTAAGGCACGAGAAAGTGGAAGGCCAACCTGCTGCGTTTGCTCACATACATCATTATTACTGTTACTGTCATTACGTGTCCGATTTAAGTGGAAACCTCAGAGGCTGAAAAAAGGAGTGCCAAAAACCGACCCCAAAAGCGAGCGAGTCTCCACAGACTCCTATATTAATGTAGCCAGCTTCCCAGCATCAGGGTTCACAGGTTTGTCTCTGTGAATAGTTTCACCTGCATGGTGTGACTTTAGTTTTTAAACAACTCAGACATTTTAGACACTGTTAAGGCTCAAAGTTAGGAAGGTAGACAGCAGCAGCTGATTTTAGCATTTAAAAGTGTGGCTATGCTTCACTAGACTTGTGTTGATAATGATGATGCAAACATTGTGCACGTGACGTGGCTCTCTCCGTCACTTCTGTGGGTAAAGGAAGCTGGATGGAAACGCCTGACTAAATGACAGGATGTCATCACTCTAACAGACTGATGTTACGCAGGTCATGTGACTGACTCTCAGCATATATAGAGACTAAATAAACCTGAAGACGGGCTTGAAATACTCAAAATTTTAAGCAGCACACCGATGCAGGCGCTACATTTAAGACAACTGGCATCAAACTGACTTGGCAGTCTTAGCGTGCGTGCCTCGTGGATATGTGGACTCTTCTGCGTGTCTGCCGTTTTAATCCCTGTCTGGGTAGATGTTTTAATTCCTGTTTGAGGCCGTTTAAACGTGTGTGCGGATCCGTGTTTGTGTGCCTCGGGTTGCACGCGACCCAGAACTTCACCCCTTTCCAGCGGCTCACCAATAACACTCGATCTCTGGGAGAGGATTCACCCACAAGGGCTCTGAAATCAGCGAGGCTCGCTGCAGCTCAGCTACTTAATCTCTCTGTGCCGCTCCACCATCTCTACTTCATATTTCAGACTCCTGGTTGTTGGCAGCCGGGCCGACCTCCAGCAGCCCCGTCCACCCTGCTGCCTGCCTGCCTGCACGCTGGTGGAAGCAAAGGCAAAAAAGACCGATTATATCTGACCGATGCATCCGTGTTCCAGGAAAGGCGATGTGAGGCGGGTACGTGTGTGTTTTTTCATTGAAAAGCTCATCATTTTCAGCAGAGCTGGGAGTGATAAAACTTTTTTATTGATTTAAATGAGGGATTTTGATATTTTATATTGACTGTGACGGTTCTTTTACAGCTTATTTTTTCACCCTGGTCAAGTCAGACATTTTTCCTCCAAAAAACTGATGTTTGCTATTTTGAAAACTGATTTTGCGGTTTGTTTATTTTTGTATTCACTGTTCAGTCTTATAAATACGCTAAACATGCTATGTTTAGCGTAAAGTACCTAAACAAAGCTAATATTACCGACTGATACCTGCAGTCGGTCACATTTGATTTTCTAAGAACTACAGTTGACAGCATATACAAACAAAATAATAAAAAAAAAACCTTTATAACTCTATAACACTTTTATAACAAAAGTAACTGGAAACAGGTACAAATAATTATCTGATTTGGTCAGGTGCTTAAATCCTTTTCTAGTGCGTACAACAACATGTTAGCAGGGCTGCGAGTGTGCACGTGGCTTTTCTCCTGCACCGCTCTGCGCTTGTTGCCCATTCGCAAAACAGACCAGCTCGCATTCAGTTGGCTGTCACCAGTCAGCTGGAAATCGGCTGATTTTGGATGCTTAAGCCTCCTCGGAGACCATAAACCGCTGTTAGTGGATGTCTTCATTGAATTTCTCTTTTGGGCTGGGACTAATGTGCAGGAAGCCTGCTCTGAGGGTCAGTATCACAGATATGCAGCACACATGTGCACCAGCATCTCTACACGACTCCACCCTGACTTCATCTGATTAAACGACACATAAATCACGTCGGTATTAAAGTTGGATGATACAGGCCCGCCTTTGTTTGCCATTAAAGCCCTCTCTGCGTTGTGGACTGTATTAAGCGGAGATGAATAAAGCCAATGAGCAGCAGAGGTGTTCTCCTGAAGGAGGCCTGGACATGGGACCATTAGCAGGAAGGATGTACATTAAGGAAGAGGATGCAACACATTAGAGACCCTACCTCCTCGACAGTTCAAGGGCATAATATAAGGCTAATAAGTCTAGCAGACCTGAAACAAATGGTTAAGTTTGCAATTGTTTCCAATACTAAAGGTACGATTGGTTTAACTTGTTAAATGTCAGAATAGGACAGGAGCAACAGCACCAGCTTACAACATGTCAAACTGCTCCAATTTAACAGCTGATTAAACTGAAACTAATAATGAAGGGATGCTAATCACATTAAGAAGCCCAACTGACAGCATGTTTACATTGTCCCACATTAACAAACACTACAAAGTACTGCTGTTATTCAGCAACTATAAAACAGACACACACACACACACACACACACACACACACACAGGACTAGGCTCACTAACATGTTCATGTTTTTACACACTCTTAAAGTCGGGACCTCAGCTGCCTGCTCGAACACATAACAGCTCATAATGTGAATTCCATTCCTAGTCATACAATAGAGGGGGAATCACACTCATCCTCGCTGAACAGGAAGTCAAACTAAAAGAGCTTCTTACCTCTGACAGGAAGGTCTGTGCTGATTTCTGGGCACCAACATGCAGCAAATACTCGTACACATATAAAGCTAACCTGAAAAACAAGAGCAGAGACGAGAGGAGGAGTGAGCGCTGAGGATCACAGTGAGCGTTCATTCAGGAGGATTTCAAAAGTGAAGGAAAAGTCAAACGTTTGTGCACAACTGGCGGAAAATCATCGCCGTGTCATCTGAGATGGCGCTCGGATAAACGTGATTTTACAGTACAGATATCATATACACAGCGACGGGGTGATGAATGTTTGATGCGCAGGTTTCAGGATGACTGCTGCTGAGGCACAGAGAAAAACGTGGATGAAGAATATCCTCAGACAGGACTCCCAGACGCGAACACACCCTTGTGGATTCTACGTGTTAGAAATGATAACACAAATCGCTCTTTAAGAGACAAAAATGATTCATTAATATAAACAGCAATTAGTTTAAGACGGAAGCACAGCTGATAATTATTAGCAGCTTTTCAATCACCTGTGAGACAAATCTTAAATCAAATATTGCTGTCTAAGCTCGGTCCATTAAAAGAAAATCTTTTAGGATCATCCAGCTAAAAGAGTAGAAACACAGCTGCTGGAAATGGCTGAGGAGGCTCTGCAAACAAGCCTTTAATATTACACTTCTGCTGATATCAAAAATATAGTGTATTCTTCTCACACTAAACAATAGACTTTATGTCCTCATATTTACACTTTGCAGCTCAGCCTGTATTCATCACCAAAGCTTTACTCGCATGTCCTTTAGAGGGTTTCAGTGAGCAGGAGCCAATCACCGGGTAAAGAGGTGGGCTACACCTGCCAGTCAATCGTGTACGAAAAGACAGACAAGCTGTTCAAGCTCACACTCACACCTGCATGTGACATTTACCAATTAACACAGTCTGCATGTCTTTGTACTGATGGAGGCAACCAGAGCATCAGCACAGGGATAAAGACCCCAGTCAGCCGGCTGCTCCCAACCCAGAGCCTGCTATCTATGAGGCCTGATCACAAAGGATCAAACTACTGAGTTAAACTATTTATTCATGCACAGGAAAAAAAGAATAACGTTCGATTCTACTATTAATCTTTTTTTTAAAAATGCTGGTTCATGACTTTAAACAAGTCGTGCACATTTTGACTGCACAGTTTCCCACCAGTCACCAATAAAAACACACATTTTTTAACTTTTGCTGTAGACAATGAATTCGGCTCGTGTGATGTGTCGATCCGAGAACCAGTAAAAGTCCGGTTGCCTAGCAACAAGATTGTGGGACTTCATAAAGTCATCGCTTCCCGCCAAGAAACTGTACGACACATTCTTCTTCTCCTTCCTCTCTTGGCTGCTCCCTTTAGGGGTCACCACAGCGGATCATCTGCCTCCACCTCCTCCCATCCCAGCATCCTCCTCTGTCACACTAATGCTCTGCCTGTCCTCCTTCACTACATCCACCCTCAGCATCCACCTTTTCTCCTCCACACACGTCCAAAGCGCCTCCGCCTCGCCTCTCTGACTTTGCCGTGTCTCGCCACCATCCTGGAAACCTTTGATTTCGGTCTTGCTGCTGTCCTTCTTTCACAAATCACCTCTGATACTCGTCTCCACCTGCTCCACCCTCCCCGCACTCTCCTCTTCACCTCCCTTGTGCTTTGGATAGCTAACCCCAGGTTCACTACCTCTGCTAGCATCCTCCCTGCTGCACACATGTACCATGCCTTGTTTCTGCTACTTTTTATTCCTCTTCTCTCCAGAGCATACCTCCACCTCTCCAGGCTCTTCTCCACCTGTCCCCTACTCTCATTACAGACCACAACCCATTCCCGTATCTTCATGGTATGGCTCCTCAGCTTTATTCCACTGTAGTTACTACAGATCTGCTCTTGAAAATCGGTACCGGCACAGGTCGCCCTTCCTCGGCCATCCCCGCACTCTCACAGCTTGTGTCCTGAGTCTGTACGACACATTATCCTACTACAAACCACCATGTCCTCTTTTTACGTCAGCTTGTGGAACATTAGATTAAAACCATGTGATTTTTATTTGAGTTTTAGAGGTACTGACAGGCAAATGTTGCATTCTGTGGACAGAGCCAGGTGATCTACCTGCCCCTGCTTTCTGTCTTTATACAGGATAGTTATTCGTAGTAACTTTAAACCCATTATGAACATTTCCAGCTCTTAGATTTCAGTCAAGTGAATTATCACGATTTATAGTTCAAAAAAATATTTATCTGATACGGAGCATCGACGCAGCCGCTCGGTTCATCCTCCGTGTGAAACAAGCCGGTTTTCCTGCTCACCCTTTAAGCCGACTCCTGATTGGCTTCCCGTGGTGCTGCTGTGCAAACAGCCACAGCTGTATGCCTGAGATGACCACATTAAAGATATCCACTTTCACTGACATCACACAGAGGCGAGAGTAAAAAAAGCTCACGGTAACCTGAGCTTTTAGCTCACAGGGATCACTTGCACAACCTTAAATGAAACTCTGTCTGTGATTAATATGAGAATGTGCTGTGGTAACAGAATTAAACTGACAGAAAGTAAAGAAAAGCGTCTTAGCCCCGCTTCGATGCACAGATTTGAAAGTGGTATTGATCTTCTCAACTAGTTACAGCAGAGAAGGAAACAAACATATTTCTCAGTGGCTGCAAAGGACTTATTACAAACATAAATGTACTTTATATCATAAATAGCATCAGTTTTTAGAGACCAGCCAATTACTTTCTTTCTCTTCCCTTATTAACACTCATCCTACTGCCACTTGGCCAGACTCGCAAAACTCAGGTAAACAGTATTTACCAACATTATTATCACAAAGAACTCAAATACTGGCACCCACTCCCGGTTAGACAACAAATTCATCTGCATAAATCTGCATGGACGCACATGCTTCCCTCGGGTTCACCATTTCAGGACAAAAGCAAACTGCACTACTAAATATTTTTACTACGATGAAGAAGCGCGGACAGACGCCACACCATGCAGTCATCTATATTCAGCTCTCCCTGCTTCTACAGCACTGTGCGGGGAGGTGCTGCGCTTTTGTGTACGGTGGGGGCGATAGATTTTATGCTGATCACATGCATCAAGCCCAGACCAGACAGAGAGTTATGATGTTTGGGTTGTTGCTGGGTGATACTGAATGAATCAATAATGAGCCAGAACAGAGTTGAACAATCTGACTCTTTATGTCTTTAAAGATGTCACTGCAGCGTCTTGAGAACTATCTGCTAAAGTGTTGCAGCTGGTCCAGACTAGTTTCAGCCAGACACGCGATGCCATCACCTGCGGTATTTCTAACATCTGAAACCATCCTATTTATGCCCATATCAGCGCCTAATGTAAACACACAGTTTAAGGAAAACATATATGTCGTGTGTATGTGTGTGTGGCTGTGTTTACATATCTTTGTAGGGACCAAGAATCAGAAGTTTGCTATGCTTGTGGGGACCAACAGCCCTTATGGGGACCAAAATCCCAGTCCCCATGAGTTTGAAGGCATTTTTGAGACTCAAATGTGGTTTTAGCGTCAGGGTTACAATTAGGTTATGGTTAGGCATTAATTTTTGATAGTCAGGGTCAGGGTAAGCGGCTATGTGAATTAGCATTATGTCAATTAGATGTCCCCACAAAGATACGAAAACACGGTGTGTGTTTGTTTGTAAAGAGTCACATGTAGGAGCAAATTGTTTGTTGTTAATGTTTAATATTGATATCAGATGCAGCAACTGTTCTGCTGAAGTTCAAGTGATCAGCTCGGTGTTCAGGAAAATGCCCATCGCCTGTAACTAAGAGTCATCTGCGAAAATGTGCAGCAAAATCATTTTTATTTTTTAACATTTCAGAGGATTGTTGGCTCTAACATGACCCAGATTATGACTTTACCTTAAGCCGTGTTTCATTAGAACAGGATACGAAGGAAACGGCACTACTATGGTACTTATTTTAGTTTCATGTGAAATTTTTGTGCTTTTTAGCAAAAAATGTAAACTTCTAATGAGAAAGAGAAATACTATTTTCATCCAATAATAATAATATCTGGACGCTCCCTCTCTATCACACAGATATATTGTAATATAAAGGGTAAAGCATGTTTGGGCAGTGGAGCTGAATCAGTGTGTGGAGAAGAAGCTCCACACACTGACTGTTGTGTTTTGGAGGGTGGCGGGGTTATCTGTGATGGATCACAGTTTGTTCAGTGGCCTCCTCTCCACCACAGCTTCAACAGTGTCCAGTTTGCAGCCAATCACAGAGCACAACAGGCCTTGCTGCAAACCTCCATCATTTTGCTGCCCACACTGAAGGATCTCAGGAATCAGAGCCTGCTCGTCCTCTCTTCATATACAGCATTCCGGTTCACTTTATTGCACGGTAATAATCACAGCAATCAATTTTTTAAACACAGAAAGCTTTGTAAGCTTCTTGTTTTTAGCCAAGAGTAACGACTGCAGCTTTGGCACGTGGAGCTAATCACGAAAATATGCAATAATGTGAAAACGAGCTGCTACAGAAACACTGATCACTTTAGTTGGAGCATCAAACACCAAAATGACTCCTTTGGCACGGGCGTCAATAACGTATGTAAAGCTCGAAAGAGTTATGTTGTTAATTATTTGAGCATTTAAACCAGCAGTGGCCGACGCGCTCCTCCAGTCAAAGTCTCAGTCGTGTGGGAAAGGACTCACGTGGAAGCAGGCAGCCAACCAAAGCCAACTCAGGTCGCCTGTCCTTTTTCTCACATCTGCATTTTGGCAGCTGCACATTTAGAGGATGCCATTTGAATTCAATTCAATTTAATTTGATTTATACAGTGCCAAATCACAACAGCAGTCGCCTCAAGGTGCTTTATATTGTAAGGTAGACCCTACAATAATACATACAGAGAAAAACCCAACAATTATATGATCCCCTATGAGCAAGCACTTTGGCGACAGTGGGAAGGAAAAACTCCCTTTTAACAGGAAGAAACCTCTGGCAGAACCAGGCTCAGGGAGGCGGGGCCATCTACCGTGACTGGTTGGAGTGAGAGAAGGTATGCTAAATAATGAATCGCAATGAAACTGTACTTGCAGTTTAGCAAGGTTCAACAAGCGACCCTGTCTCCTAAAAATGACGTTCACGCGACATTAAACTGCATTCTCAGTGATGTTTCTGTGGGACAGCTAACACTGCTCCCACCTAAAAGTTTAAAAGTGCATAAACAACAGGACTTTCATACAGAAGAAAAGGGTTCGACTCCTGTATCCTACCGATGTTCTGGCACGTTTGTATTTTCTGTTTTTAAACTTGAAATTGTGCCTTCATTGCTCTTTAGTTTTATTTTCGCTCACTGTTTGTTTAGAGTTGGGACACAGCAAAAGATCATAGGTCAAAATAGACCCTTTCACAACCTACTAAGAAGCTGCTCCATTTTACGTCAGCAGCAGAGCAAGAAAACAAAAATAGGTTTTCCTCAAAACAAGAAGACGGGACTGCCACATGTTGTAACGTTCAAAATCAACCCTGCCTTTGCAGTGCGAACACCCAGCAGCAGGCGCCAGGTCCTATATGCTGCACCTACGCTGTACAGGATCGAACAGATTCCCATGAGCACTGCGCCGATGAAATTTTCATGGCAGAGTCTGGTGTGATCTGAGGGGCTCCGTGCCCCAGCGATGGGCACCTGCCCTGGCTGCAATGCATTATTTAAAAACACTCATTCAATCCAGGCTTCAGGGGACACCTTTTGTTACCCTGTCAGAACCAGTAAGTGTAACCCGGCTGAGGAGGAGACATTTTTGCAAGCCGGTGGAGCAGAGCTTGAGGAAGAACAGGTAGATAAAGTAGGCGTGAGGGGGTTAGCTGTGGCAGAGGGAAACTGAAGGTCAGGGCCTCGGCTCTTTGCTCTACGGACAGCACCGGTGAGAACACTTCCCCGTGACCCCTGCTCCGGTTACACGTGTCAGTCAGGAATAAAAGGTGAGATGCTTACGAGACAAAGCACGAGCACAAACAGCCCTCTCCTCAGCTTATGCGCCCTCTGAAGAGGTTCACAAAGGAAATTTAACAGAAAAATCAAATTGCTGATGCAAATTAGTCGATGAGACATGGGAGATCAGTCTGAGTGGGAGGAAGAACATCTGACCTGTGCTTTGACTGCCGACTAAATATCAAGGTCCGTCACGTAAAGTGTGTCAGGCTGTATTAAAGGAGCCACAAAGCCAACTGGCAGAGCATCTGTCTCGTCCTCATCTTCTTTATCTTAAGACGCAAAATGATTCATAACAATTTTTAAACCATAAGCAGCTCCAAAGGAGAAGAATGAAAACCCTCTACAACATCGCTTCTGATCTTCCCTCCTTTCTCGTCGCCAACGTCACGCAAGCAAACTAAGACTTCGCTCCATGTCCACACATCAAGGAGATCTCTCCCACTGTCACGTCCCCGGGAAACACACACCTGACATTTAGCCCCAGGCTGTCCCAGCTCGCCTCAGGAGACAAGGGCATCTCGGCTGAGTTTAGCGAGCTAAAACACAGACAGTTAGCAAATTAACTCTCATGTCTTTGTTTCAATAATTCAGCAGCGAGAGCGGCGGCAGGCCAAGGAAGGAAGCGATGGAGGATGAGGCAGGGCCTCTAACTGCATCTGCTTTCACATACATGCCTTTTAGAAACAATAAATACTGATTTTAAAGCGCGACGGGATAAAAGCACGATATCTTCTTTCCTAAATATGAAACATTTACACCCAGCATATAAACACAGTACGGCTGTGCCCGGTGTGGATGCAGTGATGTATCACTTAAAGGTGAATGAGAGGGTGGATGCCCGTTTGAGACATCCGTGATAGAGTGAAGCTGTTTCACTAAAGCTTATTCCCGCTGCGCAGCGGCTGTGTATATTTTTTGGGCTCAGTTATGGCATTTCCTTTGTCAAAACAAATCAGCGTCACCGAGCATGTAAACAGCAGTGGCTTTAGCCATGGGTTAATCCACACATTGTTAGACAAACACAAGCACACATGAAGCCTCCGCTCTCCCTCTCGGCTCTGTGATGTTACCTGCTGACAGAATCACGTGGAACTTTTCTCAGAGTTTAATAGTAAAACTGGATTTTTAACCCACAAAAGCCGTTTTTAGGTGAAAGAGGCAGACGAGAGCGATTGACTACCATCCTCAGCAGGTAATGAGGACGATAACATGATGCAGCTTCAAAAAGGAGCTTTTGTTTTGTAACCGATGTATGTTTAGGAACACACAGTGCCTCGTTTGCTCGATCGAGGTTTTTTCCCGTGTGCTAATAAAAGGCGCGCACTTCTCATCTGTGTGCTCTGTTGCCAAACTGATTAACAACTTCAGGCACGTAGCTTCAATATTTATACTCTCTTCTTTATTTCAAGTGAGAAAACTAGCAAATTTGTGCGGATGCACCAGAAGCAGCTGACGAAAGGCGGCATTAATTGACTGTTGACATATCTGAATGAAAGCACAGTCAGCCAAAGGGTGCTGAGGGTAAATCGAGGGCTTCTTTACTTTTAGAGCAGTGTTTCTGCTTGTGTTAGCGCGCAGCTCTTTATGCTTCCTTCAAAAGGCTAAAATGCAGATGGCAGAGCCATCTGTGTAGAATCAAAACCATGCATTCAGACCTGAAGATCCCCATTAAAGTGCATGTAAATACATGGGAGGAGTCGGGGGAGGAGCAGAGGATGTAAAGAAACCCATGTTCAAAACAAACTGATTAACTTTACTCTTGAAGCTCTTTCCCCGCATAAATCCAACAGCACTCGAAACCACACGGACAAACCGAGGATTAGAAAACAAATGCGAGGAGCAAGTTCTTTTAGAAACCAAACACGAGTTTACAAAAGAAGAAAATCAATAAAAATAAGGTGTGGCGTCGATCTGTGAAACATTTTTGTGAATGGCGCCTTTAATTAATGTGCTGGCTCCATCAGCTCACAATTCAAAGAGGTTCCAGTTACATAGGAGACATTAATACGGAAGCTTCTGTGTCACTCCCGTCCAAATTAAATTAAATAAAACACTGAAAAGTGCAGAGAATAATTAATTTCTCTGGCTGTGAGGGCACCGGTTCCTCCTCCACCTATATTAGTATTAGTAGCTTGTTTTCGCTTTACAAGACGCCTCATCACAACAACGTTTCTCAAGGATCTGCAAAGAAAACACTCCCCCCCCCCTCATTTCCTGCTACCTGTGATCTCAAGACAGCTGTATGGTGAGGCCTTGGTCGTGCAGCGGAATCCACAAAAGTGAGAAACGCTCGTGTGACTGTTTCATGTTGCATTTCTGAGCAAACGGGCTGGATTCGAGCCTTGGCTTCAAGGCTGTGATGGAAATAAAAAGCACACTGTACATATGTCACAACACAATTAACAGCAAAACTAAGAGTGCATGCTGGAACATTTTGTGTAGTGACCCTGAGAGCTACTGTACATACCTGCAGCGTTCAGTACTGTAAATACAGAGCAGCTTTATTAAACACTTCATCAAGAACAAAACCTCACAAGTCCTTCGGTAAATGAAGCACTGCTTTCTAAGTTAGGCTGCCACCTCGGTATTGAAGCGTGCTCCCAGTTACAGGCCCTTTTTAGGCTCCCTAAACAGAGCGGTGTAAAAAATTTGTGATTGTTTTGGTTCCATTATTTCCAGTGTGAGGTTAATCCCTGAAAAGCTCCAGCAGCTGGCCATCACCACATTTGTGACACCCCACAGGAAGAAAACATGCTGTCGATTTTAAATTATGCACGTGCACATGCGTGAAACGTTTTAGGCACAAGACAAGGAAGCAGTTTAATAAAACACAATATAAACTTATGAGTAAATAGTCCCTCTATAACTTCTTCCCCTGGTGTAACTCGCCCAATCGTCCAATTGCTCTCAGCTACACAAGGAAAACATGCTTTGAACTAATTACATTTTTCTCTGGCCTTAAATATGTGATCTGATGTTCCTCTGCAGATTTGTGTGTCAAATCTAAGAGCCGTGCAGCTCCTTTAAAATCATAAGGACACAAAAATAAAAGTGGGGAAACGTTCACACTTTATTATGATTAGAGCTGTTGTACAAAACCAAGAGCGTAAAGTCATATTATTCCTTTATAGATTACCTAACAGAGCACATCACACCATAATCTTCTACGCAAGAGCTGGAGCTGTGACGCCACACTGCACGCCTGCTTTAATAAGATACGAGCCCATCCGGGATGCCCTCTGTTTAATATCTGAATATGTAAAGAGTCGTATGAATATGTAAATATGAATATGAGGCAATTCAGTGATGCATTGAGGCAGCTGTTGCGAGCTCTACACTTACAAGGAAACATGTGTTGGCCCTGCAGGGCAGGTTAGGGTGACAAGACAGGTGAGCGGAGAGGGCAGGCGTCATCTGTGATGTGTGGACAACACCTGTAAGCCTGTGACATGCCGAAAGGACGCGAATATACACAGAGACGTAAAGAAAAGGTGGGAATAAATGCAGAAAAACAAACTCAGAAACGCGGTTATTCACAAGCAGCCTTAACGCAGCAGCATTCATCATTTCCAGCTCTCCAAAGACTTGTATTTCTTATGAGTTCAATTATTAATCTCCTCCTACACTATCATTTGAAATACATGCTGCCTCTGCACTGATTTCACTCCCAATAACACACGGAGCATAATCCACAGTCCCCGAACAAGCAACGGGAACACAGAACTCAAATGATAGATGGCTTTCAGCGTATTGTAAATAAACTAATGAAGCTGAGCCACACAAACAGGTGTAAACGCAGCCTCGGCGTCTGCTGGCGGTTCATGTGCAATATTAAAGCATCATATGCTGGTTCAAAGGTCACTCTGCCTGCTGTTCATGAAAGCCACATGGGACTGTTTTCATTTAGGATTCACTCCTCAGCACACACACACACACACACACAGAACTGCTCAATTTTCCAATAAACTGATGGGAATTCAGAGTGAAATCAAAGGCTTGTGGCACAAGGCATGCACAAAGTCGTATTCGAGGAAGCTTCCACTAAGCACATAAGCGAGCCACATCTCTAGGAGGCTTAATCAATTGAATATGACACGGCAATGCATCAAAAAATACAAGAGAGTCTCTAAAGAAATTTGGCTTCTATTACAGATGCATGAGGTGCAGCGGAACAGCACAGCCTCCCAGGACCTGACAGTGTTTTTAGATTACAATTGCATCCCAGCAGGGATCCCTACACTCTTCTAACCTCAGACTGTTTAGTGCTTAAAAATAGCTAATGATGATAAAACATGGCTCTGATCTAAAGTGCTGTGATGCAAAGAGGGTCCAACTCTTTGAAAGACATGCTCCAGCTTAGCAGGGACATAAAGGAGAGAGGGCGGCAGCCTCCCATCCACGAGAGACAGGGGCATTTAAAAGTTACACTGGCTTTGTGTAGTGAGCTCAAATCCTGGAAGGATGCACAGGCAAGGAGGACGATGTGGACAAATAATAAGACACAGCAGAAATAAGCAATAAACGAAATTCTAATCATTTGTCCAATATTATGTGTTCACACAATAACAGCGCAGACTTCAGCCTAACGTTCCTCGGCGTCCTGCAAGAAGCAGCAGTTCAACATTCAGGCTCTGCTCCCCGTGACTGCAAAACTTTGGCCCCGCTCACTGAACTTTCCCTGCGTGGACCCGGCTTCACGCCTCGGGACCCCGCAGAGCAGGCAGCCCATCCCGCCCCTTGCTCCTGCCCCCTCCAGAGGAGCAGGAGCAGGCTCCTCTCCACGCGCGTGGAAGTTCTGATGCCGAGAGCCGCAACAAAGTATCAGGACGGAAAGGAAACGGCAACAGTGTCGCTCCCCACGAGTGACAGAAGTGTGCGCACGGCAGCCGTGTTTCAGACACAAACACGCAAACTGGAGCCACGAGCAGAGGAAAAAGTTTATCGCGCACCTCCGAGGGGGTCACGGGGAGGAGGGAGGAAAGAGTAGAGCGGCTCCTGTGAAATTACCCTCGCTACTTTACAAAGTTGTGCCGCTCGCTCCTCCGCGCGCTCACACACACACACACGGCGGCTCGGTCACTTACTTTTCTCGCGCCTGGCTGTCGGAAGGGACGACGGCTCCTTTACCTTTGGCGTACATGCTGCTTCTGTTTTAAGACTTTTGCCCCACTCAACACCTGTCAAAGAAAGCAGCCAGCAAAACGCTCCATCTCCATAGCTACCCCTTTAGTGTTTTTACTCCCCCCTTCTCCTCCCCCTCCTCCTCCTCCTCCCTCCTCCTTCTCTCTCCTCTCCCTCCCTCTCTCTCTCTTTTTTTTTTTTTTACATCTCCAACATTGGCCACAAATCAGGCACAGTTTCTACTGGGGGGGACTTGAAACCGTCCTCCGTTGGATTTTTTTTCCCCTCCTCAGCCGCTGTTCCGCAGGCCTGCTCTCCCTCCCTCTGTTAAGCAAACGGTGGGGGCTCCTTAAAGGGAAACACACACTTCTTGTTTGCGGACCGCAGGAGGAAAGAGGAGGGGGAGATGGGAAATGCACGCTGGCGAGGACTTTGCTCTGTGGAGCAAGGTTTTTTTTTCTCCTTTCTTCATCCCGTGAATTTAAATGTCAGTGCCCACTTCTAGCGCTTTCGCACCTTTACCTGTCGGTTATTTGTTTTAAACGTGGATTGTGTTAAAGATGGATGGAGGTGTTCTGAAAGGTGAACCCAAAGAGCAGCCAGCAGGGGGCGTCACCTCTGGTTATTTAAACACTGCTCGCTTTATAGAAGTCTATGGAGGGAAAGGTCGTCCATTACGTCCAAAGTAAACACTTTTTCATAGAGCTTTTGGGCTTAGTCCACAGTTTCGAGTCATATTGAATTAAGCATGATGTTCATTTTTTAAATTATGATCATTATTAATGTCAGACACTTTATGCAGGTGTGCTTCAGGGGGTGTTTTTCAACCCACGACATGGGCAATGATGAAAACGCTAAACTCAAAGCTTCATAACTCGAAGCTATCCAGTTGGTGATACCGCCACTTTTTAAACATCAATGGAAAGAACAAATGTGATGCTTTGATTTTCAATAACGGCACAAACAGTGTTGTGCTCTGGTCTAATAATGAGAAAACCAACAGAAATGCTTAGCTGTCTATTACTACTGCCCGTCACCCCTCCCAGGGTAAGAGCTGCTCAAGTTGGATCTCCAGAGATAGCCGTCTGGTGTTATAGAAATACGGTGTAAGTATGTTTTTAGAATAACTAGCAATCTCCTTCAGTGGATTATGTTTCGGAGTTAAATCTACCCCTCCATCTGAACCCGTTTAGCCCGATTAGCCCCTTCAGCACCATCATTTCCTCCTTTGCACGCTGGTCGTGAAGTTGCAGAGGAACAGAGGCACACCACGCACTTCGGCCTCTTGTGCACGCAGTAAAAATGAGACTTAATTTACTTAATGAACCTGAACTTGTGTGGAGGTTGGAGGTGTGGATTTGACTTTCCTTCAGTTTATCTTCCATTATAAATTCAATTCCAATTTAATTTCATATCAACTTTCATGCACACATGAAGCTCACAGTAGTTGAAGTAGTTAAAAATAGACGACAGGAAACAGAATTTAGTAAATTTGTACAACAGTGAATTTTTAGTTACCTAAAGCATACACTACATGGTCCAGTGTGCTGGGTCGCCTACACGTCACACCTACAGGGGCTGATCATCCGTGAAGCTCCTGGTGTACGGTTTCCATGATGGTAATCCCGCTGGAGGTTTGGAGCTCAGCTGATCTTCTCAGCACTCAGTGAAAGGGTTAGGGATAAGGGAGACTCTGGCATGCCAGAAGCACAATGCACAACCAGCTGGGCATAGTGTAAATATGCACTGCACGTGAAACTGCAGGTAACGGTCAATATTTAAGGTAGAATAAGGGACGAAACAATTTTTTTCATCATGCGTGATGTCCCAACTAAAACGGGACAGCTGGAAACCCTACTGTAACTCCTTGTGGTCTCCCAGGTTATGGTTGCTAAACACTTGCACTTTGCAATAATAGGGCAGTCGTGGAAATAAGAAAACCTATTGCAGCACCACTCTCTTTAGAACAATGAAGCATACTCTCACAAATGTTTCTAAGGGACATCTGAGAACACCTGAAGATTTAAAGGTGTGGTCCAGAACTTTTATCGATATGTTGTCCATCAAACTTCACCAAACCAGTTTATCTCCACGTGCAGATATCGCAGAAGCTGATCCTCTAATGCTGATGTTCTTGTCTTGTGATAAAATTCACTGCAAACTGTAAAGTTTACAGCTCTACTTCACTGTAACTCTAGATAAAAGTCATATGTGCCCTGAGTGTTCCTGATCTATGACTGAGTTATTGCATATTTTCAGTTTTTTTGTGATAGAAGCAACTAAACTTAAACTTCACCCTTACCCTATGTGTCTGCATGATAGCATTTGTGCTTTGTGTTTATTTGCACCAGGCTACCTCTGAACATCTTTAGATTAAAGTCGTGAACAGTGTTGGTCAAGTTACTTGAAAAAAGTAATCAGTAACAAAAATGCAATCCCGTTACTTTACTGATTGCTTATTTTCAAAAGTAATTAATTACTTAGTTACTTTTTAAAAACATGATTTACAACCTGAATAGGTGATAAAGCGATAGATCTTTCAGCCCAATTCTACTTTTTCTGCATAATCCATCATACAAAATGTAATCAAATGGAAAAGTCTCTTTTTAAAACTTGTTTTATTAGTTTTAACCCTTTAACTTTATGCATCAAGCAAAAATTAAATTATATGCAACATTCTCTGACTGGAAGAAATTTGTTTAACATTTAAACCTATTTTCTGCACATTCCAGCACATAAAATAAAATATTTTTTGTGTCTACACTCACTCTTTCAAATAGATGCAAGTAAAACACAGCAGAAAATAAATAAAATCAAAGACTCAGCGGTCCTGTTGCTCTATTTTCACCTGTAATGCAGGAGTGGGGTAGGCGGAGGTTTACCCTGATGCAGGTGTGCCACAGCCGTCAGTGGAAGAATCCGCGAGTTTCTCTGTGAATTTCCCATTACGTCGTAGCGCACTCGGTGCTTGCTCGGAAGTTTAGGGGTTTTTTTCGCTGTAAAAAGAAGTTTTCTTCCCACACACAACGGACACTAATGTTTTTGTCACTTTTTATGGGATCAAACTCAAACTAAGGTCAGTACTTCCACGCTTTAAACGCTGCACGCTCATACTCTCTCCCGCACTCGATATATTATCCATTGTTGATCTGCACACAGCTGTTGTCACAAACGTCGCACTCGCTTACGTCACTGTCGTGAGACATTCTCGCAAAAAAATCACGGTTTTAGTAACGCAGTAACGCAGCGTTCCTACGGGAAAGTAACAGTAATCTAATTACCGTTTTTGCAATAAACGGTAATTATTCGTTTATTAGTTTATTTACTTTACTCGTTACTTGAAAAAAGTAATCGGATTACAGTACTGCCCATCTCTGGTCGTGAACATAGTGTGACATTTTTAACTCATTCTGTGTTTGTGACTTTGATCACAGTGAAATAAACTTTGCTATAATGCACTCTCTGACACAAAGACAGAGAAAGTACCAGGCTCAGTGCAGTAAACACTGCTTGCACTGGTATGTTGTGAGTCGTGCTTCATATTTGTGTGCGTCCCATGGCATCTTTCCATTATTTCTGCACAGTCATGTTCAGGTTACTTTATTGTTACATACACCAGACACAACCATGTTTCAGGACAATAAATCAGAAAAGGGAGCGAGTCATCGGGTAATAAAACCTCTGTGCACAAGTGTTTGCAGACAAGTCAGCAATCTGCTAGCTAACAAAGCAGCCAGAAGGAGGCTTTTGCATCAGCGCCCTCTTTGTGAGCACTTTGACCCGGTGACAGCCAGCAACCATTCACCCACATCCATTTTCAGGGTTGCTGGCTGATTCTAGGTCTGCATGAGTGAGGGCTTATAGACATGCTGTGCACAATAAATAAGATAAAATAAGGCCCCTGTGGATTTGTCAGTGAGGAAATGTTGCCACCTAGCTTGTTTTCTATGATCTGTTATGGAAATGAACTCTGTGAGCGTCACCAGGGTCTTTCAGGCACAGAGTGCGTGTTGGCCGAGGGTCAGGTAGCACGACAGCGGTCAGCACATTATTACCTGTCCTGTTAAACCTTGTCATCACATGAGTCAGACCCTGATGTTGTTGAAGGTCATCTGAACATGTCATTAAAAAAGACTCTTTTTCACCAACTATCGATCTACGCTGAATTAACAAGAGGCCGAACCTTGAAACTGCTTGAACTGTGTTTACAGCATCCATCACTGGTTCGCACTGTCACAGAGAGGCAGAGCGCCGGGCATTTTTTCTTTTCACCGATTGTATTTCTACTTGTATTTTCCTCATAATCTTCCGAGTTCTTAACTCATGCACCTCTTTATTCACAGTTCTGACAAATTTGACTCCGAATGAGAAGCATTGTTGCCGTCTTGTCAGAGCAGATGTTACAAACAGCTCTGAGGTTTGCGTCACTGAATCTGGTTTCTCAGCAGCAAAAGATCTTTTGTCGTTCAGATAATTAAAGAATAAATAATGAAGGGTTTGTGTTTGGTTCGAGAAGCTGTGAGTTAATCAAGGGCGTTCTTGGTTATCACAAGGGAGACTTCAGCAGCGGCGTCCTGTGCCAAGTCACACTCGCTGCTCTGCACGGAGAGCAATCATCTTGCAGTCGGATCAAAGCTTCTACTGTATTTCACGTCTCGCACAAGGCCGCCGTCTCATGGCGAAATCTTTGGCTGGTTTCTTGTTAGCGAAAGCGGGATGGATTATTATTACTCTTTCCAAATCTGCCACCTCAGTGACCCAAGGGTAACCCCCTTCTTTCTCTGGGACTTACATATCTGACTCCAATTACAAAGCAGCTGTAGGGAGGTAGCATGTTATTCCGTATCACTGAGTGTGATCAGCTCAGTATAACAGCTCCTGTGATTAGCTGCTAGATCCTTTAAGTAAGTCACATTTGTGGCGTTTGTTACCCAAGCGTAAAGGAAGGATGTACTTTTGATCTTTTATATCCTGTAACATGCTCACCTATCATGCTGGCTAACTGCACAAGGTGATCTGTGCATTATACCGTAAACAGGAAAAAGTTTTCCTGTTTTCACAGGATGGATAGTAAATAAATGAATGAAATTAGTGGGCTGAGCGTTTAATTTAAATGTGTAAAACTGTAATTTGAAATTATATCAACATAAAAGTAGCATGTCGTGTGTTTTACCTTAAATAAAACCAAGTGTACAACTAACAAAGATACAAACTGTTTGTGCCTCGTGTCGCGCCATATTAAATAGAGAGGAACGTACTTTTCCTTTTATTTTCTGTCTCTATTTTTGTTTTGGTTGGGCTTATCCTCATTCAGATAAACAGTGTAGTTGCACAGCCTTGAACACGAGCTATTTCTAACCACAGTGGTCTTCTCTTCCTTGAAATGAGTGTTAAATTCTCGTTTCCCCGCTCCAGTCTGCAGAGTGCACTCTTTCCATTCATGTTATGCAACAGCTTCGCGAGTAAGGGTCCGCAATAGATGTGCAGGCATCTAGTACCCCTGTTAGGTCTCGGCTCTGCCCTGACGTCGGCCTCCACAGGAAGGAAAAACACAATAAGCTGCGATCCAGACCAACAGAGGAATTCCCCCAGTCCCTGCCTTAGTGAGGCCAAATTATAATTAATCACAGGTTGAATAATTCAGCGCCGAAACGAATGGAAGCCTTTTTCAGCCCATTTCTCGGCACCTGCCTCCAGTGTTGTCCCCAGAGCCTGTGTGAGTGTGTGCATGTGTGTGTATAGGTCATGTTTGTATATATGTTTGTGTGGCGACGGTGAAGTGGGGTGGGGGTTCTGGAGAGCCAGTAGAAAGAGAAGAATGCAACCTCAAAACAGCCAAACACAAGACAGCCGTGAACCCTCCGCCCTGCAGTCCATATGAGTCAGCCCTGACTCGGAGTGGCCCCTTGATCTGCTTCTTCTCTTCTCCTTCACTCGAGGTCCATCTTTCCTCCCCTTTTCAGCTTGACTTACAGAAGAAAAACTGCCCCTTCAGACTGTCACTTTTTATGTCACTGTGCATGCAGCTGGGGTTGGAGTGAACACGGGACCACTCTCATGTGGAAAAATTATCACTGATTATCATACCTTCCATGTAAGTGTGAAGCTAAACAGCATCAGTCACTACATCACCGAGCCATTGTTAATATAAAACACACTGCCTATTCAACTCTTGGCTGTCAGTCCATCACTGGATTGAAACCAGTGTCTCCAAATCCCGCCTTCATAAACAAACGGGCTGTGTTTTGTTGCTAGGTTTGAATAATGCACGGTGTACGCTATTATATACTATTTAACTGAAAAACTACACGTTTCAGCAAAGACCACAGAAAATAACGAGCTTGCAGGAAAATGCAACAGTGAGAAAATAAAAATCCATCTGCACTGACACATCTACTGCCACTGAAAGATTTTTGAAACTGTAAGCCTCTGCTTATATAACTTCAAACCGGCTGTTATCCTAACTCTGAACCTGTCTGTCTGTTATTATGTCAGTCTGTCTGCTGTTATGTCTGCATGCCTACCTACCTGCTGTTATATCTAGCTGCCTGCCTTCCTGTCTATTTGTCTGTTTTGATTTACGTCACTCCTCTTGGTCACCAAGTTCTTCTGTGCCATTCCCAAATGGTCGGCACCCTCCCCACCCCGCTTCATCCGTCTGACACCCAGCGGCTACTGTGGGCCTCTGCTGTGGCGAAGAAAAGCTGCGTGCACTTCAGCGCTGCCATAATTAGAGACAAAGACAGAAAGAAGAACGACAGACGTCTCTCATTGCTGCTGCGCACCGCTGTTGCAGGCACACGTGAAAGAAATCAAAATCAGCTCCATCGCAAATCTTTGCCATGCAACCTTATAAAACCGTTTAAAGTCATTGCAAACTTTAAAAACACAGTTTATCATATTGCATTTGACAACACAAAAAGCCGTACATGCTAAAACACATCTGTGGTGCATTGTAGCTCTTTTGCCTTTTAACCTGAACATGCCACTGCTTTCAGATTTATCGCGATCTAATGCCACTTTATTTATTATTGGAACCCCAAAACACAGGACAGGTGAAGCGTTCACGGGCGTTTAAATAGAAAACACTGCCATGTTTAAAACAGCACAGGTGCCTTCACTGGTTGGTGTTTTTTACGCCACTTATGATGAGGAAATATGATCCAGGGGGATCGTATGAATAACAGATCCATGTGTTGAAGCCTTATCATAGGACTTCATAAAACACACCAGGTAACAGTACCAGAAGTAATTTAATACCTCTTGACTGGAGTAGCTGCAATGTGGCTCAGGAGGTAGAGTCAGTCCATCAACTGTCCATCAATCAGAGGGTTTATATTTCAATATCGAACTCCTGCTGTCCTTATGTGGAGTGCGGCGAGCTGCTCAAGCCTAAATTGCTCAATTAGATCGATAAAATGCGCAGAACGAACTGTGGAAATGCAGTTTTTAGTGCTGTGTGTTCCTTTGTGCTGAAGATAAGTGATGTGATGAACCAAAGCTTGTTAAGCCACAGTTTCCCCCACCTGTCTTCACCTGCTGGAGTTTAGTTCCTAAAAGAAACCAACTTGAAACCAGTAAATATCTAAAACAGGTGTAATACAGGTTTGGGGGACTCCAAGTTATTTATTTATTTGCATATTTGAGTGACATCTGTTGGAGAGGTTAGTTGCAGTGAGGTGTGAGTGTGGGTTATATAGTATTCACGTCTCTGGGGACGATCGTTTCTGGGAATCTGCACTTTTGTCTGACTGGAACATCCATTGTGTCCCCCTGATAGGTGGTAGCAGCAATTATTTCATAAGGACAAATTGCTGACTTTTGTTTTCAAGCCTGTTAGTTATTTTTGTGCGTCTGTGTGGTTAGAAGCTTTTAGCTCCAGCACACCCTGAAGAACTGGGTGTTTTTCCTCACCAACACAGCGAGTTTGCAGGTGCGGAAGAATGCACTGCTGGGGGGATATTGTGTATATTGTGTTGTTCAGACTGTCTTGCTTTGCTTTTTGAATGGTTTTTTTTTGGTATTTCCTTCTATTCCTAGTTATTGTTGATGTGCTGATCTGAGTTTAAGGCCTAGCTCCAATGCTTTCACTCAGTTTCAAAGAGCAGATATGGTTGATTTGGCAGCAGAGTTGGGCTGGTCAAAAACTGGAAAAGGGTCAGAAAGGGCTGAATTAAGAAGCACTGCTGAAGAACTAACTATGACTGCCAAACCTCTGGCGGTAGTCCAGGCTCCACTGACTACATCACTTTCACAGTGATTTGGTGGAACTTTATCATTCGATCAGAATCTGCAACTGGAGAAAGAAAAGGCAAAAACTAAGAAGAAGGGATTAGTCTGAATTCAAGCATTACAGGGAGACATGAGGTAGTGATGGAAAGGGAGAGCAAAAGTGGAACAAAAGCTGGGGCTGATAAAGACAAGCAAAAGATGCGTATCCTGGCTGGAACTGTAAGGGTAAACTTGCATCTTCTGTTTAAATTTGATACGAAAGAACACAACAGAAAAACATGTTGTGTTTGAACGTGTAGTTGCCATAAAACCTCCGTAGTTGCCATAAATGCTCTTCCACGTCTGTTTGCCTCATCTGAAAAAAGATGTAACAGTATAATGTCAAAGTTGCAGTAGCTTTCAACTAAATTGTAATTTCAACCAACAGATAATACCAGCTCCACACTATCCCATTTCAGAGGCTATTTGAAGATCTGATATGGTTTGTGTGGGCTGCTGCCAAAGAGTACGGCTGGAATTGACTTCTTGTTGACTGTTATGTGTAAAAAGCATTCACCCGTTTAAGACCAGTGATGGGAATAACGGCGTTACACGTAACGGCGTTACTAACGTTACTAGCGTTACTAAACTTTGTCAAGATGACAAAGCAACAAGGTGATATATATACCAGTTTTTAAATTGTGTTGATAGGCTACGTAAAACCAGAGTCATGATAAACAATATATATGTGTTTTTTCCTCAATAGTTTCATTTATGTTTACTGTCTAAGGACAGCGCTAGCAAGCACTCTCTGCTCATTGTTTTGTTTTGTTTTTTTTATTTTTTGACCATGAGCAGAATCAGAATCAGAATCAATAAAGTATTCTGATTCTGCTCATGGTCAAAAAATAAAAAAACAAAACAAAAAAATCCCACCCTTTTGTGTTGGTGGAAAAATGCACCATGTCAACCAAGCAAAAATGACATGGCAACATGACGTTTGGTTGTTTAGGAAGAGGGGGGAGTTTTAGGAGTGACAGCAAGAGAGAGAGAGAGGGAGAGAGAAAGAAAGCGAGTTTTGAGATGTGAGCAATTTGTGACTTTTAGCGTGTTTTTAGTGTGTTTTTAGTGTGTAGTTAATGTGTTGTCTTGTGTAGTTAGTGTGTAGTGTTGTGGATAGTTTTGTATTGTGTTTCAGAACAATGAGGCGACTGCTGTCTCCAGGTAAAAAAACAGGAGGAGTGATGCATCTGCTGTCAGACCTGCAGGTATCAGGCTGTGGATGTTCTCCTTTATAGTGGACAGAAATATTTGGAGTGGCATCGTATTGAATGCAGAACAGCTGATTGTTATCTAAATAGTTTAAAGTGGTTATAAAAAAGGGTAAAAGGTAAATGGATGCAAATAACTTTGTTGTTCGCAAGACTTGTGCATCTAATTAAAAAATTTACAATTTATATTTGCAGTTAAAGTTATGAAATATGATTCATTAAACATGTTTGTGGTTATTACAGTAAAAAATATAACTTTTTCTACTCGGATTTTATGTTTTTTGTCTGATTTTAGATCAGTTGTGTTAATACAGTATGTCAAAATGAAAACATAACTGTAAATTCAGACACGTGAGGTTGTGCTGAAAAGAATGATACCAAACAAGGCAAAGTAAATTGTTTTTAAAGGTGAAATGTAGAGGAAACATCAAAAGTAGTTAAAAATGGCCAATTATACCCTGGACCCTAGAGGGTTAAAACTTTTTTTAAAAGTAAGGCAAAAGTTATTTTTCAAGTAATTAATTACTTGTAGAATCTTGTAACTCAGTTACTAACTCAGTTAATTTTTGGAGGAAGTAACTAGTAACTATAATTATAATTATAATTAAAAGTAACTTGCCTAACACTGTTTAAGACTGAAGGCTTTTACTCGTTTCATGTCCTTTGGTGTCTAAAAAGTTGTGCAAACAGACCAGGAGAGTCATTTCATTTTGCATGTGTGCAAAAGATGTAAAATGAGCCATCATGTGCATGCGAACCTGAAGGAACACAGAAATCTATCGTGCACTTCTTCTGAAGTGGACTTTCTTGGGACTGTGAAGCGGGCCCGCCTTATGGAGATGCTTCAAAACAGCAGAGGTTCCAATCATATCAAACTTTTCTTTGGACACACAGTAGGGAGTCCACTAGCTCTGTGCTTAGTGGTAAGTTGAAAAATAGCGAGCCTGATTCCAAGCTAGATCTATAGATCTAGATTTAAAGAAACAGTGGCATATTTTGTATGCCAGGATATTAATCTCTACACATATTACACATATTAATTCCTATGCAGATGATGCTGTGTTATATTTAACTGTGAACCCAGGAGGCACAAATTAGTTACTTAATGTATAGAGTTAAAGATATAAACGCCTGGATCAAATGTCATTTTCTACTTAAAAATTTGGTCAAAAGTGAGATTTGTGCATGTTGCTGTAAAAAAATGAAAAAAATAAACTGGCTAACCAGACAATGACTCTGAAATGCATTATCATGGGCTTTAGTAAAAACGTAATTTTAATTCCCTCCTACTGTATTTGAATTATAATTAAATGAATATGCAGGACTGTTTTGTTTCACTTATGCACTATTTCTGACTATCTCACTGTCTCAGAGTGATGCTGAAAAACTGGTTCGTTATTTCTTCAAGGGCGCACTTGCTGCAATTCGTGATTTTTAGTCTCCGCTAAAAGCTCCTTGAAAAGCCTTTAGTTAAAACATTTCAAAGAGGGTATTAACGGGGACTAGGAAGAGACCATAATTCTCCTTCTCCTTGTTAGCTAGTTAAGTTCTCAGAATAATCAGACCCTGTCAAAAGACCACATTATCCCAATAGAGTACTGAGCTCTCTCAGACTGCTGGCTTGCTTTTGGTTCCTAGAGCTCCCCATCCCTGGTCTCTTCTTGTTCAAAAGAAGTTCTTCTTTCCCACTGTTGCCAAGTGCTTGCTTATAAGGAATTGTCAATTGTTGAGGGTTTCTCTATAATACAGTAGTAGATCTTTACCTACTTTAAATTTATTGGATGAGATAGTATGGTGGTTTTTGTTGCAATAGCTCTACTGTGGTTGTGTCTTTCACCAACATTTTTAGAAAAGAATGTCCTTCCTGCTTCTTTTTCAGTACGTTCAGTCATGGCCAGCTAAATTACTCCGTGTCTGAAAAGGAGATAATGCACTAACTTAGGCTCTAATGTTTTTTGAATTTCACATTGGACCATCATTGCAGTGATTGTGTACATATTAATTTTCTATCCAGGGTGCAGATTGATATCCATTTATGCACAGGTTGAGTTTACTATCATCAAGTGGCCTATTATTTTTAATAGTTTTCATCAAGTTTTTCTTTTCTGTTTTTAACCAGATGATGTCTCATTTGTTGGTTGATAAATGCTGACAAAGTGTTTGGAATGACATGAAGATAAAACAGCTTAATTGACCCACTCCTGGATCCTGAGTGCACAGACCTTATCGATCTTATTGGTCAAGGAGACAAACTAAATAAAGTGCTTAAGCGACTTCAATCACCCACAGGGAACACTGGTGCAATGCAGAATAAACAGCACTGATAAGGGCAAAGAAAGTTTGTAGTTAAATTCCTGCTGTTGCAGGACCAGTGAGTGTCTATTTAAAAATAAACAGCTGACAGCAGGAATTGAATTGAATGCTTGAATTGGACTCTCTGTGACGGCTATGGCAACATAATGAAACAGCAGTATATGTGCAGGAGGATCGAATTCTGATCTAGCATACGTATCTTCCTTTGGAGAGCTAAGACCAGTCTGTTTATGGGCTAAAACTATTTTCTTTTACCTTTTTCTATTTAGTTTTTTTCTGTATTGTTCAAGGCGTTCCCAATGGCTTTCCCAACATCATTTTTCAAAGTAAATTCCTTTTTTCTTTAGTTTAAAACATGTCATTTAACAGGTAAGGCTGCACGTCAGCCTTAATACCTTTTCTTAAGCTCATATGTGAGCTTAACGAGGGTAGGGCAATTAAATACACAATTAAACACAGTGCATTAAAATAAAACAAAAAGAAAATATAAATTGGGAACAAGCTACGTATAAGTTCCTGTTTTAGGGTAGCACATTCTGATGGACGCATCACGGGCAACTCAGAGTATCTTGCCCAAAGATCCTGTGGCATGTGGAATGGAGGAACCAGGGATCAATCCACTGACGGTCCAACTGGAAGATGACGCGCTCCATCACCTGACCCTGGCCACCTTCTGAAATGACACAAAAGGTGAACATGAAGAAAAGAGGGCACTGCTGTTAGGCTTGTTGCTTCCACTGTGTTTCACTCTGTGGTTTTCTCGACATGCTGTATTGTACTTCAGAATGACACAGAACATATGTACTGTTACAACATATTTACAGATGGCCCTACAAGAACATAAATGAATAAACATATCCCACAATAAATGAGGCTATGGGAACACATCCCACCATTTTCACTTTTTAAAGGTAGACTGGACTTATCCAAAACTGACAAACAAACCCAGGCACAGTCTTTACCAAGACATGAAAGGCTGTGGCACCTATGACGGGTGAGATCCCACTGTGACACCTTGTCCAACCACAAGTGCTTTGACATCACTGTGAGTAGTTACAGGAAAACTGTTTGGCCATTGACCAGGAATGAAAATGATGAAATAAAGATGAAAAAAAAAAGTATGGATGGCTGGTTTGACTATGATGGAGTAAAAACATTGCAACAACTTGCAAAGACAAGGGCAGCCACGAATGCTTGGACTTGCTGCTGCTGTGAGCAGCGTGCAACACGCAATGCCTCGTGCTCGTTTTAAGGGTCACGTGACTTTTTTGCTCCGGTTGGGTCAGGCCCAACCTACGCTGAGAGTGGTGCGAGACTACAAGCCTCTGGCAAGGCGAAAAAATTCCCACCACACTATATCTGAATTGAGGCCCTGAATTTGTAATCATATCTGGATCCAGACTAGAATTTCTTTAGAACATAAAAAAATCTCTTAAGGTTTATCTATGAAAATATGCTATGCAATGTCAAATTTGGCCCTTTCTTACAAAGTTAAGGAGAACTTCCGGGTCCAGATCAACATCGGGAGTGATGTCAAATGTTAATTGCTTACAAAATGAGCCATTTCCAAGCTCTGTTCAAAGGGTGGCTTTGTTCTCTCCCAGAGACAGGGTGAGGAGCTTGGACATTTAAAGGGGGGCTCACAGTTCAGCTGCTGTTCCTCCACATTGAAAGGAGGCAGTTGAGGTGTTTTGGGCATGTTGTACCAGGAGGAGGCCCTGAGGCAGACCCACAACTCAACAAAAAAACAACATACCTCAGCTGGCTTGAGAACAACTGGTTATAAACGCGATGAGCAGGAAAAAGTAGCCCGGCTGTGGGAAGTCTGGGCTTGTCTGCTGGATGGATGGATGGATGGATGGTATTAAACCGGGGTAAATTAAGAGCGAGCAGTGGTTAAAAACAGATGGATACAAACCTATCTTCGTGTTTGAAAGGACCTACGTGTCTGAAATAAAATAATGATAATAAATAAACACTACAACAGAAAATTAAGCTGAATGCAATGTGTTTTGAGTCTCAGACACACCTCCAAATGGATACACCTACACAGATTTGACAGTTTATCAGATCAGTCTAATACATTCTTACATGCAGGTAACATTTTTCACAATGTTTAAGGATATATTTAAAAATATACAATATGATCCAATTAGATGATGCGTTCAGAGTACTTATAATTCTTATTTTCTACCTGTGCCTTTAAGAAGAAGGAGAAGAGAAGGAAGGGTGAGAGAGAAGCAGGGGGAAAGTGACAGAGAGAATGAGAGAGAGGCGGTGGTGGTAATGCTCTCATATGTTTTCTTTCTGTGGGAAGTGGTACAGCCCCTCCACAGTACAAACATGCACATGCATGAACACACACCTATGTTCACCCCCAACCACGCACGCACGCACGCACGCACGCACGCACGCACGCACG
>NW_005187424.1:493705-509972 GCF_000239375.1 Pundamilia nyererei | reverse complement strand
ACACACACACACACACACACAGACAGACAGGAGGACAACGCATCTTTTAACTTGTGAGAGAGGGTCTTATCCTCTCAGAGAGAGGGAAGAGAAAGTCGTGGTGATGAGCTTATTCCACAACTGAGACAGAAAGAAAGACTTGAATGGTAGCTGATGAACCACAGGTGCTACCACAGAGAATGTAATGGCATTGCTCCCACCGGAGG
The DNA here is from genome assembly GCF_000239375.1 of Pundamilia nyererei. Classification (NCBI taxonomy): domain Eukaryota; kingdom Metazoa; phylum Chordata; class Actinopteri; order Cichliformes; family Cichlidae; genus Pundamilia; species Pundamilia nyererei. The sequence goes on along the minus strand of NW_005187424.1, from coordinate 509,766 downwards.
AAGTCGCGATGTCCCCGCTACGTCCCGTCTGATACAATACAGGAAAACATGGCTGCAGCGTAACCACCAGTACATCCCCATTACTGCTGGGTGATAACTGAGGAAGCATTGCTCTGGATTTTTCCAGTGTGGCTTCCTGCTTCGTTTTAGATGGAAACCACTGACAACCAGGCCCAACCCGACAAAGCCACACTGAAACGTGTGGTCACATCCTGCATCTGCTCGCTCCCTTTCCATCATCCATTATCCAGCGTGCTCCACGCTGCCATCCTCCACCTCCCCTCCACCACACCATATAGGCTCTGAATTCTTCAGATGGAGAGTCAAATTACCATGACAGTGCTGAGGAGGACGGCGGGCCGCAGTCGGATGGGAGCAAGTGAGAAGTGAGAGTGGCAGCTAGCTGTTTCTGTAACAGGCTTTGTGGTACCCTGATCCCCTAAGCTGAACCTGGAGGGCCGCGGAAAACTGCAGTCACACTCTGATAAGGATGAGCGCAGCGGCGATGGTGAAACACGCGCCGCCTGTGACTGGCGAGGAGGCAGGCAAATTGCATCATCAGCGTGAAGGCAGCCACCACGCCAAAAACACGCCTGAGTGGAACTTGAAAAAAAGAGGCTGTGCCAAGTCCCTCTTCTTCCTCCTCCTCCTCCTCTAACAGAGCGCCCAGCTCCATCCCTGCCCTCCCACCCCGCCTGGCTCTGTCACATCTTTTAATTCTGTCTCAGAACATGCACATGAGCACACTTGCCAGCGTGCATGCCCACACTAGCGCGTGCATTTTCTGCATCGGTTTGTTTCTGCTGCATGTCTCCCACGTGCCCTCCGATACCACTGCCAGCCAGCACAGAGCACTGTGACCTCCCCCTGCCCTCAAGCTTTGTGTGTGTGTGTGTGTGTGTGTGTTCACGCACACATGTGTGTTTATGCATGCGTTCAGAAGTGGGGGATGGGGTTTAAGCAGACGGGTAATGGGGGTTGTAACACCAGGGAGTCAGGCATTGACGCTCGTCTGCTCCTCTGTGCCCTACAAGAGAAAACTGGTGCTGTTATGAACATCAGTGGCTCCCGTAGCTTCACAACACGAGCTTCCAAAGGTGAAAATACATAAGAAAATGACACCTTCCAACTTTTGCTGCCATTAAACATTAAGCTCTGTTCTTTTCATCGCATTTTCCAGATCTTTTTAGTCTGAGCAACAGAAATCATTTACAGTGCCATGGAAGTAGCACTGTACGTAACGAAAGTGGAATGACTGGTATTTAAGACAAAAACGCCGTGACTGGTTTATGGAGACAATGGAGTGAGACGAATGTGTTGTCAGCTGCTTGTACATTTGTCTATCTCGACTTAACTGAGTGAGATGTAAAGGCAGGGTCAACGAGGGGACAGTAGCTGACAGGATCGCTGGAGGTGGGTGTTATGCGAAGGGTGTGGAGGGTGTAGGAGTGGGCAGGGAGACTGGATTGTGATCCTGTCAGTTTATAAAGGAAGGGCGGGGGTGGTGCTGGGCTTGGTGATATGAATAATACCACACAGAAAGTAAACAGCCATTCTTAACTCCTACACCAGCTGACTGGCAGATAGAGAGGGTGGGGGGGCAGACAGGGACAAACACAGAGAAGAGGATCTGGAGACACTTCTATATGAAGTATTCCTAATTTTTAAGCTCCCAAAATAGCCTCGGTGGGATGATGAATTTAGAGCTGCCTGCAGTGTCAGGAGAGAAGGATGGAGGTATTGTGTAGTTCTCCCCCCCCTCATCTCAGTTTAAACGTCTCGATAGACGGACCCATGGGAGGCTGTCTTTCGAGTGAACCCTGCTCCTGCTTTAAACTTCATTGCAAAGATCTTGAAGAAAGAAATAAAAGAAGGTAGGGGACGGTGCGCGGAGGCTTTTGTTTCAGTTTGTAGAGTAAAATCAAAAGTGAGCTAACACTATGGGACGCCAGGGGAACGCCACCGCAGGCTCTATATTGTGATGGAGGCCTTTTTGGGGGGTACATAAGAAGAGTGTGTGTACATGTGTATATTTATACAAGTGTGTTTGAGGGATGTAAAATCATCCCCTCTGCCTCTTTTGATCTCAACTTTACATTCACTTAAAGTGGCTCAAACCTAAAACGGGTGTTAAGAAGTGGGTGGGGGTGGGTGGGAGCAGCATTTACTGGGGCTGTTTTGCTGCGTTTTTCCCTGTGTGTGCGTGCTTTAGTACATGTGTGTGTGCGTGAGACATGGAAACGGGGTGTAAGTCTTGCAGAAAATAGGTTGATGTGACCTACATATCCACGTGGCTTCTAATTAGCATACACCCAGTCTTAAAACATGGGAACACACACACACACACACACGCACACACAAAGGCCAGTTACAGTGACGTGTTACAGAGACAGCCAAGAAGAGGGCTATTTACATTATTTGCACTGTGTTCTTTGTTTGCTATTTAACCGTCTCAACACCAGAGCAGATGGCACTCTCCTCACACACGCACGTGCACCCCCGAACACACACACTCCCATACACCCACACCCCCACACACACACACGCACCCACACACACACAAACAAATCTGTAAACATTCACGTTGCTAAAAAAATGACATTTTAATGATTACATGCCAAGCAATTTTATGATGATGCTCAAACTCTGCTGAATGCACTGTGGATCAATGTACAACAGCAGTTTAAGCTAGGTAATTAGAGTTCTCATTAAATCCTAAACTCTAACAGGTAGTCTCTTTGTGACGATGGCATGAAAAAGGCAGATGACTAAAGCCCGTCTAAGTGTTGGCATCATATCGTTTGTCTACCAGAGAGCACTCTGTAACTATCCTGCTCCCAACACAACCATCTGAGCAGAGCGTATATAAGTTAATAAATAACCACACATGACAAATGTGACCAAGTATCAGTATCAGTCTTATATATCAGGCTGAGGCTTTTTCCTGTTGTTTACACCTGCATGCTTCATAAGGCGAAAATAGAGTTTATACTACTCTAACAGTCTGAGCTCTCTGAGCAGCTCTCTGTCATCTCTGTGAGGATATTCAGGAATAGCTCTCCAGGCTTCTTGAAGGACATTCAAAGCTCTTCTTTGTTCTGTTCTCTGTCAGAATGATCCCACACTGCTTCAGTAATGCTGAGGTCCGAGCTCTGGGGAGGCCCATCCATGACTGATGGTGTTGCCCTGGGTGTTTTTCTGTCTGGTATGATTCCTAATTCCATCAATATTTCCAATATTTAATCAGCTTCCTCAGTAATAATAATGAACATATTTCTGATATAATACATACACCACATCATAAAATTTCATTTACTTTTATAGTTATTGCCCCAGACCTCTGCACAATAGCTTATGTAAGGTGCAACCAGTGAACAGTAGAGAATATGAAGTGGTCCAGTCTAATACCTGCTTTGCCTTGTTTAGGATTGCAGTGCGTCTTGATGCTTTTTACTTTGAAGGTGAACCTTCTCCATTTCCGGTTTGCGTCACACTTTTTCAAGTTCTGAAGCAACCAGAGCAATCACTAGGAGATTTTTAAAAGCTTCTTTGCATCCAGTCACACCCAGCAAGTGCCAGCACCATCCAGTAACCACTGCCAAACCAGTTGAGGGATCCACATTTTTTTCCTCCGGCTGGTAGTTTTATCACGTCCAGTACAGATTGTAACAGATTGTTAGTTACTTTTAGCCAAGTCGAGGGTTTTTTGTTTGTTTTAACAGAAAAGCATTTTTTTTATTTTATTTGAATTTTTGTTCAATTTTATATTTGTCTTTAAACCCACCAAACATTAACCACAGAAGTGGCGGGTCCGAAAACTGTTTGTGACATAATTTGTAGCTCTTTGAAAGGCACCAACAAACTGTGTCCTGTCAACAGCGACATCAAATCAGAACGAATCGCTTTGAACGACGATGACAAAACAACAGCTTAGCCCTTTCATTGCTGAGGACTCGTAAATATGGAGCAATCCTGTGGCCAGCTGGATCCATGTGGAGTGCAACATGACAAACAGTGCAGTAAACACAATCACCACCATAACACTACTGTATGGTAAAGGATTAATGTAGAACAACACAGAACGTCGAAGGGTAAACAAATAAGTGGATATTTATAGGGACCGAGGGGGAAAGGTGGATTCAATTCACTATGGTAGGTGAGTCACCATTTTACCAACAATGACAGGGGCCTTTTGTCAGGATTTATTCATAAAGCCTTTTAACACACAGTTTAAACACATCAGGAGACATTCAGAAATCTCCGAGCTTGTTTCTCTGCTCAACTGTTTCCGACCCCTGAGCAGGAGGAGCTCTTTCCTCATTCTCTCTCCTCTGCTGTTTGTCTGCTTTTTCTTTCCTCTCCCTCCTCCTGTCATCCTGCACTTCATCTCCTCCTCCCTCCCCCCTCTCTCTCTTTGCAGAACAGCCATCCCCAGGACAACTATTAATCAGAGCCAGAAATGATAGATGTTTTGCTCACCAGCAATACCATCTATTTTGCCTAAGTACAAACAGTATATGTGCTGTGCATATTTATTTCAGGAGAGAAACAGTGGCTCAAAAACAACACACATATTTGCAGATTTACAAACGCTCACACACAGACACACATTATTCTTGTATTCTGTAAACAGGCTCTGCCACAGTGACGCAGAATCCAGACTTAAATATAACAGATTCAGCTCTCTGTATTTCAGGCTCTGCTTGAGTGTCTTGGCATTACTCTGTGTCATGGCACCTTGCAGCTTCTCCTGCGCACTGATCATTAAGCAGCACAATGAACACAGTGGTCACTGCCGCCATAAGACCTCTTAAAAAGACTCAAACTAAAGGCGCTGGTGAGTCAGAGCGCTATAATGCTAGTTTATAAATAGTGTGCTCCCCGAGACCTGAATATATTGATATGAATCATTGGCTGTCTGAAGCAGCATTGAAATTAACTGATTTGGTCTTTTTGTTCCACAGTGAGCTCGAAAAAAATGAAGCGAGCTCTCAGAAATGGCGGTGCAACCGTTGCCTTGCCTCGCTCGCTTGTGCTCATAAGTCATTTATGCTTCTTTAGTTCCTTCCAACAACAGTCAGCATCTTCAGCACTGCTGAAAAAGCTGCGGCAAAATTACATTTCTGAGATTTTTAGCAGCCTGGGTTGAAGCTAAGCTTGGAAAAATAGCGAGGTCCGCTTTTTGAGTGGCAGCCAAATAAAAGTCCTGTAAGTACACCTTGAAGATGAGGTAAAAGAGATGAACAGCTGTGAAAAAACACATGTGAGAATGGCGTTTTCATCTGAAAACGCTCCACGCCCACACAAGCGTTTTCGGTCGTTTTCACAGAGTCGTGTGTCCACACTGAAACGGCCGAAAACGCTTACGTTCCAGTACTGCGCATGCGTGAAATGCAAGAAGATTCGGCCTGCCTCATTTCTGCCTGCTGCTTATTTACTTTCCGGCGCTTTGAAACGTCGCGGCAAAATGTCGAGGAAAAGCACCGCGTTTTTTAAAAGGACCAACAATGAGGTGAGTTGTTGTTGCGAGTAACACAAAAGTACAAAGTTGCAAAAGGGAGTGAAAATTAAAGAATTTGAATAAAAGCTATCTGGAGCATGTACAGACTGATATTAATCTTTAATAGGGCTGTCAAAATTGAGAACAAACAAACAAAATAGCTGCTGTATAATGCCCTCCGCTATCTTAGTTTAATTGGTCACATGACTGCATCATATGACTAACATGCGTCATCTTTTTCGAAAGTCTCCGTTTTCACTGTCCACACTGCGATGCAAAAACACCGTCTTCAAATGTATTCGTTTTCGAGAGCGTTTTCGAAATGTTGCGTTTTCCTTCGGGGAAAACGCCGTCTAAGTGTGGATGGGAGGCCAAAACGGAGAGAAAACGATTGAGTTTTCAAGCAAACACACACTAGTGTGGATGTAGCCTAAGACGCACGTGCCCACTGCCAGTAAAACTGAGGTTCACGTGTTTGGTCCTGACAGTTTCTCTAAGGATGTCAGTCAGTACATCTGCCCCTCACCAGCAACATCAAATCATCTCCTAAAACCCTTTCAAATAATTATTATTATTGACTTTTTCATTAATTTTCCTAAATCATGGTCTGTTTGTCTCTATCTGCTTTACTTTGTTGTGTAAGTTAGTTTAAGCTCATATGCTAGGTATTTGTTTTGTAAAGCATGCTAGCATTTAGCTAGATGTCAGCGGGTTATGTTGATATGGGGGACAAGTGTTCACCAGCTAGCTTTTCCTGATTCATAAAATGTTCGTTTTGAAGTTTCAAGTTTAGCATTTCTGCTGTCTGCATGGAGAGTAATCAAGTAACACTGTTGAATGATCAGCAGGGTGCTAACTATGAAGTGTGATGTTAAATGGAAAACGAAACTCTTTAGGTTGTCTTTTGGTACAAGTTTCTTGTGCGTTTCTGATGCTTTGACGGATAATCTCGACTTAAAATGCTGCATACGGCTAATGTTTGATTTTAATGTTGTCGTGAATAAGGTTCATATAAGGAAAACATTTTCCTCTGCACGTAAAGACTTCACTCTACACTGAGCTCTCAGCACAAACGTATAGGAGATTGGTTTGTTTCGTGCCACATAGCGATCGTGTCATTGTTCTATAGTAACTGAATCGTATGAGGTGGGATGCTGGAAAGGTTAGAACAGTCAGTGTGTACGTGTGTGTCAGTTTGGCATGACTAATGAGGATTTAGTTGGAACAAAGAGGCATATCAGAGCCACAGTGCTGGCTAGGACAGAGATGCAGTCATAGCTACGAGATACGTTTACCAGCGATTGGCCAAGGCAACATGGTACACCACTGAAAAATGCTTCCTCCCTGGCTGCCGGCCTCACTGGCTGGATGACTAGATGCTTGCTTGGGAATTAACTGAATAGGCTGCTCCGTGTACAGTGAATATGACACATGCTGTAAGTGTTGAGCAGTGCCAGTTTAGTGTTGGGTTGGGCGGTTGGCTGAGTACAGGAATAGCAGGAAAAATAAGCAGGAATACGGTTTAAGGTGAGTAATGAGAAATGGTTCACAGAGTTGGGTGATCACTGTTTTACAATACAAACTTTAAAAGGCCTGGTGAAAGACACTGGTCATGCAGTTTACAGTGCAGAATTCAGCTGGGAAACCTGGAATTCATAGTGATGTTAATTCAACATGTGCAACCCTCCTAAATGCTGTTGCAGACAAAGGGAATTCCCAGTGGCTTCCCCCAGCAGCATAATCTTCCCACCACACTGCAAAAAGGGTTCAGGAATGCCTCCAGCAAGACAAACAAAGAGCCTTCCAAGATCAAAAGGGTGTTTTCGCACTTACAGTTCATTTAATCAGTTGATAAGTTTGAATACTTGCAGCTTTTTTCTACGGTTTCCAGTAAACCAAAAGCTTCACTGCAAACATGAGAGCTTGTCCACTTCTTGGTCAGATACAGGAAGGTGCCCCCTGGACTAGTGGATAATATGGAGAATTTTACATTTGTTTTACAGCTAGTTATCACTGTTTGTATCTACAGTTGTCTATCAGGCTATGGGAAGATGTATGGCTCAGATTTGCGTCATATGCCTGGTAGATCAGTCGGATCATGGTTGGATCGCATTGTCACCATAAATGAGACCACCTCCTCCAAATGGTCTGGCTGCTTTTGTTGTGGGGTGCACCTGAGTGTGGTTATTGTGTTCACATCAGCACAAACAAACTGCACCAAGGGGGAAACGGTTTAATTTCGACCTGACTAAACAATACAGGTGTGAAAACACTCCGAGTTCAGCTGAATAGCCACAGAATGTGCTGCAACAAAGCCCAGTCCATCAAAAAAAGCACCAGAACATCTTCTCCATCCATGTCCTGATGGATCAAAACTATCTCAGAGGAACGAGGGGACCCACGCAATACAGCATCGAGCGGGTGGTGTTATGGCAGGTAAGGTATATTCAGCGCAGTCCAAGCTCAGCTGAGCTACTGTACATGCATCAAGTGACCCGAAAAAAGAATAATGTTGACATTTTATGTGTGCAAAACACTGCGCACATAAGTCTGTGAAGGTTCTCAGTCATCCAGGTCATAGAGGTCGTAGAACAAAACCCAATAGAGATGGTTTGAAAGAGGATACGTATTTAAAATGCAAAATATGAGTAACTATATTCCGTTACAGTTACCGTTTAAAAGGGTGGTATTCAGAATACAGTTACTTTGTTGAAATAAATGGATTACACAGCGGTCTTTTCCTGTTTCATATGTTAGGCTATGCCCTCTGTATTTTTGGTAATTCCACGCCAGTGGAAACCCAAACAAAACACGCATTAAGAGGCTCATACCCGTTATGTGTCTGTGAGCGAGAGGGAGGGCGAAAAAGGAAAGTCGGAAAGTACGAGTTGTCACCAACCAGAAACGGGAGATGGAAGCATGTAAATATTCGGAGCAACGGACCTATACGCGCGGAATAGTTTTCCACACGAGATCGCTGCAAAAAGTGCAGCCTTACCTAATGTCCACCCTACTGTTACTCTGTTACTACTTTTATATTAAGATTTAAAAATTTAGTTGGTATTGGTATAGCGAATAACCTTCAGTAATAGTAATAAATTACACAGCAATAGTACATTCATGTAGTTGCAAAAAGCATGATAATACATTAAGTAATCCAAAGTATTCCGTTACGTTACTCTAATTGAGTAACACTCCCACAGAGCTTAAAATCTGGGATTCTCCACCAGCTGCTCTTAGAACTGAAGAAGCTTCTCGGATAAAACGTCTTCAAGAAACCTAAAGATGTCCAGACGCTTTTCTTACCGAGCTCCTTAGATAACACTGTTACATATACTACATGAGTGTGGTGTAAATCCTGGGTTTACATACTCATTTAATGCATATACCACATGCATCATTATCAGTGGTAATGAAATAATAAACAGTCCGAAGAGATGCAGAAAACCGTAAGAGACAGCAGCACAAGCAGGAGATGTCTTTATAATTTAAAAAGGAAGTAAAGTCCTGCATAAGATCTAATATTAAATCTCATCGAATCACACATTGAATGGCTGGTCAATAACTCGATATTTCACAGTGTTATGCTTCCTTATCCCTTCTAGGATTGACAGTTATGTTTAATTTTAAGGCAAAATCAGTCCGGCTTCTTCTCCTTTAATGACCTGCTCACCCACGAACTAATTTACATGACTTAAAATCATGCTTCTCGAAATCAGTCATGCACTATAGACCCCAATTCTAAACCGGACCTCTTGGCAAGGCTTGAAGTTAGCCAACAGTATGGAAAGTATCAATAATGAGGACACAAACTCTGTGTCCTCATTATTGATAAACTCTGGAGCCCTGCTCAGTATGCCAGGATTTGTCCAAGTAGATAAATCAGAAATAATTGCCCAGTTCCCCTACATGTCTTGGCCACACTGAAGGGAGATGAGGGGGCCATAACACAATACAATCAGACATCAGTCATTTCCCAGGCTTCACGGGTCAGCGGCTGAAACAATGGGGAACATAGGGTAATTGTTTACCATGTTTCTTCGGACAAAGACGGTGTCTTTCAGTTTCTTTTTCTCAAAATCAAAAGTTTGGTTTGAAGCAAGGCGCCTCGCCCTACTTTTTTTTTTTGGGCTAATCCTTAATCACCTATCAGCAACCTCATAGATGTGTGATAATGACATATACAAAACTTTCGAAGCCACTGGGCTCTCCCTCCTCATCAATAATGTGATGTCAGTCGATGGTTGCAAACAAGACACCGGTAGCAGACACAGTGAGCCTGTTAGCACTCTACAGCTGTTTAAGCTGTCAAATATTTCAACATGTCATAAAAGTTACAGCAAAGTCTCTCAGAAAGCAAACCAAAATAAACTAGTTTAAGTGACAGTTGCATAAAAGAGGAAAATAGATTGGATTACCTATGAGCGAAGATTTTTTGTTAATTAAAGACTGGATAAAATTAGATTAGCCATGCTAAAAACTACCCTTTCATCTTCGCTCTTTGAATGTCATGCGGCACTGTTAGGTCGACAATGGCTGGCCGAGGGGAATCACAGAGGGAGAAATGGTGTATAGAAGGCTGAAATGGAGTGAATCACCTTTACAGGGTCCTGCCTCAGTGCTCCTGGGTGATTGAACAGATCAGCTGGGTTCAGCGGCAGAGTGAAAGAGATGGAAAGCGAGAGGAAGACTGGAAGAGAGAGATTTATCCGTATATAGGAAGGTGATCCTCCTACTGAATGTTGCCAAAGTAGTAAATCATAGTGTGAACACCTGCAGGGTAAAAGGTTAGGTTTGCACGCACCGCCAAGGTGACAGTAAAACCTCCACCAGCCTGCCATTACCTCTTTCAGCAGAGCAAGGTCAAGGGTTAATTCCTTTTTGGGGTATAAACAAAAAGCACACGTTTAAAACAATCTTAAACACGTCCAACATTTTTATAACATGTCATTTGTTACTTTGTTGCTTTCCTTGATGATCTGTGTAAGTACAAAGCTGGAAGCCTTGGTAAAGAGATGGTGAATTTGAAACAGAATTTTGGTAATGGTTGACCTTTCTCCATTCAAAGGGTTGCTTCTGAGGCATCTAGTTGTGAAAACACAACATCTTTTTTTCTCTTTATTCTTCATTACAGATCTATTCAGGTGGCTCATTGTTGGAGCGATTAGCACTGCGGCATCAAAGCGAGGAGGTCCTGGGCTTAAATCTGCTGTCTGGGCCTTTTCTGTATGGAGTTTTGCATGTTATCCCTGGTATTTCTTTAGGAACTCCAGCTTCCTCCTAAAGGCGATTCTGAATCAACCGTGGGTGTGAATGGTTCTCTGTCTCTCTGTCTTAGCCATGTGACACACCGGCGACCTGACTATGCTCCACTATACTCCCTATAACGGCTGGGATACGCTCTAGCCTCCCCATTACCCCAAACTGTGTAAGTGGAAGAAGCTGCATGGATAGACTTAAATCTATTTGGATTTTGCCTAAATTTTCCCTTTAACTGGAAAAGACAATCAGGATTTTTACCCAGAAGTTCATGTGAAAAAGCTTCTGTGAGGGGAAGAAGAGTATCTTTTCTGGCAACCAGAGCAGAAGAATTGGGTGTTTAGCATGAAAGGCACTGCTGAAAGTGACTCAACAATGGCTGCGTTCAGGTCTAACACCTCGTGTTCAGATATATCTAGATTCTGTCCGGATCCATCTCAAACGTGTCTCCAGAGATCAATTCTGATCAAGCTTTGCTTTTCTGCTCATTTGTGATTTTATCTGCAGGGACTCTGCTGCAAAGCATCATCAGTGAACGTGGTTGCATTGACTGCCTGTCTGTATCAAAGGAAGATCAGCTGTTTTACACCTTTGTTATGCGTGCTGGACCACAAATTTGAACATTTGACAATATGCATGAAAACCCCTGACTTACCAGGATTAATGACAAAAGCGATTTGCCGGGGCTCGACACATTATTACAGAAGAGCGTATGAGTCATCACGAACAGAAGCAATCAAACAGGTTTGAAACAATCCCAGTTTAACTCTGCACGAAGATTGATTTTGGCGGTGAAAAGTGGAGGTAAAATTTAATAAACTGTTGAATAAACCAACATTTTCATTCACCTTATGATTGTGTGTGTTCCTGTGGTTAGCTGGGTTGTTAATCGACTGCATCCTTGCTCTTTATGTCCACCTGTTGTGGAAAGTGACCGAACTTTAAGAACGTCAGACAGATCATCTTCCTGCGACATGATCTTAAATCACTTTTCACTGACACAGGATAACATTTTGGCACTAAAACAGATGCTTTATTAGCATTCAAATAGCAAACCATTTTACTAATTTCTTATGAAATTCATACAGTTCCATAGATCATGCACATTTCTACATCTGCCATTTGAATTAAAAAATATTACCCCCACACTTCTGATATGGGATTATATGAACAGTAAATAAATAGACCGCTAAGATTTTTCTGGCAATCCCATTACTTAACTTTCATAATCTTGCCAAAGTATTCAATTATTTCATGGCACTGTTCTTTAGGCTACATCACTCACAAGAAAAAATTCAACTATTTCAAGTCAGTAAGTTTCAGAATAAATGCATTGTTTATACTTTTGGAATATTTAGGAGAATGTGCACATAATAAATTAATTATGGCTTTCAGTCAGACGGGAATGAGCTGGACCCGTAAACACAGTACAGAAACTCATAACTACACATGTGCAAGCTGAGAAACCTTCCTCTTATTCCCTTTACTTGAACCCCTTTGACAATAAATCACGTTACCATGACGATTCTTTTAATTCCTATGAAAATATTACTCAGCGCGCTGTACGACCGGGTAAACCGGGTAAACTCCCACTTTGCCCTATTCATGCATGCTCACGGCTCAGTGGGTACTGCTGCAAACATGCAATTAACACTCGTGAATAACGTTTTAGTGAAGGCCCGTCGAGTTTTTTAGGAACAGTAAATCATTCTCATTAGATGTAAAGTGGAAATCAGTTCTATTTGCTTCACTTGGGATGGTTTACAAGTCCAACCTGTTCTTTGTACAGCTCCACAATGTCTGCGACTGTATGTGAGTGTGTGTGTGTGTGTGTGTTGATTCTGCAACAACTCATCAAAACCCCAAAAGGTTGATTCTGTTAATCTGGACGTAACGTTTTCAGCATTTACAATCTATCCCTGGGGTTTAAATCGTCATCCCGACGATTGACGCTCACTGCCAGAGTCTAAACAGGGCAGACGTTTTAGGCACAGCTACCTGGGAGTTTACGGCCCCTATTGCTCTACTTCCTGCTGCCTGGGGTAGATGATGCCGATTTGAGTGCATCCCAGCATTAGCACTGAAAACGCTACATCCAGATGAACAGAATCAACCTTTTGGGATTTACTTACCTGGATGACTTAGCATGCATCAAGATAACGCATAAAAACTGCAGCAGATATCACTGCAGATGCTTTCTTCAAAAACAGATGAGTTAATTTATACTTCTGTCATACCTTTCCTTCATATATGGTAAATAAATACCTACCACAGAGGGACAAAGCCTCCATCACTTCTACTGGTTTGTTAGGTTAGAGAATTCTCTAAGCAGGAAGAACAAGACAGATTTTTATTTAGATTTTTTTCTGAAACTCACAGCGCCTCTGACCTCATACACCGCATTGCTTGATGTACTGCCCAATCACACACCCATAGCGTCACTGTTATTGGTACGCCTGGATGAAGCTGAGAGGAAAATTAATGTCAAAGTGACTCAGATGTCATCATTTTAATAGATTTATGGTGATATTATGTCTGAAAAAGACTTCCACCGAGCTCCTAGTGGTATACATCTAATTCTTAACAAAGAAGATTTCTGAAAATTACCAGAATTTCTTTCCCCACAGTGATCCTCAACATTTTGTTTTCTGTAAAAACCAAAAAAACACAAAAAAACTAGTAATTAAAAAAAAAAAAAAGAGTTCACCATTGCCCTTCCATTTATGTTGATAAGAGACTGAGATCATGTTTGCTTTTGTCAGTTAAAAATGTTGATTTGTTACAGCTGTCATTACTGAGGATGGAGGAGCAGACACAGATTTATGCCATTGTTCAAGAAATGTTTTCAGATTGTTACACGCGTTGAAGCAGCTGAGATGAACTATTGCTCCCTCTGGCAACTCGTTAGTGCTAAGCTAATTACTGGTGCTTTGGTGAGGAAGGGTAGGGGTGTTAAGATTTGAGGGGTGGGGCCATGCTAATGGAGGATTACACAGAGGTTGTTATACTGTTTCCTTTTGATGTGATTACCGAGCTGAAGGCTACATGTTGGCTGGTTTTTAATGATGGTCCTTCTGGTGTCACTGGAAACAACAGCAACCATAAAAGTCACCTAGAGAGGGAAGGGAAAGGAAAGGAAAGGACACTGGGAGGCTAAGTTAATTAAGCCCTGTTATGCACCTTGGCTGCTCTCGGCTATCACCTTTCTCTGTGAGACACAAAAGGCATTAAAGCAATGTTTCTGTGAAAATACTGCTGTAAGACAACATTTCACATTCCACCTGTTCAGAGTTTGTGTAAAACGCTGATGTGTTCCCCACCAAGGAAGTGTGAAAATCAAATGAATAGAAAGGTATACATGTTGTGAGAAATATTCATATCACTGGGAGTTGTCTTAGTGGCTCGGTTCTCATTGATATGCATACCAGCTTATAATGTCAGCTCTGGTGATTTTCAGAACAGGATGAGTCACACCTAGCTGGCTTCACCCTCTATTACTCGTCTTTCTCAGAGCTCGCTTGTGAGAACTTCATACTGAGTTAATCTACATCTGGAAGACAAACTATTTACCTACAGAAAATTGATGCACCGCTAATTCCAATTCTGCCACATTTCACTTTAAACCCACGTTTGTCCAGACATAAACTTTGTGAATAAAATAATAAGAGATCATTAATGGTTTTTTATGGTAACAGTGGATCTGTGAAAGGTTTCACTAGCAATATAAACCTGCAGAACATGATGATGGTCTGACTCTGAAGTCCTCCTCAGCTGCAGTCACATAGGTCTAGAGACTGGCCAGCGAACACTCGCCAATGACTTGTGAGGGATAAACGAAGCATTAAAATGTTCGCCTTCAAACTAGAAGTTGCACCTATCCGAAGGTGCAGTTTCTGCTGTCCTTGTCTGGTCTTTCTGCCCTCACCCCCAACAGATCTCTCAGATGGTTGCACCTCCCTGAGCCTAGTTCTACCAGAGATTTCTTCCTGTTAAAAAGGAGTTTTTCCTTTCCACTGTCACCAAGTGCTTGCTTACAGGGAGTCCTCAGATTCTTGGTTTCTTTACCTGATTTGGTGCTATATGACTAAAACTGAAATTAAGTCAGGATCTTCCATGGAAACTACAGGTGACTACAGCAATCAGCTAGCAAAAAAAAAAAGGCAACGGCAAGGAGGTTTTTGGTGCACCCCTCCTTTTCTTGATAGCCAACAACCTCCAGTAAATGCTTACCAACCAGCTGGGGAGTGAACACTTTTCCCTAGCAACCAGAGGTTTTTGGTGTATGCTTCTTTCTGGCCAATTACACACGTCGACTGCCAGCTGTAGCACAGGTACTTATCCGTCCATCCATCTATAGAGTTTACACTCCCATACCTTATAAAAGCATCATATCGTTTTAATTTAAATCAATTAATTAAATTTCGAACAAATAATCACAAACTTTCGCTTTTTGGTGATGTCATCATGTTGCCTAGCAACCACCTAACAATGACTAAAATCACAGTGCAAACAATAGCGTAGCACGAGCATGCACCAGCATGTTAAATAAGAATAATTTTATGTATTTTATTGAATTATTTTTGCTTGATTTGTTTATTTAAACATCCGCGTTTCAAACCTGCATGTAGACTAATGGAGTGAACAAGGTCATATTTAAAGAGCAGATTTCTACTCATTTCCAGCAGGAGGTTATATTATCTGCTTTTTTTGTAGCAGGCTCAAAGAATTTATAGTTTCCAGCTGGGTATTTGTCTGTGGTTTGTTTCCAAATAAAGAAATGAATGAATTTATTCAATTTATGTTTGGTGTATAGACATGTGGTTCAAGCCAAAATGAAAATGTTTTGCATGAAATCCGGATGCGTGAGGTCAGATTAACGGCACAGAGCATTATTTGGCAGGACAGCGGTCGGGTAACACTCCTCCTCTTCCGGGCTTCCTGCAATCGGTGCTTGATCCAAACTGACTCATCAACATGACAGACATCACTTGTCGATATTTGTATTACAGATGTTGCTGGAAGCTTTGTATGTATACCAAGGCTCTTTCTCTCGGTGTCTCTGTGTCGTGTGCATCAGTGACAGACTCGTCCAGGGACTAAATTTGCCCTCTTTGTTTTGTTTTGGGGGCTTTAATTTTGCTGCTGTTGGAAAATTATCCATAATTGCAGCCTGCAAATGCTTATCCCCCTCTTTCTCCTCTCCAACTACTCTCTTGTGTACACTAGCTGTACACACACACACACACACACACACACACACACACACACACACACACACACACACACACACACACACACACAC
>NW_005187424.1:473483-493685 GCF_000239375.1 Pundamilia nyererei | reverse complement strand
ACACACACACACAGTCTGCTACCCTCAGTAGATAAAATGGTTTCTGCTGAAGGATAGATCCACATTTTCTCACTGTCACACTTGGACACATTGCCACATTGAGACACACATACACATATTTGCATGTAGACTCACACACGCTCACGCTCTCTCTCACACACACACTAACACATCCACCCTGAGGTTGATAATGAGGCTGGGGAAACATGATTTATGTTTCATAGTGCAATCTAATTGATTTGATTAATCACATTCTTTCTTAGCTAATTAAATTACCACAACAGATTACAGAATATTTGGCCACAAACGTGCCCAGTGGCCATGCTGTTTGTTTTCAGTTGAGTTACATTACGTGTTTCTGAAAAGCTGTGATCAATGAATTTTATGGTCTATAAATCATTCAAGATCCATTCCTAAAGCAAGAGTTTCTGTGTTACCAAACATACATATAAAAGTTGTGCAACACGTTTTTCCCAACAGGAAGATATATGCCAGTGTAGTCACAGTGTTGAAATTGTGAAATTTCACATATGTTCGTAATTATTCATCATACACACTGCATACATGCTTCTCTATATGCTCAGCAGCCACTTCATCAGTTACCCCTTGTTAGTAACGGCTTTTGCCTTCAGAACTGCCTCAGTTCTTCATGGCCCAGATTCAACAAGGTGCTGGAAACAAACTCAGGTCCGTACTGACATTCAGCGTTTCCTGCTGGAAGCAGCCATCACGAAAGGATGGCTGTCAGCGACAACACTCGGGTAGGCTGTGGTGGTTAAATGATGCTCATTTGGTACGAAGGGCAGTCTGATTTTACCTGTTATCCTTTTAGCCCAGCTTTAGATAAGTTGACTCTTCAGTCTGGTGTACCGAGGCTATATGGTTTTATTCCTGTGGCTCTATCTCTCATTCGCTCACAGGGAAACTGGGTGGGTGTTATCAGTACAGTCGAGCTGGTTCACTGAGCGCCTGGTATTACAAAATGTTTGATTGGACTTGTTTTTACATTTCTTGGAAAATAAACAAAGAGAATCTCATTAATTTGAGTTGGATTGCTCTGGGATCAACTGTTGTTTTAGACTCTGGAAGGACTGAAAGAAAATAACGAGAAAAGAAATTTCTTCATAAATGTTTTCAAAAATCTAATCACAAATCATGTTTAGAGCTTATTAAAGGATCGACTTATCTTAAAACCAAATGTCAGAGCCTAATTTTACAACTATGTTTTTCCAGGAGTAATGCAGTGTTTGAGTTGGGCTGAGAGGGATCACAAGAATACAAAATAAAGGTAACCATTAAAAGAATACTTAAGTATTAAGTAAGTAGACTGGCAGAAAGTCGAGGGACTTATGAGAAACAGATGAAATTGAAAAGGCAGTGAGTGCTTCATCAAACGTGTACGCTGGATGGTCAAACTTATTCAGAACCTCCTCCCCCGACACGTTCCAACATCAACTGTTTCTGTAACTTTCCAGAGCCAGTAATCCGCCGTCCACACCCACATAAAGATTTTTTTCCTCCATTATTAGGTTTTCATTAGTGTATGATTGTTTGAAAGTATGACTAATTTTTGTCTTTGTTACCTTAGAAAGAGGCCTTTGTATCTTCAGAAGGAGTGGATCTCTTCCATCATGGTGTGCTGTCCTGTTTCTACAGTAGCCTGGAACAGCCAAACCAAACAGTGGCTCTAGCATGGGACTTTTTAACAGCCACCATAGGTTTTTCTAAGCATTTCAAAGCAAAGGCTGATATGGCAAATACGAAAGAGGCAAAAATGTACACATCATTCTTAGCACTATGCTCAGGGGTTAAAGCAGGCCAGAGGGTGCAGATGTAAATAAGTTGTTTTCATGGTACTTAAGCATCTAGCTAGTGCTACAGAAGGTAATTTCAAATGCAAAATTTCTAACAGCTCATCAAACATCAGCAAACTGTTTGTGTGCATTTTATCATAATCTGTCTGCTAGCTACTGCCTTATTTACCAGAATGAAGCTAACTTCACTATGAGATGCGAAAGTTGTAAAACAGAGAGACGAGGGAGGAAGGAGAGGTTATTTTCAAAGGAATAGATATACAGGAAATTTAAAGCTTAATCTTTTTAACACGTTGAATCTATATGTTCTTTTTTCATATTATGAAACATCCTGCAAAAAAAATACAAAATAAAAATAAATTCAAGTACAGCAACTTTGTGTTAATGATAAGTTGGATAAAGAAGTCTTGGTTTGCTGCAGACTTAGTTTGCAGTACTGCTCTGAGGTTTGCAGCGGTTCGGTGGTGCAGAGCAGCTGTGGTGTTCATGGTCAGTGATCGGCTACATCAGGGTAGCAAACTAAATGTAATCTAAACCAAATCACAAGTAAGGTGATTACGCTGATTACATTTACTTACTGAATTCCACCTTTAATCTCCTAGGACCTGGCGTCCACATATGTGGACATCACAGTTTGGGTTATTTATTCTAAAATAATCAATTTTGCTCTACAAGGGACTGATATCCACTTATGAGGACATTATACTGCTGCTCTTCTATCGAAATTTTAAACGAATATCCTCATATGTGGCTCTCATTTTTCTTAGAAACAAAAATCAGGTAAAAAATAAATAAATCTGGTAATTCTTTGTTTTTACATTCATTGGGTCCGAATATGCCCAAATATCAAAGAGAAATTAAAAATGCATGCCTTGGAAGAGTTCGAGTCTTAGGAGGTTAAACCAGCTTTATGCTGTCTACAAGTGGACAATCTGCCACGATGGCTCATGTAACATCTGATAACTTGTTGAATTCACACGATGAAGTCCACAAAGAGCAGCAGCACAGGTCAGCTGATCACAACTTATACACAAAATCACAACAGGAATTATCGTAACTTTTCTATTGTAATGTAACTGCAACCGATCTCATAGTTTCCCCTGCTACCAAACTCAACTTTAACCTCTGACTTTATTCATTTGATCTCTTTAGCTGTGGAGGAAAACTCACCCGACGACAGTGCAGGCAACAGCAAACAGAGTTTAGTTTCTTAATTCCTTTGTCTTTTCTCTGTTTGTGTTCTACATAACAGAAGCTCAAGCTGAGTACACACATTAGAGTTAAAAATTGGAAGTTGAAATGAAGTTTGCATTCCCTTGTATTAATATTATATTAATACATTATATAAGTGAGCTTTATGAGCTGATTGAAACGTCTTCCAAAGCACCACTTTTTACTTTTTAAACATTGCAGAGCCTCTACTTTTTTCACTTTAACTTGAGTAATTAAGTCAAATTAGTTCTTCTACCAGAGTATTTTTGAAACAAATGTCTGTAGTTCTACCTAAGTGATGAATGACTGGAGGTGACTGGTGACTAGAACCTAACCCAGATGGAGCATTCCCAGTGGTAAGTGCACGCTAGGTGCGAAGGTTCGGATAGCGGCGCGACCTTATTCTCTCAGGTGTGACAGTCAGGTTTTCACACCAAACTGCCAAATATGGCCAGACAAATAACGCGCAGTGTAGTTCTTTAACAGAATAATCTGGCCTTAACATATTTTAAGACCAGATTGTCCGATTTCCTACTTTATAACTTTCATTAGACCCATCTTGCAATGTCATTTTTCAAACTTCATTTGAAACATAGTTTTCTGCCAGGAATACGTAACATCTAAACTGAAGCTGAGACATTATCAGGGTTATTTTATCAGAAGACATTATAATGGTTTTTCACAGGCTGTGCAGTACTTCTCATTACGAGTTTATAGATCTTCATATGTAAAACTGATGGAGGGCCTGTTAAGGTTCTTTTGTAGTATTGATTAAAAACTAGTCTTTGTCAGAAAAATACATTTCTAAAGAACGTGAAAGCTGCATCTCTGCGAGCTGTGAAAAAACACAGACAGACATCTGTTAGATTTGTGAGTAGTTTTAGAAACGGAACAAATTAAAATCAAAGTTTAAAACAACAAAGAACATAAAACACCCAAAAACTATGAACGTGTTTGATTTACAGGAAAAATAACTCTTCGGGTGCATTTCATTTCAGATCTATAGATTTGCTGCACGTGCTGTAATAAAACATGTTTCTGTCGTGTTGAGACATCAGGTTGCTGAGAGCTGGTTACTAAGATGGCTGCAGAGAAAAAGAAAAAGAAACTCTGTGTGAGCAGGAGGATAAAAAAATAAAAAGAAAAGACAGAGAAAAGGAGAAAAAAAGCAAAAGGAAAATACAAGGAGTGAGGGACTTGTGAAGTTTAGAGGTACAGCGGGACCTTATAAAGTGGGCCAAAGAGTGTGAAGATAGAGCACATAAAAAGCGAGCCGGGGATAGGGAAGATTGGAAAAGAGAGCAAAGCCAAATAGAAGACAGATTGGTCTGCAGAAAGTGGAGAGCTGAGAGATGAGAAGGAGAGGCTGCAGGAAGGAAAGAGCGAGCAATGAGAAGGACGGGAAAGAGAAAAGAGGAAGAGCGGCAGAAAGGGAAAGAAAAACATATAAGAGGGAGAGTAAGAGGTCATGAAGTGGTTATGAAACCAACTCTGACCTAATCTGGCGTGTTTATGACTCGATGTTTTCCTTTTTTCCGCGCTCTGAGACGCAAGCTGGAATTAGACTGGGCGGTGGCTTAGGATGAGCTCAAAGAAAGGCGAGAGACAGAAAGATGGGAGCCTTTTGTACTGTGGTTTTTACTTTGTTAGTGTGAGTGTGGCACTGGGTGCAAGTGTGAAGGTCAGGGTGAATCACAAACACTTTCATTCAGATGCACACAGCAGCACCTGAGGCTGACTCACCTGAACACCTGAGCATCTAGCAATCATTAACCAGTAAAGTCAGTACAAACAATATAAAGATGTGAAGGTCATTTTCCATTGTGTGAGCACGCGCTGTCGATGTTCAGCCATAGTTAGTCACTCTCTGACTTTATTACAGAGTAACTTGTCACATGTTGTGATTATTGTACATATTGTTTATTATTATAAGTGAAAATAGGATCACAACTTCTAAAACTATTAATAAAATGTCTGTGATAACTTAATTTCTTTGAATTTTAACTTCAATGTGTTAACTTAACCCTGCTGCCAACACTCAGCTGTCTTAATAAAAATTGTAAATATAATACTATAGACTCCACGCGTCAAACAAGGTACAAACTGGTGAGATGTTTCCACACTTTTGAGCAGTTTTAGTTAAAGACCCCCTCTTCTCACTATCAGGGGTCAGTAGTGTGCAATACAAATGATCCGTCAGCTTTTACAGAGTTAAAAAGGAAGAGAATCTGTTTGTTTGAGCACTTACACCCAAATTTGCTGATCTCACCACAGTTCATCAGTCTTGGAGGACAGAAAGCCGTTACATCTCTGGAAAATCACCCTGGCTTCCAGTCACAGTTGGCCAAGAAGCAGGTGATGGACCAGCTTCAAAAAGTGTTTCTAGATAACATCACAGACTACAGGCCACACAGCCTCTCCTGTTAGTAATTAGGTTGTAGAACAAGACTGGAGTAAACTGGAACGCATGCTACTGAAACTCTGTAAATATGATAATGCCATGATTGCAAAGTCATCATAGCGGCATGTTATGTGGGTTATTATAATAGTGTCATATTTTGGAGAGGCACCAAATGTTCTCTGTTCATGTGTCATCACAACCCCTCATCACGTTGTGATTATATCAGCTGAGGGATCATGCCAAGCCGGTGTAATATAAACCCTGCGTTGTGCCTCATTTGAGAGCGGCAGTTCATTACTGAACTTGATAGTAGGCGTGTGTGCGCGTGCGCGTGTGTTTGTGTGTCCGTGTAACAAAAACAGAGAGACGGTTTTGTCTGCATGTCCATCACACGTGCGGCATGACAGACTCCGACACAAATTCACGTGTGCGTCGGCATGGATGCGTGTTACTGCAAGCGCGCGAAGCAGTTTCTGGGAAATAGTTGAGAGGCTCACCGAGTCCGCTTACTGTCTGAGAAAAGGCATAAACAATGGTGTTTTAATGCCTTCCTCCAGCCTCCTCTGGCTGCATGTGACTGTGAAACACCAGTACTCACAGGCTTGCGTGTCTTTTTTGCTTCCCGTTTAACAAAAATACAACAGACAGCATTTCATCTGAGACAGCAGATTGCCCATGAAGCCTGCACCCCGATGGAAAATTCAGATTTGCATTAAATTTGTCACCGTTTTTTGAGATTGAATATTATCCTTCGCACAATTAAAGTCTGGCCAAGCTATCGTCGGCACAGTTTAAAAATTAAAATGTTTATCATGCTTATATGATGAAAAAGCACTTTAAAAAGCCTGGTTTAAATCTATGTATATCATGCTGTTTACTGCAGGGAAAAGGCCATCTAACTACCATCAGGTTTTCTGTCTTCTCCCTTACAGGGCCTCTTCAACCCCCACCCCTTGTTCTTACACACAAACACCAAATCTCTCCCTCCCTGCACACACACACACACACACACACACACACACACACACACACACACACACACACAAACACACAGATGTGAGCACAAAGAGCGAGATGCACACAGTCTGGAAGTTTAGGTGCACACACACTCACACAACTACACACAGGAACACACAGAAATGCTTACTCTTACACCCCCTCACACACACACACACACGCACACACATTCCTACCCGCTCTGCCGAGACGGTATGTGAACAAACCACAGGCAGGGAGAGGTAGAGAAGGCCAGGGCTCCACTTTTACTGATTACTGCAGGAGAGAAGAGGAGCGAGGAGGCTTCTGCCAGTTCTTCGCACAACGACCTGCGCGCGCACGTGCACGTACACGCACATCCACGAGAACTACACGAGGAATAATAAATCTCTCTGTGGCCGGATACACTGCTTCATGTACAAATGCACACAATAAAAAAATGTATGCCAGTAAGATGTTTGC
The DNA here is from genome assembly GCF_000239375.1 of Pundamilia nyererei. Lineage (NCBI taxonomy): Eukaryota > Metazoa > Chordata > Actinopteri > Cichliformes > Cichlidae > Pundamilia > Pundamilia nyererei. The sequence continues at coordinate 486,800 of NW_005187424.1, read as the reverse complement.
TCAAAATGATAAAATCAGCAGGACTCCCCATACATCCTGCAGAGACAACATGCACACACACAGACACACACACCTGCGCCCTGTGTGACATGTATATTAATCCTTTTACAGCTCCAGACATTTAAACGGGCTCCTCTTTCTCCGCTCTCTAAAACTCCTGTGTGTTTATGAAGCTCACACACACTCCAGGTGTGATGCTAACAGCTTTCATACACTGTCACACATTGCACCTGTAAATGCAGGATAGCCCTTTTTCCATAATTCACATTTCTGTTTGTCAAAAGTGGCCCTTTTGTTTCATTGATCGCTGCCGTATGTTTAGCTTGCTAATTCCTTGAACACTTGTGAGGTGCGATCATCTCCATAAACATCCAGAGCCGTGTCTGACTTAAATATTCCCATCCTCACCTTCAAGGTCATCTTCACAGGCATCTCCAGACAGCATCCCTATTTCAGAATCTCTACCTCAAATATAGTCTGATCACTCTAAGATTTTACCAGACTTTATGTTGAAGAGCAAATTTCAGCTTCTTTTCCAAACAGTTTTCATCAGTTTTCCAGCTTAGGAGTCCACAGTTTCCACCCCTGAACGCATAGGAGGGCGTAAATTTTTCCTTACGTCAACATTTGTGCTTTCGGAGGTGACTAAGGAAGAACTTAAAGGGGAGACGATCTGAATAGTTATGTGTGCTGCTGTGCATCCTTATGACAACAAGGAACACTCTTTGCTCACCACTTTGAACATTTGCCAGATTTGCCTCACTGCAAATTCGTCCACAGAGAAACAAATCTCAATGGTACATATGTAATGTGACGGCTGTCCTGACACGGATTCCCAACGATAGCTGCCCCTGTAAAAATCACCTCGTTAAGTAATCTAAAATATGTGAGTGCGTCACTACCTCCCAGTTAAACCGCAAAATGTATGAAATCACGATAATGCTTCCTCAAAGCAAGAGAGATGTGTGATGTGTACTTATGCGTGGGTCGTCATGGGTCAAAATTTTGTAATTTTTTGCCAAATTTGAACTTAAAGTTTTTAACTTAATGAATACATTTGTTTGGTCAATTTCAAGTTATTTTTCCAGCAGCAGTTAGTCCTAACTAGGGGTGGGTTTTGATTATTGATTTTCCGATTAAAATCTATTCTAGCTTGAATATAATAACATCGATTCATTAAAATCCTGAATCGATTTTCAAAAAATACATTTATTTTGCTCGAAAGGCCAGAATCTCAGGGTAAACCTCCAAAAATTTCGACAAACTCCAAACAGCTAAAACAGTAAGCAGGTACACAGATTCTGCACAAAGACGTGAACACAAAGCACGGACCCCCTGACACACCAGAATCAGTGAGATGTCGGCTTTCTCACCCGACAGCACGTACACGGACACGCCGTCTGGGCTGAAAGCCGACGGCTCACAGATTCTGATGCGTGGGGGGTCCGCGCTTTGTGTTTACGTCTTTTCTTGCGCTGGATTCTGAAGCTGCAGAGTTTGCCTCTCTCCATCCAAAATTGATTGAAACTGCAGCAAAAGAAGATGCAAACGATGCTTCACATTTCGCTTCACATAAACATCGTAATGAATTCCCTCTTACTTTCCACCACCTCTTACTTTCCACCACGATAAAATCACACTTCATGCACAGCTCTCTCTCCGTGTACTTCAAGAACAGTTTCCCGTCTAAAAATCTCTGTTTTCTGCATTATTCGCTTGCTTATTACCCACCAGTTGTTTGGTGCTGTTGGCCGCTGTCTTTTTTTAAATTTAACTGACTTCCGACAAGAAAGCCTAATTTCTGCTGTTCAATACTGAAGAAATTTAAACTTTATAAAATTATGCGAAATTGCAACATGCTTAGCTGTGTCTCTAATAAAACCCCTGTAACTTTGCTCTGCTTCACTTCAGCAGCATCAGGTAATGTTTATATGTTGATTCATGGTTTTCTTCAGTTTTTGTTCTACTGCAGTATATTTTTAAGGCGGTTATCTGCTATAAAAAGCCAGGCCAGGAAAATCTCCTTCGTGTTGTTCTGTCTTTTATCCCCAGTTACTTTGACACAAAGGCACCTGCTGGGATGCTTACACCTTTGATAAAGTCTCACAAGTGTCAGCTTTCTTTTTAAAGCTATAAAAATATGGACATGTACTGATAAATGATCAGAATTATAATATTTCTGACTGTCTGAGGCAACATTTTCCCGATTCAAATTGAATGTAATCGTGGATCGAATCGAATCGAATCGGGACCTTGTGAATTGGAATAGAATCGATTCTAGAAACCAGCCCTAGTCCTAACCCTAAGCCTACTTCCAGGTCAGTACATCAGAATCTTTGAGATAGTAAGCTGACTTACAGACAGGAACAAAAACATTCAGTGACAGAAATAAACATGGCTGTGCAAACTGTAGATCGTGTGGCTGTTTATTGTCACTAGGGGGCAGTGTCACAAACAAGCCTATGGGCTGCTCTTGCTTGTGCTGTCAGTGCTTGTTGGTTCTTCGGGGAGCCGCAGAAAAGACTGAATAAGCATGCATAGGTAAACCTTCACCCTGCAAATACCAACTCGATCATACAGAAACGCTTTACCATGACTCCTGCATTGAGACTAAGGATGAGATGATACTCGCTTGTGGATGTAAACATCATTAGTCAATGCCTTTGTAGTTTAGTGCCTGGGCAAATTCATTCAAGTATAGCAAAGACAAAATTTAGAAAGCCAAGCAGACCTTTGCATCGCTCTCTCCTTTACATCGCTGTGGAATACGTGTACTGATATAAAAGCAGACCTGCGAGGCGGTCTGTTGAGCTAAATACTGAACACTGCATCAGTTTAAACGTGTTGCTAAATAATTATCACTGTGAACAAAGTACAGCAGAGGTTTATAAGCTTTGCAGACATTAAGTGATTAACCAAGGTTAAATGGAAAAATCGAAAATTTGACCTAGCAGTTTCGTTAGATCAAAAGTCAGTATGACCAATAATTATTTGGATTATAGGCATCATGTACATCTCTACTATAATTTAATGCAATGCTTTGGAAAACATCATATTGGCCTTATGATAGCAAAAGGATTTCTCTCCTGAAGGACCAAAAATGTCTCTAGATTGACCAATTTCCATTAAACATTTGTAGAGATATTAGTTTTGATGTGTGAAGTGATGCACTGGACTGTCTACATTACAAACCCTACACTGGGCATTTACCCTCCATTATTGGGGATAACCCTAACCCAGCAGTATGTGTTTTTGTCCCCTCATTGACGGGACTTTGGCAAACAGTTGAGTAGAGTTGGACTCTTCACCAGTGATGATTTAAGTATAATTTAAGCCCGCAAATGTGTCTGCGTACACATTTGTGTTCAGACAATGAGCAAAGAGGGATTTTCACCCAATGCATCAAAATCCCAACTGCAACTGACATCTGCCCAGTGCTGATTGGTTGACAACTGGTCCAGAATAAGGACGAGAGCGACGGTGGACAGACAGTGGATGCAGTGGACATTTCTTGTGGTTTTTAACCGTGAAGATTCACTTCAGATCTTTGTATGTTAGAGTTTTGCTCTTCTTCGCCGTTGCCTTATGGACCACATCCTTTATACACTGCCTCCATCGACCCCAAGCACTCTTGCAAGTAGACGGCAGATAGTAGACTCCGAACACATTACTTCTGCTTGACCATAAATTCTACTTCATATGGGACAGGGTGGATTTTATACTTGATGGATTATGTGTGAAGACTAGTGGTTTGCATATATGGGTCATGCCAAAACTTTGGATCGTTACATCTGCCAAAGTGTACATACATGCCTCTATTTGTGAGGACGTATATAAGAAAATGCATTATTCAGGCCTAAAAGCAAGCCTCGACCCTCTAACACGTTCCAAAAAACATTCTGTCTCATATTAATGATATGAAATCTGGTCCTCTGACAGACTTGAGCACAAACCCACCCACATGTTGTATGCAGAACTGTTGCTGGCTATCGAGTTCTTTCATGTAAAATCGACAGTATGATATCCTCTCAAGAATCCACATGCACCAATAAATTCTGCTGCAGACAGGACTCCCTTCATCCGGCAGCCAAACACGGAGCTCCTTCCTCGGAGCTTTATGTCTTCCTGGCTTTTCTATGCTCGATTTCCTTTGTAACTGTATGTGCTGTGCATGTGCCAAAATCAAAGCCAGATTCTTCTTCCTACAGGGAGATGTCTGTCCTTCTGCTGTTCTATCTTTCTTCCGAAACTGTCATTTATAAAAAAAATTTAAAAAAAAAATCTAATTGAAAGTTAAAAACTCTTGAAACACAAGCTACGACTTCAGCTTTAGCAGTCATGAATACAAATTGGGGTTTGCAAAGATCGAAGATTGTTGGGGAGTTTCATTTTTGTGCCTCGGGAGAAGACCGATAGAGGAAAATTGCTAAATTAAAGACTTAAATGTCCAGCATCATCTGCAGCCCCGTGAGCTCTGTGTGTGAGGTAGGCAGGAGCCTGGCATCATTCAGGGTAATGCGGCTGAAAAACTAGCTATGCTCATTGCTTTCATATCACTCATGCATGCCACCATTTGCATGTATATTGCAGACACAGAAATGCATATGGCTGAGAGGTTTCTAAACTCCCAAACCCCTCTCTCGTTCATCTTTCTCTCTTTCGCTCAGCTCCACACCACCTCGCTCCAGCCATCTCAAAATCTTTGCAAAATCTCTGCGTCGTCATTTCATCTGATATCTTTTTCCTTTTGTCTGAAATATATTAACATACTGGTCTCTCCTCCTCCTCCTTTTTCCTTCTTGCTTGCTTAATTTCTCTTTCTTTTGCTCCTCTAATGCAGCTTTTATCGTGAGTCCTGTTCTTTTTTTATTAGCAGTCCAAGAAGCGTGACATTTACGTGAACTGCTCTCGGAGGTTCTTTTCCCCATTGTCTATCAGTGGAGCCGCAAAGTCCCGAGTACCGTGGCTCCACACAGGGTCAGCTCTTGCCCTCTGTCACCATTCATAATTCTCATATCAGCCAGCAATGAAACTTCATATCTTCATATCTTCAAATCAACGATCCCTGCCTTTTAATAATACGGGAAATTGCTGGTCTAGGTAGCTGCTTGCAATGAATATTCTGGATCTCCATCAGTCAGATTCATTAAATCAGAAGACATAAAGTCGGAAAATATCTTGTTAAATGTTGTTTTATGAAAATATTAAATTTGTCATTTAGGAGTGACAGTGACGTTCATTTTTTTTGCCAGGTGTGCTTAGCCTGCAGCAAAAGTGCCATCATATTGTCTCTAGATGTCTCGCTCGCTTTCGAACGTGTTCAACAAAGTGATGAAGAGCGCACTGGAGCCTCTAATGACCGCAGAACATTTTCCCTCCCACTGCTCAGTCCTCCCCTGAGAGCAACCTGGAAACTGAACCTGTATGTATGCACAGATCCACCGTCTGACTGATCTGTTTAAAGACACACCAGCCACACTGATTACTGTCTCCATAGCCAGCCATAAATAATGAGATTTAGCTCAATTAGGATCCTCTTGAGGTGTAAAACAAGTGGAGAGGCTGCAGTTAGTCTCCAATAATCCACACAGCTCCTGCTCAGCCTTCTAGTGGATTACAACCCCAGGGTCACTGTTTATCCTTTACGTAAACTGGCTGCCGTGTGCAGCGCTCAGGCTGCAGAGCAGACACCTCCTGCCCCGATAGCATCTGATCTCTCAACTACTTGACGAACAACAGGACACCGGCAGCAGTACCATCATTGCCGATGCTCCATCCGTCTTCCAGCTCTTACTCTGGATCGCTATCTCCACTGCCTCGACACGGGGACTAGAAGGGCAATTCAATCTCTGTCGTATCTGCTGAGAAATGGAAATGCTGCTGCCCCTGCCTTATACAGTGGGTGGTAGGCCACAAACCGTGTGCATGCAACACCACAAGGAGAAGACTTTTAAAATCCTTGGTTACTGAGAATAAGTCCATCGCATACAATTATGTATGTCCAGTGAAGCAAATGTAGTCTCTCGGGAGCTATTGTCATCTGAAAGTGTGGATCAGGTATTCAGAATTGATGGAAGTGATACTGAGCCCGATTTGCAGAGACGTAAACAAGTTCAACCTCAACTGGAATTCAGCTGAATGCCATCCCAAATATGGCGAGAAATGCCCCTGGCCTTGAGCTGCTGAGAGGTTTTAAATATATATACTGTAATTGTGAACACTCACTTGGGAGAATAGATAGGTTACACTAAAAGTCTGCCCTGCCTTTTTTTTTTTTCGAATCAGCGGCCATGAAGCTGAAAATCAATCGTCATGAACAAATCAAGGTGATATTAAAATACCTAAGTGGTCTGGCTATGCTCATGCTTTGGCACCAACTTGAAGAAAAGATGAGTAAATTTCAAAAGTCAGCTAAGTACACTTGGATAAGAAGCTCTTTGTGCAGGACGGTAATGCAATCAGATGACAAATGAGAATGCCAAAAGCATGACCAAACTGCAGAGACAGTAGCCGACACGCTTCTTGGCCTGCGGATCCAAATCGCATCCCATCCAGATCGGTGTGCGTCTCACTCTTTTGGCAGTGATTGACAGTTACAAGCTTTTGCAGGTGAAAAGGCCTGCAAACCTCACTCTGACATTTGAGAACGCACCAACCAATATTACAGAAAGTGTAGTTTTGATGGAGGGAGAAAGGAATGTCTCCCAGGGAGGTGTGGTCCGTCTGTCTATATGTCTGTTGGTCTTCTGGGCTCCCATTTTACGGTGTGTTGGTGAGGCCGACACAGATACGGTTTCACCCCGCTTGGCAGAGCCAGGCCCTGCTGCTGACAGCAGGTTTTATTTGATGTGGACGTCCCGTGTTGGGTTTCAGCGCTGGCTTCAACATATGATCTCAATTATGACCAGAGGAGGAACGCATGCTGGTGGATGACTGGTGACTCTGGGCAGACAGGAGAAGGGAGGGGGTGGAAGAAGAGATGGAGGAAGGCCAACAGATGGAAAGTGTGTGGAGGGAGGGAGAAGTGTAGATAGAGAGACAAATGGATCAGGTGGATGAGGAGAGAAGATGAAATGGATCAGTTGATAAAAGAAATGGATTAAAAAAAGAGGATCTCATATAATATCTCTTTGAAAGCGTTCAGACTTCTTTATATTTATCTTTAGGCAATTAAACTCAGGTAACACTGTATGAAAGACTATTCTACAAGCCTTGGTCCGGATACACAAAGTGAGAACTTGTGTCCATGATTTTGAAGTTTTATATTTAACAGAAAGCAGAAGCCGACACAGTTTACATCTGGTCACATGGACATGTCACATGGTCAGATTACGATCTGTTCATTTATTACATAAAGACCGTATAATTAGTGTCCTTGGTGTTATTGTTGTTTTGTATGAATACTGTGTAAAAGTGTTAAGTCACCCCTAATTTCTTTACATTTTGCTAAGACAATGGAAAATAAGTGTAAAGATTTATGAATACGTGTGCAAACATATATGGGAAATAAGGTAAAAACAAAGTTTATACAATTCTACCAAGTTTGAAAGTCGATGTTTTGTGTGTCCACCTTCATCCTTCCATCTGAGCTCTGAGCAGCTCTCTGTCATCTCTGTGAGGATATTCAGGAATAGCTCTCCAGGCTTTTTAAAGGACAGTGAAATCTTCATCTTTAGATGTTTCTGTCTTTTGTTTTGTTCTCTGTCAGGATGTTCCCACACTGCTTCAGTAATGCTGAGGTCTGGGCTCTGGGGAGGCAGATCCATGACTGATGGTGTTCCATTGTGTTTTCCTATGCAGGTATAATTTTACTCCACTGGCGGTATGTTTGGGATCATTGTCATACTGAAAAATGAAGCTGCTGCCAATCAGATGGTCTTCAGGTGGTACTCCATGGTGGATGAAATCTGATGGGGGATTTCTGTGTTCATAAATCCATTAGTTTTAATAAGATCTCCAACACCACTGACTGAAATGCAGTCCAAACCATGACAGCACCTCCACCGTGTCTTACAGATGACTCTAGACTCTCACTGCTGTAACTCTCTCATGACCTCGTACATTACTGATGATGTTATGAACAAAACTTTCCATAAGCGTGGCTTCTTGACAGCCACCCCTCAACTAAAGTCATTTCTGATCAGGCTTTAGTGAACAGTAGATGGATCAGCTGGAAGTCCAGATCAGGACCTCTTTCGGGTCTTTGCTGGATTTTTCCCATTTCTTATGAATAGGATTTTCAGATTCTGCTGTAGATCGTTTTGTACGTCTTCGTCTGTCCTCATCTTGCCCAATTTCATCCCTGTTTTGAAGGACACACTGCACACCATCCTGAGATACGCAAAGTTTTCAGATAATAGCTCTTTGAGAATAACAGTTTTATGTCTGTCAAACTGTTATTGTTGGCAAGGTTGGGACTGAAAATGAGTGAAAAGCAGCCAGTATCCAAAGAAAGATTTTTAAAGAGTTTCAAAGACCACTTCAAAAATTCACAAGGAAGTCAGGCTCCTTTATATGCCACCCTACATATAAAGAAATGATGTACTGATGGACAGTGAAGGAAATGTAATCACAAATTTCAAAGTAATACACACCAAGAGGAGTTTATTCTGATGAAAATTTAGTTTTCTGTACAATTAATCACATTCGGCCTCTCTTTACAAACAAAATAGTTCCTAAATGACGTTTCAGCATGGCAGACTTGATGGCAGCATTAAGAATTAGCTCCTCTGTACTGATAACGAGCTACACTTCCTTCCATACCAAAATGACACGAATCTATGGGCTAATCTGATACAGCATGTGGTTCATGAAACTTAATTATGTTGGCACAATACTTGGGATGTTACTTAACCAAGTGCCTCTCAGCACAGCTCTTTAAAACCTGGAATATGTTCAACTAATAGAATCAAGGTGTTAGATGGCATTTGTTTTAAAGGGAGAAGAATTAATTACACAGTAAGTCTTACATCGTACCTGCTCTGAAAGGTCAAAACGATAAGTGACTTAAAGGTGGCAAACAGGCATTATGTTCAGCAAATGTTTTAATGGTGCGTAAAGATATATATAAAAAGGCAGAGTGGAGCAAAAACAACTTCACGAGTCTATATTCAGGTAAACTACAAAGACCATAATTATTATAATGCATCTCTCCCATACATTACATTATTGTCAAACTCTAAGTGGAGTGATAATTGAGGCAAATGGAGCTCGTTAAGACGGTATTATCATCAGTGACACTGGCAATCAGTTTTGACAATTAGGAATCAAAACTAATCAGGATTGCATTCAACATGATCTAATTTGACCTTCGGGAGCCTAAAATTTCATTCAAACGCCAAACATTAATTTCATGTCATTATTTACATCACATCATTCCCTCTACCTCAAACCAGCAGTTATTATAAAGCCGAGCACCACAGAACTGCCCCGCAAATGTAATTCTTCAGTAAGTTGCTTATGATACGGGCCCCCATCCATCCCCTGTGTTGATAATAAGTTGGTGTAACTCTAGCACCAATGTGTTAAATAATTTCATGGAGGAGGGGAGGGGTCGTATTTATTGGATTCAACTGTTTTGGGGTGGGGGTTCTCTCTCTACATTAAATTGAGCCTGCACACCATTCTATAATTCCTCCTTATCGGCCAGAGGCTTTAGTTATTTACTTTAAAATGATCTAATTTCTTATTCCAGCGGAGGGGGGACAGGCCGCTGACTTGAACAGCTGCTTCATGACCCAAAAAACTGTCAGTCTTTCCCTGGAATAAATTGTGGACGATTCCATCTGGCAGCGCGGGGGTGGCGCGCGCGTAGAGACTCGTCCAGCTCACTCTTTAAAAAGCGGTTTTTGTGCTTTTTGCGAAAAAACAAATGTCACGGACACGTGTCAAAATACGTGTTGTGATATTTTAAGGATCACGCAAGGTTTTAACCCGGCCAGGGGCTAACGTTCTTCGCGGCTTCCCCCCCTCCCCTGCCGCTGAGAGCAGAGTGCGGGCAGGCTCATAGTAGAATCAATTCACAGAGAGGGCAGCTTGAAACCGCCTCTCATGCCTGCGCGCTTAGTTTGGAGAGAGTGGCGTGTCGGGCAGCTTGGAGTTTAATAGTCCGGGTAGCATCCGTGCTGTATGTACATGTCTGTCTCCCCATGTGTACGTGCACGGCTGCTTCGGCTGTGAAAGACCGGGGGGTGGGGGGTGCTCGGAATTCAGATCTGACGCGCTGTTAAAGCTCTGATTGAATCTTTGTTTTAGGCGCAGGCGAGCTTTGTGACAGATGTGGTGAAATAAAGTTAGTCCGCGTGGATGTGTGTGTGTGTGTGTATGTATGTATGCGTGTGGGGGGGATTTTTCACCCCCTCCACAAAAACACAAAAGTTTCCAGCATGTCGGAGCTTATCTGACACACAATCACATCCACCCTGACACTTGTCACACACAGTTGGTGTGACTCAGACGGCTGCAGAGCTGACAGGTTTCATCACACACACACACACACACACACACACACACACACACACACACACACACACACACACACACACACACCATAGCTCCATTCAGGACTTTAATTTTAAAATGCGTCCACCCCCAAGTAGTCAGAATATTGCGTGGCTGGGGAAAACGTGGACCCTTTTGCGTGGGTGCCAAATAAACCCACCTGCAAAGGCGTAAGTTTCAGCTGTGTCATGTATAATATTAATATTTTAAAAAGCCTATTTGCACCCATTTGCCTATTAATACCATTACTCGCGCTATTAGCGCAGCTTTATTTAACTTCTCATCTCCAGGTCACTTCCGTGCGAGCGCGTGAACACATTACATGTTCATCATTTTCTCTGAGTGTAATATTTGAGATAAATTATTCACAAATATACACGACAATGGAGCATCCAATCAATCCCCCTGATGAACTCTCCTTCTCCTTCCCTTAACTGTCTCTGGCTGTCGCTCCTCTCTCATTATTCTGTTCATTTTCACAGTCTCTCACACACACGCGGCTCTGTGTAGACCCCGTGTTTGTGTGTGTGTGTGTGTGGTGGCTTGTTTAATGCACTGCAGGTTGGTTCCTGCAGCAGGTCTGGCCAGATAAGAGCAGCACACAGCTTTCTGCTGGGAGGGAGAGCGAGAGAGGAACATTACCTCTTCACTCACATAAACCATTAAATTGTAATAATGGGGCCACCAGCGCTCAAACCTGGTTCCATAGCGCCCCCTAAGGGCGCTTAGCTGAGGGACACCTGACTGTCGGGGTCTCAGATGCGCCCCAAGGCTGAATGACACGCTGATGACAATGACTTGGTGATCAGAGAGGAAACAGAGAATAATTTGGAGCTTTGGATTCACAGTTGCTGTTCTCTTTCTTGTGCTGTGGGGCAAAGCGGAAGACTTGCACACACACAAATAACAAATTACATTTACATTAAGCCTTTTTTTTCATTGACCGACTCCACCAGAAGCATCTGTGAGAGCAAAGAGGCAGCTCTGAAGCTGCGCTCAGATCATCGTATAGAGAGAGCAGATTCAGTTTCCTTGACCTCAGCCTTGATGTATGAAATTCAAATTCAAATTCAAATTCAATGACATCCATGTGCTTTGAGCCAAATACCTCCTGGTTCCTGATGCTGCAGGGAAGCAGCGCCGATACCCTCAGTTACTAAATGGTCGTCCACACGCTGTGTTCAAAGTACAGACAGAGCTCTCGTCAGGTCATAAATGTCAGCTCGTGCGACGTGTGTTGTCCGAGCCCGAGGCAGCAAGGACCATAAAGTCTCAGTTTATCTTTCCCTGCGTCCACACGGAAGGCCTGATTGTGGCGTGCAGAGCGAGAGTGAGACAGCAGTGCCCATTTGCATTAAATGAGTCAGCGCGTCTGTGTGAAAAGAACAATCCGTTACTCTATTTTTCGTCAACAGACAGAAAAATAAATAAAAATGTATTTTTAACCAGACCTGATAGTCTCACTCACAGAAAACCTCTCTCCCCCACTCTCTCCAGTTTGTTATCAGTGAGATCCCACCGCTGCCAAATCATTCAGTGCACACAGAGCGAAGGCCAGCTCGGTCAAGTTCCTGGAGTGGTGCTACAGCAGGCAATTTTTCTCTCTTTACCTAAAGTGTCTGAATGTATGGCCGACAGATCTGAGCTTTAATCCGTCTCCTGGATGGCTGAGTGTGAAGTTAAAGACACAGATTTGCACCTTGCACCTTGAGGAGTTGAGCTCATATGACAAAACAAAAGAAAACTCCCAGAATATTCCATCCTCACCTTCCCGGCCCCTGCCTTTGTCTTCATCTTAACTCACTCTGATTCCCTTCACTTACGGGCCTGTTTTACCTGTCGTCACTTGTTGGCACACACAAGCACGGCAGTGTTAATAGAGAGCGCTGCCTTCACAGACACACCATGCATGGTGACCAGTGACAGCAGCACCACCACCCACTTCAAACTGTATCCTGCCAAAACATCACTGGGTGGTGTAATATCACACCCTCGTGTAGAGAAGCTTCTTCCCTTTGATTATGTGTCACAGCTGAGGCATGTTTTGATATTTCCTTCCGTCTGTCTGTCTTTCACACAGCCATCCAGCATGTTATGCTAATTGGACACATGCACTGGAAGCTCTGTTGTGTTGCCCTTGTTTTGTGGTGTTTGATTATGAATTCATTGTATCTCGTCTGTTTTTGATGCTGTGACAGAGACGCCTAAGAAAATGTCCTCTTCTCTTCTCTTCTCTTCTCTTCTCTTCTCTTCTCTTCTCTTCTCTTCTCTTCTCTTCTCTTCTCTTCTCTTCTCTTCTCTTCTCTTCTCTTCTGACTGAGCTGAAGAATTTCATTGCATGTGTTTGTCTCCTGCAGGTGAATGCAGGTAGATGCATCCTTTCTTCTCTCAGCGCTTTGTCCCAGTAGCTTTATTTTGAAATACTCGGTTACCCCTGGGAGCCCTCTCGTAATGGCACAGTTATATAGAGTTGTCTTCACATACAGGAGTATTCTCTAAGGAAAAGTGTCTGATGTGAAAAGAACTAAATACAACCTCTTTTCTATGTAGCATTAACAATCTTAAAAATAATCCCACTCACGTTTAGATGAATGAGCTTGAGCAGGATTCAGGATTTTAAAAATAGCAGAAAGTCCTATAATCACCCTCCCACCAAACCTCTGCTGCCACCAAGTGGACTGAAATAGTTATTACACAATGAAAAGAGCCTGTTAGTGGAAATTCTATCTATCTATCTATCTATCTATCTATCTATCTATCTATCTATCTATCTATCTATCTATCTATCTATCTATCTATCTATCTATCTATCTATCT
>NW_005187424.1:463434-473463 GCF_000239375.1 Pundamilia nyererei | reverse complement strand
TCTATCTATCTATCTATCTATCTATCTATCTATCTATCTATCTATCTATCTATCTATCTATCTATCTATCTATCTCCCAACAATAGGATGCTTTACAATGACAATAATTAATAAAGTTGTCTAACTTTGTGTTCTTTAACAGCAAATAAGGAAATGACTGATTATAAAAACTATGAATGAACAGTGTCTGGTGGCTTAAAATTGCAACATATTTTCATAAAGTGTTGCAGATGATTAATAAAAAGGTTAATGGTGTAAACATCGTTTCGAAGGCTATTATAGAGCTGAAATGAATGTTTATTTAAGAGAAGTTGTGTGAGTGAGTATCAGCCAGGTGGGGTGTCCTGGTTCATTGTTGTCACTTTTATTAGCTGAATAACATTACGACCACTGACGGGTGAAGTGGATAACGTGGATTATCTCTTCATCTGTGAGTGGGCGGGGCACATCAGGGAGCAAGTGAACATTTTGTCTTCAGAGCTGATGTTCGAAGCAGGGAAAATAGGCGAGTGTGAGGATTTGAGTGAGTTTGACAGTATGGTGTCTTGTGGGGTGTTCTCGGTCTGCAGCGGTCAGTGTCTATTAAAAGGTCCAAGGAAAGAACAGCGGCGACCCAGAGACAGGGTCATGGGCGGCCAAGGCTCACTGGAGCGAAGGACGGCCCGGGTGGTCCTACCTGGTAGATGGGCTGCTATCGCTCAAACTTTCATGGAAACGGTGCTCCCCGATGGCTGTGGTCTCTTTTGGCAGGATAATACACTGAAAGCAAAAATGGTTCCGGATTGATTGAGGAGCACAACATCGACTTTGAGGTGTTGACATCCTTCACATTCAGTCCAGTCGAGCATCTGTGGGATGTGCTGGACAAACAAGTTGGATCCACGGAGGCTTCACCTCACAGCTGACACCACAGCACCACAGCTGGAGACTAGTGGAGGCAGCAATATTAGGCAGGTGGAAATAATGACTGCTGTATGGTGAGTGTGGTTTTTACACACTGTGGCTGAGAATGGGCTCACAGTAAAAAACAAAACAAACTAACATTTTTAAATAATACAAGAAAAATTTAAAAGTCATAATTTAACATAGTTGTTATCGCCTCTTATGATATTATACACTATTAAAAATATATACATTTCAAAAATAATTATTTGATATTAAACAAACTAATGACAAAATAGCAAAATGATTAGTCAATTAATTTTCCTGTTTGTTGGAAACTGAAAACAAATTATTTACTAGATTAATTTAGCTTATAAGCTAAATAAGCTTTAAGCATTTTAAAGCTTATTTAAAAATGTTATTAGTGTGACTGAATAATGAATTCAGATGGGCTGCCTGTCTTGGCCGTATAAAAGTGAATAACAACATTTCAGCCTGATGACCTTTTCGCCCGCACCATGGGACCCGCTCTGTTCAGGCTGGGGGACATGTTCAGCAGCGACACATGTGAGTGACGTTCATGTGCTCATTTACTGTGTTTGGGTGCTTCTGAAATAATCTGTGTAGTGTGTCCGGCTGTGGCTCGGAAGTTAGAGGAGGTTGGACAGTTGGTGGTTCGATCCCCGGCTCCTCCAGTCTGCACGTTGAAGCCCTAATGGTCCCCAGAGCACCCACTGGACTGCGTGTGCGGCGTCACGGTTAGAAAGTGCTTAAAGGCTTAGAATAAAGCACTGTATGAATGTGATTTCAGTGTAGCGTTATATAAGTACCGGACCATTTGCCATTAATCTTCTGCTCTCCATGCTACCGTTAAGCCTGATATTATTTCTGTCTTTACGAGCTTCACACACACGCTGACACAAGCACGCACGAGTGCGCGCTTTGTCTGAGGTTTTCTATAGGAATGAAAAAAATCACGCTTACCATGAAAACACTTTATTTTATCATGTTGTATCGTTTCATTGAAAATTAACAGACCAGTAAAAAGGAAACAATACAGTTTGAAATCCATCTTCACGTTCCTTGCGGCATACCTCCGGCACAGATATCGATCGGATGGCTTTTTAAAAAATTATTATTAAGAGTCCTTCCTGTATATCATGAGGATATTGTCATTCGTTATTACGCATTCTATTCAAGGTTTACAGTAATATGAACACAAAAAATCACAAGTCTACAGTAGAGTTGTGCCGTAGTGGCGAGCGGTTAAGATAAACTATCAAAGAATCACTTGCATGCACGCTTTTTTGTCTACATAGCCTGGATTAAAAGAGAGCGCTACAGGACATCTAAAGCACTGAGAGGAAAACAGAAAATCTTTTCTAAGACTGCGACTGTGCTCAATAACAAAGGTCTGTGTTAAAAGCTTTGCATTACACACTGTTACAGAGGGAATCCATCAGTATGTGCTCCTAGGACATACAAAATAGTCAGCTATTAGAAAGCACATATAACAGCTATGAAGTCTTGAAGTGATAGAAGAGCATTAACAGAATAATTATCATCATAATAATAACAATAGCATTATTAATAATATAGCAACAGGTGTGATCTGTCTTTGTGTGTGTCTCTCTCTAGCTGATGTTACAGTATTTTACATACAGACTAATTACATTTGCATGATGACTGAACTGTACATGGTACTGCAAAAACACTAACGGGTAACTCACTTTGATGACTCGGAATATAACGAGGAGAAAATAAATTAAGGTCGATTTTTGCTCATTTTTAAAGACGGCGTCCGGTTTAAGATTTAATTCGAGCTGTGTGAAAAGACAAAGATCCAGAAAACACACGGGACTGAGGCCGACGTGCTGTTTTTCTACCTCTGAGGGTCACTCACCTGAGAACCGTTTCACGCTGTCGAGACGCGAATCTCAATTTCGAGGCTATTTCTGCACAGATCACGGTGCTGACTGAGTAAACGGATCATAAACTGCGAGGGATTACTCTCAGAGTGTTTCGCTCACCTTTCATTCATCTTCCTTTCCTCTCAGAGCTGTTTCTCCCTCTTTGCTGTGAGCAAGCCACTAATTAATCCAAACTCTCTGAGAACGAGGGAAATTGAATCTAAGATGAAGCTCCGCGCTTGTCTTCTTGTCCACACTTGACGAATGACACGAGCGCTCTCGGCTGCGGTCTGTCCTCTCTGCTTGTCTCGCGCGTGGCTCGGAGACGAGACTCATCAATAAGCAATGAGCGGTCTAACCATTAGGGAACGACCTCGCTTGACGAAACCTGGATTGTACAAAGTATTGAAATGCATGACAGGTGGAGCTGACACAGAAAAAAACCCAACTGACTGACACGAGCTAGATGTTTGTGTGAGATCACTTTAAAAGATGGAGGGTGCCATGCTCTTAAGAATATGTTTCTTTAAAATTCTGCTGATGGAGTAAGCATCGTAATGTGTTTCTTTCACCCCACCCCTCTTCTCTGACGAGCCTCAGAGTTTAGTCACCCGCTGAAGCGAGACAGCCGCTCTCCATCCTAAACGCACGTTTTGTTCAAGTCGACCTTCACCGGCAGCGGCCCGGCTTCCTGGCTCTCCTCCGATTGCTTTACGGTGACGGCGATGACGGGACTCAGGTGGTACGGGTTGACCTTGTGGGCGTTTTCCAGAAACTCTTTATCTCCGTTGATACTCAGCTAAAAAGATACAAAGAATTTTTTTATTTTTTTTTTAAAGGCACATAATACCATATGGCGTGGATAAACTGACAGTTCTAGGAAAGCGTTTGTGTACTGCTGTGATTTAAAAGCTCCTTTTTCTAAAGGGAAGAGAAGGCACACGTCTGAGGTTTGACAGTAGCCGACAGCTTCAGCGATGGAAAGAGGAGATTTCTACCTGTATCCTGTTTTGCTTTGTTTTTCATGGATTTTTACCGCAGGCGTTTTGAGGATCCAGGACAAAAATGTGAGACCTGACAAACACACATCTGTGTATTCCCAGTTTATCACAGTCAAATATATAAAAATTCTTCAAAGTCTAAGTTGGTAATGCTGCGATTATCTAATGTTTGAAACATTCCCTTTTCTTTAAAGCTTTCTGAGAAGACTGAAGAACTCCTCACGATGTACGTCCTCCAGTGCATTCACAGCATGTTTGCATACACAGCAGCTTTTATTTACTCATAATTACAACTTGTGTAAACTATCAACAGATAAATAAATCAAATAAAACTTGTATGTGTGGCTGAGATATGTTCAGTAACAAAGCAAAGTGAGACACCGGAGTGCACAAAGCATGCGTGTGATGATCCAGCTGCAGCCTGGTAGCATGTTTTAAGGCTGTGACAGGCTGCAGATGAAGTGCGCCTCACTAACGACTAACGGATTGGATGAGCAGAAAGGGAAGACCGGGAGAAGACATGCTAGCTGCTGTGGATGGGAAATGCTGATAAGAATCAGATATCAAAGCAATGTTTATGCCGCCTTCCTGGAATGAAATCCAGACTCAGACAGAAGTGGGCTGTTGTTTGGTTTGTGTTACTTTAAAGGTGTCCTTAAGGAGCTCCGAGATTAGAAAACACAGGTGCACTGCCCACCCAGGCAGAGCAGGTGAATTCATGATTTAATGTTGAGTCATTTCTTTTCCAAATGGTTACCTGTGTCTTGATGTGCTGCTCCGGTGCGGTAACGAGGCTGGCACAGCTGAGCCACAGCATGACCATGATAGACAGGAAGAGACAAGCGGCTAAAATCCACCGTGGAAGGCCTGAACGTCTGCAGAAGGAAGCGGGGGAGCAGGGGAGGGCGTGAGAATGAGGTGGGCCAGAAAGACCGAGAAGATCGCCAAATTATACATAAATGCGCTGCAGATGTTGCATAGACTTAAATAGCATCTCGTTAATGCAATTAAAGTTCAAAGTCAAAGAATCAGAGAGGTATTTTTCTGTATGTTGTAACTCGTTTAGTGAAAGAATCACTTTATTTGATTCTCTGTGGTTCTAAATGGCGTTTTATGAGTTTTGCAAACAGGATGAACTTCATCTGTTCAGCTGTCTTTGTCAGTTAGGACGTCAGTGTAAGGTCAGGGAGTTAAATGTGTCCACTGCCAAAGGTTTCAAGTGTCTTTAGGTTCATTTTCATGCAGGCTCCAAGGAGCGCTTGTGTGAAGGCAATTTAAATTTATGATAAACGCCCTGCTTAAATCATTTAATTGGTGATTTTCCACAGTGTCACCTGGACATGCAGCCGAGGAAGTCGTGCTCAGATGCGAGGTCCTCCGGGTGCTGGACGGCGTGTTTCCCTTTCGCTGGAGCTTTGGGAGTTCCCTTCTCCCCGTGTCCCCTCGTACCTGACACACAGTTAAAAAAGTGGACATCAGTTCTAGCTGAAACAACAAATGGTGGGATATTGCAGAAGCATGGATGTGCGGAGCATTTTGGTCTAACCGTGGGGCCTCTGGGTGTGAGAGTGGACCTGAGGCCAGGGTTTGTCTGCCACGCTGGATCGAGGAGCCTGCAGCTCGGGCAGAGAGTACTCCATCTCTGGCTGGCTCTGAGGAGAGGAAAACAGCATCAGAGGAGCTCCTAAGCGATGAGAAAAGTCAGAGCAAACACATAGAAACCCCACAGAAGGCATCCAGGTGATCCTACGTCACCTTAAGGTCACGATTATAGTGAAAACCTTTAACATTCAGTTAATCTTTGCGGAAATTCTGACTTTGGACACAAAACACCTGCTTCTCTTTTCTCTCCTTCATACAAAGATTTGAGATTCTTACCCACAGACAGCCCTGGAGCTGGAAGGATGATTCAAACTTGTATTCAAGGACATTTTAGCCCTTTAAGAGCCGTCTGTGAGGGTACGGTCTACAAACGCTCCCCGTGAGTTTCTCAGTATAACGACAGAGTCTTTCCGGACTCTGAATCTTTCTCCTCTGTTCAGTAAAAGTTCATTTGTTCGTACTTCAGCATTTAACGTCATGTGAAACCAACGCCGTCATTAGAATTCGTTTTTTCAAGCATGCTCAGTTTCCTTTTCTCGCAGACACTAAAATAAGTTCACTAAAGCTCCTTTTAGTGGGACACCATCTCTGAAAAACATCTTTTTAAACCCAGCCTGTTGTTGCCATTTGCACTGTTGTGTGTTTCATTACGTGCGCGATGTTTTCGGTTCCCCTGGAGAACTCATTAAAAGAGGATTTTGCCTCCCTACTGCTGACCCTCCCTCCACTCTAACAGCAGCTGTAGTCTGTTGTAACGATACTATTGCTGGCCTCAGCAACAGCACACTCTCACAGGCCTACTAACAGCACAACACATCCCCGTGGAGTGTCTTCTTCCCCATTATTCATCCATTCGGACACTCGACGGGATCTGAAACTTCTTGCTGTGTCGGACACTAATCGAGGATCATTTTCACTTTATTCTTTACTTTGTTTTGGAAATGAGTGATCTGCTAACTTAGTGAGTGATTTCAGTCACATGACCAGAGCAGCAAAGGACTGCTGACGCGCTGCAAGTCACTCTGGAAACTGAGTTTATTCTCATTCATTTTCAGTGGCGGTCCTAGCCTGTTTGGTGCCCGGGGCGAACACTCCCTCTTCCACGCATGTTCTCGTTTCGCTTGTGGGGGTGTCCTCCACGACGTGTTTGTCAGATAAACTGGTCGTAGCTGTGGATCTGAGAGCGTGTGTGGCTGTTTATCGTCCCCTGTCCAGGGTGTACCTCAGATTTCGAGCCTTCCTGTTCTGTGGCCAAGAGCATTTCACCGTGCCTATGCAGGAAACATGCACTAACATATGCATACGGGGGGGACTATCGTGCTACCCTTTCGAAGGAAAAAAATGTGTACACCCCCCCCCATTCCATCTCACAGTCCTGATCAATCAACATCAAGAAGGGATCCAAGTTAAACTGTGATTGTCATCCACACCCTCGCTCCCTGCAGCAGCTCTGCATCCAGCACACGTGTCGCTTGTGTCCGTGTTTATGTCAGTATTTATTCACCGCACACAGAGTTCAATTTGTTTGTTAATAAAAACCACGGCTCAGCTGGAAGAGGCGCTTAATCGATCCACTTTGTTTCAAACGCTCTTCTCCCGCCACCTCATCGAGGGCTGAACTGTCAAAACAACAAGGTGGTGTTGAGAAGGGATAAAGAAGTCTGCTTTGCAAGTCTTTCTTTAAAATTACAAGTTTGTTTTTCCTTTCAGTAGGAATAACTGAGAATCGTATACTGTCTGGTTCCTGTGAGCCGCCTGCTTGTTTTTATGATGCTTGCTCATATTATTATCCTCGCAGCATGGTGTCAGGCAAAGCTCTCTGTATACAGTCAGCCTGTAATGGACAGCCATGCCATTTTTATTTCAGGCAACAGCGGTTTATTCCCCCCTCCTCTCTGCTGTCCCGATCCTTAGCCCGACTTTTTCTGTTGTTTCAACACTCGGGGAGTCAATCTGTCGAGTTGGTGGCGGTTCGCCAGCTGCCCACTAAACACAGGCCTGATAGTTTTCTCACTGCCTCTCGGAGCCTGCTGGTTTCCCCCTGCTGCTCCAGTCTGCGTGTCGCTGCCATAAAGAGCAAACATCCATCACCGAGTCCAAAAGAAATGTCGGTAATTTCATATTCTGCGCTTGCTCCATCGCCATATATGAGGTTGAGAATTACAGCCCAGCGTGCACACACATTTTTATACCTAATAACGAATTTCAGCATAACAGACAGCTCTGTGTTACACAGAAGCCTTTGTGTGTATGCGTTAGAGTGCATAAATACTATCATTTCCCACAGAAGCCTTTAATTATGTAGCTTTAACTGCCATTGAAGTCACTTATACAAACGGGAAAACACTTGGGAGAGATGGTTTTTGATTATGGAGGATCTGTCTGGGCAGTCGGTGGTTAAACAGATCCAATCTTATTTTAGCTTTAATGTAGAGGTGGTTTACTGTGTTGGCTTTAACAAAAAAAGATACACTAACATCTGAATTTACTCTTTTCAAAAACAGAAAACGCGACAAATGCTGAATCTTTTTTCCACTCTGCATCTAAAGACGCACGGCGATGGATAATAGAGAGGTTTTTTCCAAGTCAGCCAAGGTCACCAGACACACATGACCTCAGCTGTCAATGCAGAAAAGTCTGCATCAGCACCACAGCGGAAGCAGCACTTTCACTTTTTCACTGTTCTTCGGCGTAGTCTGTTCTGTTTAATCTTGCAGTGAGTTTCCATCGTGAGGTGAGCTCAACAGCTGGTCATCAAATATGCATGGCAGCGAGGGGAAGTGACATCATTTAAAAGGAAATTTATAAACAATTAAAGTGCAGTGAGGGGGAAAAAAAACCCACCCAGCTCTCTGAATTCAGCCACCTTTCCTCCACCCCGCTGTGTGCCCTTGTTCACTCAACCTTCACAGATGCACTGACTCTAAAATGAGCTGTGGCCCAGGCTGTACACAGTGTATACCAGAGGATACATTTCACAGTTCTAACGGGAAGGAAGCAGAGATGAGCTCATCCAGTAATCTATAAGGGCTCGCTGGCTTGCCTTAACCTCCAATTAAAAACATATGAGGCGTAAAATCGCAGTAAGTAGTCATTTTATATTTTTCCAACACCGGTAGGCAACAGACCCTGCATGAACGAATATATCCTGAATATACTGTGCAGATACTGTGTACATGCAAATTAAAATATTCTGTCTTTCCAGTCACGTGGTGTGAAATTTGTAGAACAGACTGAAGATCTGACCGAAGCAAAAAACAGGATTCCATCTTTTTGGTGGTTTGTCTTCATTTTGAATGCGGGGTAAGAAAAGCGGCGTGAATGCTCACACTGCTGTTTTTATTTACAGGTGACACATTCAGGGCATAACTGAAAAGTAAAACAAACGTTCCTAACAGCCAGCCAGTGATGACGCGTGTGGCTGCCGTGGGATCAATGACCTCAGTGAACATTTTCCTGCATTGCTACTGCAGTCAGATCCAACCTGCAGTTATCTCCTTACATCATTCTTTTATATACAGCTTATGGAAGGGGTGTCCAACATCAGGTCCGGGGGCCTGAATCGACCCAGCGAAGACATCAATCTGGCCTAATTGGTTGGCTTTGTGAATTTATGTGAAAAGACATAAATTTTGGTGTTTTCACAAGTTTACAGCTTCTCCTGCTGATGAAGAGCTCCCCCTGTGGCCACTCACAATGCACCGAGGTAATTAAATTACATATTAAACACATTTACGTCTTTACAGTTTAAGCCTTGAGAGTCGTCAGCATTTCTGATGAAATTGCTTCTCTGTCTTACATTAAGGTATCTCACTGTGGAGTTAAACTTGTTTACACTGACAGAAATTGGAGTTTCACTGGTTCGGCTAACATATCAAAGCTGTATGTGGCCCGCAGTGTAAAATGAGTTTGACATCCCTGCTCTATGGTGTTCCCCGTCTCCCAGTGCCAGCTGGTCCTACCTGGAAAACCACAACCTTGCCGTCGTCAGCCTGCAGGTAGAAGGTCCAGGTGGAGGAAATGAAACTCTGGGCGGAGCTGACAATGTCATTGCACCAGCTGGACACGGCCTCCATCACAGAGGGCGGCTTTGGGCGGAGAGTCATGGCCTTCAGCTGCAGGAGAAAGAGCAGGACGGCAGTGAGGGTGGTCTCCTGTGTACACACTTGTGCCAAGTTTAAACCGACACCTATAAGTTGTGTGTGTCTGGGTGCACCTATTGAGCGCAAAGTGCTCTTTCTCACCTTCCTTCTCTTGATCTCGGGTTCGGAAGGCTGGCTGGCACAGCCGGTGCTGCAGGCCTCCTGCTCCAGCAGCTTAATGTATGCCTCCTGGCATGCTGTAGAGAGAGAGAGAGGGCGCAGTAGTGAAGTATGACAGAATATATAAAAAAGGAAAAGAGCAAAAGCAGGTTGACAGCGCAGATGAAGGAGCGAGAAAAGAAAGAATGAGCACAAAAGGGAAGTCAGCAGAGAAGAAATAAAACAGGTGAGGGCAGAAAGAACGGACACAATGCTGTTACTGAAGCAGGAGGAACCGGGGTATCTGCTGTCTGGACAGCAAATCACATCATTGATTTTCAATACCGCAGTTCAAACAGGGAGAACAGCCTGAAACCCCCCACCCTGACAAAA
>NW_005187424.1:461289-463230 GCF_000239375.1 Pundamilia nyererei | reverse complement strand
TAGATAGATAGATAGATAGATAGATAGATAGATAGATAGATAGATAGATAGATAGATAGATAGATAGATAGATAGATAGATAGATAGATAGATAGTCACACTAACAGCCCAATGGACAGCTTGACACACTGACTCACCTCCCTGACACTCCTCCCTGCTGGTATTAAAGCCAGCATTGCCATTGACAAACTGGCAGATGGAGTAGAGGCGACAGCCACGGTGACAGGCGTTCATTATGGAGTCCTAGCAGTCAAACAGACAGAAGGGGGGGTTCAAAATTAGAGATGTCTCCTATAGTCTTGGATAAACTCCAGATAACCTTGTTAGGAGCTGTGACATAGATGGGTCATGGCATTCGTAATGACACGGTGCAGCTGTAATATTATGGCCTGACATAAACAGTTTATAAGACGCGTTTAGATGCTGCCAGAGAAAGCTGATGGTAATAAGCGAGCTCCATGAAAATTTTGCAGGATACTGATGTGGTGATGCACTCTTGATGCAAATAAAGAAACAGCGTCCTCTGGTGGCCTCGCTGGGAATAGACGAGACAAAAAAGGTTTTTGGCCAGTTTATTACAGCCTTGAGCTTTTCATCATCTTTACTGCGTTTCCGCGCTGATTCGGAGGGAGGGGAAAGGCTGTTTATCCCAAAGCGCGAAGGTGAATGCGTACACAGCGTGTCTGGAGTCGCTGTTCTGTGTGATGGACGCAGAGCTTTGGATCGCAGATTTCAAACCGGGTGTTTGCAGCTCTACCCTTTGCCGCCCTGCAGGGTGTCTGAACCACACCTGAAGGCAGCAGAGGAGGAGAAGGGGAGGAGGGGGGAGACAAACACCCGAGATATAAAATCTGTAATCCACGGAAACTCACAAACCTCACGGTCTCAGCCTGCCGCCCTCCGTCTGGCCTTGTCTGCGTAAACCTGTCTACAAACAGCGGATCCGAGTGGGTCACTGACGCAGTTCACGTCTCGACTGGCCTTTAAGATGCACACAGAAATCAGCTGCATCCATTTTCGGCCTAAGTGCGCCGAAGCGTCCCTGAGGCCCTCGCGCGGACCTAAACACGTTCACTGCGGGTTATCGTGAGCTCTGGCTCCCCCGTTAGTCTGCGCTGCGCGCCGCAGCGGGATGGAGCCTGCCGGGGACCACTTACTTTAGCGGGGCTTTTGTTTCTGATGGTGAGCGCGCACTGCTTCTTGCAGTAATTGATGTCGCCCAGCTGGTCGTCAAACAGATCGGAGGACGCTGCAGCGAGTCCAGCGAGGAGCACGGAGAGCAGGGCCGAGAGCGCGCACATCCTGCCGCCGAGCCGAAGCATGCCAGATCCCGGAGAGAGCCGCGGAGAGTCGCTTTGTGGCGCCACTGCTGCTGCGGATGCTGCTGCTGCCTCAGCCCGGGTCCCGTCTGCCGCTCCGCTGATCTGCCTCTGCCCGTGGCGTCACGCGCATCATCATCATCATCATCACGCACGCGCCGTCAAACAGCCTACTCGATCCGCAGAGCAGCCTTTGCTGCAGTGCATAAACGAGCAGCGGAGAGGAGGACCTGACCCACACCTGAGACCTCACAGAGACACAACACGCAACTCACGGTCACGCCTGTTAGAAGAACGGTTTACTGCTGGGTTACCTGAAAAAAGGGGATCATGAAAAAGTTTAACCGATGCTATAGAAGTATATGTATAGAGTATATGTAGCATAACATAACACAACATAACATAAAATAACATAACATAATGTAACGTATTATAACATAACATAATATAATGTAACATAGTATAATATAATACAATATAATATAACATATAACTGAGAGTATTTGTGAGCATTTGTACCTGAGAGTATCCATATGTTTCTGACAGTATTTGTGAGTATCTGACAGTATCTGTAAGTTTCTAAGAGTATCCGTGAGTATTTGTGAGTATCTGACAGTATCTG
>NW_005187424.1:436720-461269 GCF_000239375.1 Pundamilia nyererei | reverse complement strand
AGTATTTGTGAGTATCTGACAGTATCTGTAAGTTTCTAAGAGTATCCGTGAGTATTTGTGAGTATCTGACAGTATCTGAGAGTGTCTGGGCTAACTGTGTGTAAGCTCTTAATGAAACAGAGTGTTTTGGCTCCTCCTCTGTCTCTGACTGCCCATTACTCGTTTCTGCTTTGGGTGGATATCTGTGGGCGAGTGTCATTTTTTATTCTTAATATTTCTAATCACTCTCTGGACCTTCTGATGCTGATGCTGTGATCTTGAGGACATCGACCTGAGCAGCGCTCCATTTTCTGTGTAAAAAGGCAGAGCCTCACCTGCAGATGGGCTTTTACAGTTTTTCCTCTTGTGTTTGGAAAATGCACTTGATGCACTTTTTATTCTGCATTGTTCTTCCCGTCATCTCATTAGTGCCAATTCTGTGTGAATGCAGGGGCGATGTTTTAAATCCATTTTTACATCGGTGAAAATATCTTTGGTGCAGATGTTTTAAAATGTGTTTTGTGAAATAACATCTGGATTAGGCAAGTTTACAACTGTATGCCTCCCACTCTTCAGGATAGAACAGATTCACTCAGAGGTGAGAGCATTACATCCATGTGGTGAAAGACTGCAGCCCAAATATTATTAAAAACACAAAATACAGTATTACCTGTTCTCCTGCATTAGAGCTAATAAACTGTAATAACTTAAAATAAGTTGTTTTACAGGTGTAAAAACAAAACAAACCCCACAGCTTTTGCATTCAGTGGGGTTGTGTTAAAAAAAATATGCTGTGAGAGAACAGGGAGCTCGATACTTGGACTGATGACTGGTTTCGTTTCTTTACATAAGAATATTTCTTTTTAAAAATCATTTAGTATCACATGACTTTAACTTCCATCACTAACTGGTGAGGATAAAGCCTCGCCTAACACTGACAGGAAATGACGTATTGTAATAGGCGTGGTGATGTCAGGAAAGGTGAGATTTTCAAACCTGACAGTTGTCACCGCCTCACCTGAAGCATCTCTCTGCATAGGAACGATGGCAGCAGGGAAAGTGTGCAAGTGTGTGTGTGTCTGTGGGGGGCGGGGCGTGAGGGTTGCAGTCAGAGGAGGGATCCTCTCTCACGGAGTGCAGCTGCGCAGTTCTTCCTCCAGCTTCAGCTCCTGGAGCTGCGAGCGGACAGCAGCAGAGAGAAGCATGATTCCCATCGTGTTGGTGATCCTCCTGGTTCCACGCGTGTTGTTCTCCACGACACGTGAGTAACACCTAACTTTCGGTAACTTCAGGTAAAGCTACGTCACCTCGATCCTGTCTAAAGGAGAGTGCAGAGCAGCGCTCGAAGCAAGAGAACAAGTTCACGTTCAACTGCGTGAACAAGTTTGTTCCTCACCTGTAAAAATTCTTATTCTTAATCATAGCGATTATAAGGATTAAACTAACTCAGAACTATCTGCAAAATAACGTTATTTAAAATGTATTAATGCAGTAAATGTGTCTGTGTGATACCTGACAGTCAGTGAGGTAATAAGAAGAAGATCATAGAGGAAATCTTACCTATGACTTTGTACTTGCTTTATGGCAAAACTGATGCCAGATAACTGTATACAGCACTGTGCAAAAGTCTTGAGCCACTCCTAATTTCCCTTTAAAACATTTTTATATTTTGCCTCCAAGAAGCCAGACATTCCTCGAGTGCTCTTGAGCAACAGTTCTCCAGCTTTCTGAAGGTCTTTGAAAGTGTTTCTTTGGAGATTGGCTGCCTTTTCGCTCATTTTCGGTCCTGTCGTCAGACCTGACCATTTTCAGAGGAATGGGTTTTGTTTGTTTGTTAACACTGACCACTGAATCATGCGAGCATGAAAAGGCATCTAACCCAAGGGATGAACTATGGGATGTTGTGCCTGCATATAACAGAAAACTGAGGTGTGCAGTTAGAACAGTATTCATTTTTCATATTATCACAGATATATTGTTTACTGCGCTCATAATTAGCACTGTGTTTAATTCCCTCTCACCGAGGGCCGAGGATGAGAACTGCTGTGCTCTTCCTCAAACATTTTCTCTTTACATTACAGATTAAAACACTGAAGTGAAACACATGTTAGAAAGCTTATCCGCCGCCCACCTGCAGCACGGCTCATAAAACTCTACACATTAACTCAAATATCTGTGAATAAGGAGCCCGGTGGTGCCATTCAAACACAGAGAGGAGGGCTTCTCGTGGTTATCAATCACAGGGGCAAACCTCACGCCTCAGACGGTCGCGGTATGGAAAAGCATTCAAGGTTTCACCAGTAAACCGGGGTGACCTCTCTGACTGATCCTAGCGGGGCTCCATAAATCCGCTTCATTACTGGGTCATAAATATGTGCCGAGAGGCTGCTGCTTCCCACACACACACACACACACACACACACACACACACACACACACACACACACACACACACACACACACACACACACAGTGTCACCAAAACCACATTTTGAGTCTCAAAAATTTGCTCCGCACAAGTATAGTAAACTTCCCATTTTTGGTCCCCACAGAGATATGAATACACACTCGCGCACACACACGTTTTCCCACGGCTGGCCAAAAAAATTTGCCTCTAATGATTTCTTGTTATAAGTGCTGTGGTTTCACCTCGGGCTCTGCTGTCGGTTTGAGAAACACTCAGACAAACAGCCGCCGAGCGCTGTGTTGGGGATGCTGCTGAAGAAAGCGCAGTTAATTATGGTTAAACGATGACTGGGGGGGAGCTACAAACCTCAAATCTAAATGTAGTCCTGTTAGGAAAGAGAACATTAGCAAGTTTACAGGATTTTTCACCTCCGAGGAACGTTTTGGTTAAATTATTCCACATTCATGTGTAGACGGGGGAAGAGAGAGGGACTGTTCTAAAAACCGTCAATAGATGATGTATTATATTATTTTATTGGTCAGGTCTGGATGTGAGGATCTTCTGGTTTTGTAGATAATCTTAAACAACTTTAGATTCTGGGTATTTATTCTGTCACATTCAGTAATTAGAGAATAGAATAGAATAGAATACTTTTATTTGTCAATTTCTTCAAATGTACTTGCCATACAAAGGAATTGAAATTACGTTTCACACTGTCCCATGCGTAGACATTGACAACAATAAGGTGCAGATGCACAATACAATAGAGCATAATACTAATTAGACTTTGAGAACTTGATTATGACAGGACTTGATTATCACATGAAGCCTTCATACTGGTTTTGGCTTAAGAGGTTGTTTTGTGTCCATGTGTCTCCAACACCCAGATGTGGCGGTGATTTCCCCCCAGGATCCCTTTCTGCTGATTGGCTCCAGTCTAACGGCCACGTGCACGCTGAGCCCTGAGCTCGGCGTGCACGCCAGCACTTTATACTGGACGCTGAACGGAGCGCGCGTGTCCAGCAGCGCCTACAGTGTGGTTTCCCCCAGCGTCCTCAGCGTCACCCTTCACGGCCTCAGTGGATCCCAGCAGCGGTCCGGAGACAACCTGGTGTGCCACGGAGCGGACGGACGCGTCCTGGCTGGATCCTGCCTTTACGTGGGCAGTAAGTGGAGGGTGAACACTGACTTTGCAGATGGCATTATAAATGAGCACACTTCATAATTACATGATCAGCTTTATTAGCTCAGTATTAATTTTGCAGAACTGCAATCGCTGCAGAATAAACTCACTAACAGGCGACATGAACCAGGAGATGTAACTCCTGTGTCGTCCTGTAGGGGGCAAAATTCAAAGAATTCAGCTGTTATTAAACGGTCTGCCTAATCAGAAATTTTCATTTGTGCAAGTTATAATAAGAATCATATTAATCATAGTTATTTTTATTAAAGTGATACTACAGGTTAATATAATTCTCATTGTTGCATTAATGTGCTGATGAAGGCAGAAATTATTATACTCATACACATACACAATATTTACATTATGAAAGTATAGTCATATATTTTCCATAATAGATGATTTTATGGGAACGAAGCCTATTTAATACTGAGAGGGAAGATTAGGAGATGGTCCAAAAACAAAGCAAAGGGTTTCAGGTTGTAATAAACATTCACTCTGACATGAAACTTGCTTATATGTTTGTGGAAAAGTTTCAGTTAAGGTTAGGAAGGGAGGTGTCAGTACTCGAGTAAAGTCTGACGTTCGATGTGGTGAATCTGTAACTTTCTCAGAGATCTCTGATCTAAACGTTTTAAGATTAGTTGAGTTGATTTCAAAGTTAAATGATTTCCAGCTGAACTTTTTCTGGACAAAATTCATTTTTTTAAGAAACCTCGATTAAAACCACATGAAGCATCAGGTGGCTCACACTCACTGTGTGTGTGATTAACGCTCTCTTACTCTTTGTTCCTTCTTGATTATAATCTTTATGTCTGTCTGTGCTTTTTTTCATGCAGTATCTTTAAGGCGACATTAGTGTTTGTTTTTATTTTATTTATTGTAATAGGTTGACACCAGTCTTCTTCTTCTTCTGTTTTCTGCTCCGTTTTGTCTCCAGTGCCTCCCGAGAAGCCCGTCAATCTAACTTGTTGGTCCCGAAACACGAAGGACTTGAGCTGCCGCTGGAGCCTGGGTGGTCAGGGCGAGACTCACGTCCCGACCAAATACACCCTCAAGTACAAACTGAGGTGAGTGCCTCCAGACCCGCTGTCGCAGCTTACAGGTGATTACCTCATCCCGCCGCCCTCAGATAGACTGGAGAGTTCACTCCGAGGATGCAAACCCCTAAAAACACCGTCTGCCTCTGTGGCGGCAAACACCAGATTCAGTCTCTGTTCTTGCGTCCAGATGGCACGGCAAAGAGAAGGAGTGTGAAAATTACAGCACGGGAAACGAGCGTTACTCCTGCTACATCCCCCGCAACATCGCCCTCTTCACTCCGTACGAGATCTGGGTGGAAGCAACCAATCAGCTGGGCTCTGCTACCTCTGACATCACCACCCTGGACATCCTCGATGTAGGTGAGTGAGAGACGTCTATCTAAAGTTAACAGAGGGTTTCAGCTCAGCTTTACGCTTCCCCCTCTCCTTTTACGTTTGTCTGCAGAGCTCCAGCGTGTGGCTCTAAGACAAAACTGTCATGTTGTAAAAGTTAACCTTAGCAGATGCCCCTCACGTGACGGCTTCACATGTTCCTGGAATTGAAATTGTGGCGTTATGATTAGTGTAGCCCTCATCTGCTTGCACAGGCCTCCGGTAAACTGTCGCACTTCATAAAGCAGCCTTTGTGTTTTGGAACTCGGCATCCTCTCTCTGTGAATCCTCATTGGACGCTGAGGAACAGAAAGCGTGGAGGCTGTGAGTGGGCTGGAGGCGAAGGAGGAGCGCCGCCGTGTGTGATGCGTTGCGCTGCCAGAATACCAGAAACAATGAGTTCTGCCGGCTCCGTTTCCCTCTTCATCTTGAGCCGAACAAAGAGACACGTCAGCCGAAACACAGTGAGCGATGTCTCAAGCGGAAGGTTACAAATGGGAAGCATTTTTAACGAGTGTTCCCTCTCGTGCTGCCATCCTCTTTGCCTTCATCTTCCTCCCCTTCATAGCACTCGAGCCACTTTGTTTTATTTCAGACTGACTGAGGGAACGACGTGCTCTCGCAGGAACTACAGACTGACCTAAACTGAAGCGCACACACTAAATGAACAGCACCAGGTTTTTAATTTAGCATTTTAATAGCATTTAACTATTAAAATGATAAATTAGGAAACCTCTGAACATGACAGCAAGTAGTCTTCCTATAACGTGGAATCACTTTGAAATTGTCCTAATCACACACATTTTTGTAATCAGCTGGTCCAAAAAATCATACCAGGGTACACATTAATGAGTCATTCGCACTGCAGTAAAAACAAAAACAAAACAAAACATGGAAACCTACCTGTGATTAGTAAAAATCTCAGGTTGCAGCAACCAGTTGCAGGTTGTCTTCTTTCTGACAGACGTGTGCAGGTTTGCAGATAAGTGCTGTGTAGCTTCTAACTGGAGACAGATGCCAACACGTCACAGTGAATGAATAATGAGCACGACCCTTTGAAGTAGGGAGTCCACTCAACTGGTCACCAGCTGGTTGTGTTCTGGTTATTTTCCTGTTTGAAAGCAAAGCTGCAAAAGATCACCGTCCTGCAGAAACCACATTTATAATGTGGAGGAATTTCTGAATTTCTCGGATCTCAGATGGGAATTTTTGTCTGTAGACGGCAGCAAATTTAGGTATGATTTTCTCTGATTAAATTGAAAGCGCCATCTATACACCGTCAGTTAAAAAAATTATTACCTATTAGTAATCTCCGTCTCTTCCACAGTGTGGGTTTTGTCCAGTATTTTTCCCCTCAACCCAATCAGTCTCTCGATGGTCGCCCCTCCCTGAGCCTGGTTCTGCTGGAGGTTTCTTCCTGCTAAAAGGGAGTTTTTCCTTCCCACTGTCTCCAAGTCTTTCCTCACAGGGGTTCATCTGATTGTCTTGAGGCGACTGATGTGATTTGGAAATAAAAATGAATCTGAGTTGCTCCATGTTAACACAGTTTTTCATGTAAATGCCACTTTGAGCAGACTATATCTTGCACGCCATCACAGTCATTTTATTTAAGCTGTGGTCGTAAGCTGTTGTTTTCTCCAGTGCAAGAATGGCTTCTTTCATTTGGGGTTATTACTACAGAAAAAATAAAGGCAAATGATATTGAAACCTGCTGTTTCTGACAATCAGCCAATCGGAAGAAGGCTGGCTGGAATGGTGAGGTACGTCTCAGAGAGGGGATGACGTGAGGTGCTGCACCAGGTCCTGGTATCAGATAAATTACGATTAGTATGAACACAAGCTTGCTGTAATGGAGTTCAAAGATATAAATATAAAGTTGGATAATATTTGGTCCCCATTAAATATTTATTTGCACTGCTTTTCCTTCCACATGACAGTTATTTATTTAGTTCATCTGTACCGGTGGAAATTCCCTGTGAAGCTTCAGCTCTTGCTTTGATCGTGTGGTAAAGCAGACCAAGGATGAGGCCAAATATAGTAAATACTCTAAAGCTGCACGTAAGAGTGTTAATGATTTAAGAAGCAGCCTCCGAGTAGTTTCATTCATTTCATCTCTTACTGGTCATCCCTGCCTTGTTGGACTTTACACCTGGTGCATGCAAACCCTTTAATAGATGTCCCTTGTGTGTGCAGTGACCACAGACCCTCCCGCCAACGTGCAGGTCAATCGCGTTGGCGAGCTCGAGGACCAGCTGACGGTCCGCTGGGCCATCCCCCCCGAGCTCAAGGACATCCTGTTTCAGGCCAAATATCAGATACGCTACCGACTGGAGGACAGCGCTGACTGGAAGGTGGTCCGCACACAAACCCGCAGACTCGCCTACACGCACTTTCTCTGTAGCTACTGTGGAAACGTGTGAGCAATGATGAACGTGAAGCTTCTTGCTTCGCTGTAAAACAAATCTTCTCCTTGCTGTCGTTAGCGATTTATAGCTTCTAAGTGTTGAAGCTTGGTTTTGATCCAAAAGTGCACAAAATGTTCCTCCTTTAACTCTCTTTGATGTTTTCTAACCAAAGCTCCTTACTGTTTCTCTGCTTTGTATGTTTCTCTGTTGAATGAGAAGATTAAGCAAACACCGTAATATTTATTGAATACGAAGTCACCAGTATCCAGAGGAGATTCAGGATGAAAGCAGAGCAAACAAAAGTTTCAGACGCTAAAAATAATGTGGGGAGGCGTTCAGAGCTAAGACCGTGAAATTAAAAATGATTAATTAACTTTATATAAGAGGCAGTCAGGAGAAAATAGCAGAGCCAAAATCACATCGTTATCTCCTGTTGAAGGAGTGTGCAGCGTGCTTCTTGGTACAGCTGCAGTTTTCAGGTACAGTTGGCGAATTTGTCTCAGGTCTTCTGTGGATTTGAGTTCGGGGCTCGCATGTGCTGCAGGACTGATCATGTATGACTCTAGCCTTAAGTTAAAGCTCAGTGTCATGTTGCAGAATGGATCTGAGCACTTTCAGGTCAGAAGTCCTCATTTTCATTCAGATCAAAGCAGGTGAAATGGATTCACGGTGGATTACTGTCCCTGACAGTGACACTGATATCCGGCGTTGAGGCATTTATGGCCTTTCTGCTTTTCCTCCACCAGCTGTCAAAACTGTCTCCTTACAAACTCTGTTTCTTTCTGACCTCTCCATCAGTTGGTGGACGATGTCGGCAATCTGACATCGTGCCGCCTCGCAGGCCTCCAGCCTGGGACCGTCTATTTTGTCCAGGTGAGGTGCAACCCAGTGGGCATCTTTGGCTCGAGGAAGGCCGGCATTTGGAGCGACTGGAGCCATCCGACCGCCGCCTCCACGCCCAGCAGTGGTAGGAACTTGAAATACAGTAGACGCCGTCTCCAAGTAAAAGCTATCAGCCTGGATGTAGCAAACATTTGTCACTAAAGTCCTTCCTGTCCCTGACTGTCTCTTTGCTTAAATGGCCTTTAAATGCTTCCCAAGCGTCTGTGATGCCCACATATCTTGACCGTTCTTTCCGTTCTCTCCAATAATCAACCTTTCATTGCCAATTAAAAGCCAAAAAAAGAACAATGTGTCCTCCTTCCCGATCCAACATCCTGAACAAGGAGATTCAAACCGCATGTGGCCTAAAAGGAACCAAACATCAATAGGCTACGTACCTTGATAGGGATCTCCAGACGGAGGATTAGAGGGAACTGCGGAGAGCCGCGGGGACGTTTGATAGATTTTTGTCGTCGGCTTCAAACATTGATCAAGTTAAAAAGCGGCATGTCTGTCAGCGGCGCACACAGGGCCTATAAAGCCTGAGTGGAAGCAGGTTTGGGAGCTGGAGGGGCAGATAATGAGTTACATAGGTTATGTGGTCAGGGGGAGGAAGTCGTTATCGGGCTCTGTTGTTTGCAATAAAGAATTGATGGTGGCAGACGACAAGAGCCCAGAAACTGAGTGTCGCTTCCACAAACACACGGCGTCACAATGAAACTAAGGTTCTGTTTGGATTTTCGGTTTTGCAGTGTTGAGCTACGATAGAGTAACTTTGTTTGTTTTTATCACGCAATCAGACAGATTAGGTACAAAAAGATGGAAAGCGTATTTTAATGTCTTTGATTGAGGAGAAAAAATAGGAATCGAAGCTTTTGTCTGCAGCAACGACTGTTTTGAACGAGTTTTCCCGCCTGTGAGAATCAACCCTTCTGAAGGCAGCGTCTCAATTCAACCCTGCTCCGTTTGATTGTCTAATGAAGACCTGAAAAGAACTCTAAACTTATAAGAATCATTCCAAATATTCACAGAGCAGTCGGGTCAGGAACATGCTTCGTTTTCTTTAATGCATAACTTCTTCTGATATTTAAAAAGTCACACCTGTGCTCACACTTCACCTGCGCATCTTCTCACTTCCTTTTTCCTCCCCCTCCCCGTCTCCTCCCAGAGCAGCTGCAGAGCGGCTCGTGCGACCCTAAGAGCGGCGAGCAGAACTCCACGCTGCGGCGGGAACTCAAGCAGTTCTTCGGCTGGGTCCGCAAGCACGCCTACGGCTGCGGCGGCATGTCGATGAAACTGTACGATCAGTGGAGGGTGTGGCTGCAGAAATCGCAGAAAACGCGCAAGCAGGTAGGTAAGCGCGGCCGTGTCCGCGGCCCCAGCTGAATTTCTGACCCTGCCTTTGCTTCATCATATGGTCGGCATCTTTGCAAACACAAAGGGGAAGGATTTCTCTTGAACTTGCTCTGTGAAGTTTCAGTCTGTACTTTATGATCGGGTAAAATGTGCGGTTTAGACTTTACAGGCCCAGAGGTGGAAGCATGAAAGTAGACACGCTCTCAGTCGAGCACTCTGATTTTATTACATATTTAATGAGTGGACTTCTCGTCTTCATCTGATGGCCACAACAAAGAGAAATAAACACGTAAATGTAATTAACAGCCTTCGGTAATGTGTTCCTTTTGTGTTTTGTTTTCTCTTGGCGCGAGCGTTCCCCTTTCACAGAAATAACTCGGCCCAAATGGCACGCAAAGCCTCCAGATCTGCTGTGTTTGTGAGTCTCTGTGAGGAGTTCACGTCCTCTGACGCTCAGTCCTTGAACTTGAAGAAACCTTTGGTCTGCCTGACTCGATTAGCTCAGAGGTGCCTGGATTTTTTTATTTTTTTTTTGTGCTTTATAGGGGACAAGCTGTCGTCTGAATAATGTCTTTGTCCGCAAAGTGTGACAGCTTCCCATTGATTACCTCGAGAGAAAGGCAGCGAGAGGCAACACGGTGAATAAGAACGAGGAGAAAAGCGGCAGTCACACAGAGAAATGTGACGATTAGTGGAGGTGGCTTTTTTTTTCCTAGCTGAATTATCCCAGTAAGCACCATCTGCTTTTGTCTTTTCAGATTCTGCAAGAAGATAATTCATAGCACAGAAACTCGGCGTGACTGTGGCATTTAATTCAAGACGCACATCGAGAAAGCTTGACAGATGACTGGTCCGCAGGGTCCCCGCAGTGTTGAGAGGTCCAACTCCCGTCCAAGGGACGCTGCAGAGGCTGTGCGCTCACACACTCTTGATTTTAAAAGGCCCGAGTGGGAGATAACCGAGACAAAGCAGCCTTTCATTCAGTCTGTCTGCTAGATCTGTTAGCAATAACAAAAAATATTAACGCCTTCAAAAACTGCAAATTTATACTCGAAAACTGCTTTGTGTTTAACAGAATGTAAGATAAACACGTCTCTGGAAGTGAAAGTTTGCGGCATGTCACCAGATCAGCTCAAATGTCGTTTAGCTTATTGCACATTTAAGTGAATATTTTATCTATTTTTACTGTGTGTGATGTAAAGTGTACAAACACCAGCTGGTTATTAGTTAAGAGCAAAACTTGTCTTGTAAAGCGTCTTTATTTAAAAATACAATCCAAACAAAGAGAGCGTCTCCAAACCGATCACACCTTCTGAATATTTTATATACACATTTCATTACAGCGCCAGCAGAGTTCTTTCTTTGAGCCCTGAAGTAACACAAACGCATGCCTGCAGACAAACACTCACGCAGGATGGATGTTAAAGGCCCTCCGGGAGGAATAAGACTGCAGCGGCGAGCTGGGTGGAGCCGGGTGGAGGGGGAGGGGATCGATAAGTGCAGCTCAAAGTGTCCGAGACAGAGGCTACCTCCTGGGAGCGAGCTGTCAGTCGCACTCCTCTGAGTCATACTTGAAGTCCTGCATGATCTCACTCAGAGCCTCTTTGTTCTGGATGATCCTGGGCAACGAAGCAACACACACACACACACACACACACACACACACACACACTTTTATTTGTGCTGGTTTGATATGGAACAGTTACAAAGATTATCGGATCAATTAGAAGAAGAACTGAGCCTCTCAGCAGCGAGCTGATGGGAAGCGAGCACAGTAAACTGAGGGACTGTAATGGCAGCTCTTACTTATGCTTGATCTCCTGAATCTGTTCTTGACAGCTCTGGTCCTCCGGCTGATCCTGGGCCTGCTGCTTGGCCAGCTGCAGCTTAGCCGTCTGTTGAGAGGGCACATCAGATAAGATTTATGCAAACCACTCATCAGCAGAGGATGGAGGAAAGGCGGATGATTAACCCGGAGATAATGGGAGCTTTATAACATTACTGGAAGAAAGGGAGCTGAATTATAGAGGAATGTAAACCTTTATACAAAAGAACAAAGCAACATCTCTGAACACCAGATGTACCGAAGTCTGTGAAAATGTGGGAAGCACTGAGGTGGTCAAATTTGTCCAACACTCTGTAATACTGCCCGTAATTAAAAGGAACTTCAATGTTTCACATTTGAAATGACAGTAAAATTATATTTATCTACAAATACCTGCAGGTAGGCACACTAGAATAAGGAAACACAGATCTATAGTGTTTAAATAACTTTAATAGTGCATGACTTCAGGTATTACACAGGAAAGGAGAGAAAATTATTCTGCAAGTGATTTTAAGTATGGTGTCATTCAAAATTAAGTTAGCCTTTTCTCCTTCGTTATAGGTCACATCATGGTATTTATTTTGCTGTAAGCTGGTAAGGAAGCACAGTTCTTATGATTTATAGTGGTATAACAAAACGATCATTTAATAACCAAACATCCAGCCTAGACGTCAACATTTTTAATAATAATAAAGATTTAAAAAAGGTCAAGAGGTTCGTTACAGTAGTTCAAACTGGTGGAGGTGAAGCTTCCAGCTACAGCAGGCTGCATCTGCACAGCTGTCAATCAAAACGGCCACTCCCCTAACTTAAATCACCATGGTAACATTATTATGGAGGGGGTTTTGTGCTGGGCATTTTACCTCGGGATGAAGGACTTGCTTGTGCAGTAATCATGTTTCCATTCTGCTTTAAAGAAAGGTTTTTGGTTTCTGTAGCTAATTTTCCCCTTCACACTAAAAAAGAAAAAAATCACCACATATATCTTTAAACAGTGTGTTGATTTAAAGTGATACTAAAGCTTACAGGCTGGTCACTTTGAATGACCGGTGGAGGCTGACGGATGGCAGCTCACTGCTGGATTTCATCCCAGCAAACTAGACTTGTGTTTGTGGTGCTGTGCCTTTTTGAAGCAATTTAACTCCTAGCAGATGATTCTGTTTACTTTTAATACAATTTTAATACAAAGTAAGTCGAAAAGGTGTGTCCAGTTTTGACGGTGATGGAAATATGAGTCCACAGGCCGACTGCTATCTCCACATCTTCACAGCAAGTCTTAAGAAACACCAGTGACCCGATCATTCCCCCTTTTCAAATCAACTCTTAGCATCGAGAGTGTATGTGTGTGAGAGGTGGACAGGGGAAAAAAAAATGATGATAAATCAACCTCAAAAGATCCAGGTCTCAAATATGAAATCTCAAACATATCCCTCCAGAAGCTTTTCTCACAGCTTTACTCCATCGGTGATGTAAACTGGAGGATTTATAACAAACTGCTGCTCTACAAATGATTTCTGACACTCAACAATGATGGTGGGGAAATCTGCTTTCAGCTGAAGAACGATTAAGAAATGATTTTCGTTTAAAGCAAAAACTCTGCCTCCTTGTGGTGAATCAGTAGAATTGCATCCAGTTTTGGAAAAAGTTCTGAAACATTATCTGTCAGGTACGGTTTAACACCACATTATTAAACAACACAAATTCCTCTTTGACAACTGCTCATCTTTTCTGGTCAGTCATTTATAATCTTCTTTAATCTATATATTTATAGTTTTGCTTTCTAGCACAAACCGTTTTAGATGTTCTGAACGAGTGCGAACAACGTGTGTGTCTTTGTGTTCAGAGCAGGTACTATAAGGCATGCTGTCGGCGGCTCGCTAAAGTAGGATACATATTTATGTTTAACAAATGGTCAGAAGTGAGTGGAACGTGCTGCTTTCTGACAAAGAGAATAACACAGCCTTGTTGCCTTTACTGTGATCATGTTTACTGGCATCCATAGTTTCTTGCCAAAGGCCCGTTGAGGAAATCTCTCATCACCACACAGACGTATATTATATTTTAGACTCCCCTCGACTTTGCCTCGGTCTAAAAAGTGACCCATGCAGAAAGTGCTTACATACCAGTTCAAGTTTCTCCTTCTCTTTGTTCTGCAATTTCTCAATGTGCTCGGAGAGGTCTGGTCTGTCAAACCCGTCGTGCAGCCTGCCCTTGATCTCCAGCACTTCCTTAGAGATGCCGCAGAACGCCTGCGTTATCTCATGGACCAGCTGCCTGTAGTGGTCAAAGTCATAATGGGGCCCTGTCCTCAAGTAGGCCTCGTGTCCCCTGGAAAACATTCAGCAGCCATCACAAAAACAACAGGGGGGGGGGGGCAATTAGTCATTTAATACAGATTCCTCTTGTTTGTGTACATGATGTAATCACTGGAGACAGGACTGTGTGTGTTTAACAGCATTATCAAGAGATTCAAACGTACTCTTCAAAGAGCTGGTAGGTTTCAACCCGCTCAGACTGAAGATGATAAAATCTCTGGATCAGGGCTTTAAAGTCTGAAGGCACCTGGAGAAACGAGACAGGTCACCAAAATGAAAATATATTAAAACATCAGGTCGCAGGAGACTCACTGGATGTATTTTTACTCAGACTGGATTACAAATCTGAAGCTACACTTTCTCATTGCAACATATCAGGTGACCCAGAATCCTTCTGTAGTTATGCAGCAATAGGTGTAGCCTGCTGGGGGATTCCCATGATGCACTGAGTGTTTCTTCTTCACTTACTGTGTATTTATACACGTCTTTGCATTGAATCATTATTTATTATTAATGTCTGGCTCTCTTCTATAACTTGTCTTCTGTCCTGTCCGGTCATGGCAGATGGCCACCCCTTCCTGAGCCTGGTTCTGCCGGAGGTTTCTTCCTGTTAAAAGGGGTTCTCTCCTTCCCACTGTCACCAAGTGCTTGCTCATAGGGGTAACATTCGTGTAACTAACATATTAAATCGTGACCACTCAACATGGTATAAATACCAAATAACAAAAGTTTAGTTTTTCTCACAAACACCGATGGAAAGCTTGAATTTTAACTAATATCTTGGCTGTTTTAAATACTCAATA
Organism: Pundamilia nyererei; assembly: GCF_000239375.1. Classification (NCBI taxonomy): domain Eukaryota; kingdom Metazoa; phylum Chordata; class Actinopteri; order Cichliformes; family Cichlidae; genus Pundamilia; species Pundamilia nyererei. The sequence goes on along the minus strand of NW_005187424.1, from coordinate 446,702 downwards.
ATATGTAACGTGAAAAAAAAGATCAAGATTACTGACCCAGTTTAGAATGAAGTCAAGTTGCTGTTTTTTTTCTGTTAATGGTTTCTACAGGAGCGAACTAAACAGAAAAAGTCCTGCTTCACTGACTCAGCAGCGTGAATGCTTCAGCATCACTAGCTGGAGGTTCCCAAATTACCATTAGCTTGGTTAGCTTAGCACATGTGTTAGCTTTAAAGTTGGGCTTTTGCGAAGTTAAACTGTGAAATAAGAAACTCACCATGGCTGTAACACACCCGGGATGACTCTCCGCTTTTTATAATGGCACCATGTTTACACTTTATAAGCCCAACACGCCGCTTTCCTCCTGTATGTGAATCAGCAACCTGACCCGGAAATGAAGAACATGAGGTTGTAAATGGCTGATTTCCAAAATAAAAGCACTCGAACTCGTCGGTTGCATAAAAAAAAGAGACTTTCTTTCTTTCTTTTTATTGAACCCCTCCTCACATAAAAGTGAAGATGCACATAAACAAAGCAGGAGGTCAATTACACACCAGAAAGAAAACAAACAAAAGAAATAAATAGATAAAACAACTAATTACACATGTCCAAACGCAGATACAATTTCTTCACAAAATTTAGTAAGTTCGCACTGTACTGTACAGTACTGGAATTATAGAACTGCGCCATCTTATAAACATTCGGTGTCAACCTGATATATACAGTAAAAAAGTAATTCCCCTTTCTAAATTAACTGTAATTAACTACGTTTTTGGAAAGCAAAGTTTAATTACACTGTCACACCGAGGCCTGATTATTGTCAGACCTGCTGAATCAAGAAATCGCTAAATAGAAACTGTCTAACAACGTGAAGCAGGCTAAAAGATCTAAACAAACAGCTGAGAAACAAAGTCACTGACGCCTATCAGTCTGGAAAGGATTACAGAGACATTTCTGAGGCTCTGGGACTCCAATGAACCACAGTGAGATCCATTATTCACACGTGGAGAAACTGCAGACAGTGCTGAACCTTCCCAGGAGTGGCCAGCCCACCAAAATTCACCCAGGAGGTCACAGAAGAACCAAAACAACATCTGAAGACCTGCAGGCCTCATCTGGCTCTGTTAAGGTCAGAGGTCATGACTCAACAATAAGAAAGACACTGGGCAAAAATGGCCTCCAATACCAGTTAAATGTTTGATGTCAGTTACTACTTTTTTCACAGCACTGCATATAAATAAGAATCTGCATCTTGTTTAAGCTTTTTTCAGAAGCCATCATCCTGCATTCAGCCATCTTTATCAACTTAAATCGACCCACTTCTCCATCTACAGCACAATTTGCCGCATTTTATATTCACAAGTAGCTTCTTTATCTCCAATAAATGATATATATTTTTGTGGCACCACATCTGATATTATTATGACTAGTTGTTTATTAATAAATGGAAATGTCCCATGTATGTTTTATTATTATAAACAAAAAAATCTGTAATGTTAAAAGACGTAAAGCAAAAGGAACAACGTATTCTGTGTGTGTGTAGATATATATACTTATATGTAAAGTAGTAGTGTAATTTCTGGGTAGCTGTAAGGTGAGCAAGGCCAGTAAAACACTTTATCTGAAACCTCCGCCTGCCGGGGTGGAGGTAGGGGAAGGCTGCAGATCCCGGAGCACCGTGAGGTGATGTCGTTTTGCCGAGACTGTGGCAGTTTTATTTTGAAAAGCCTGATGTTCTCAAACCAATTAAACGACCCTTCCTGTTAAAGGTGCTGTTCTTCGGCACAAATCCCCCGGGAAGGTGCTTTGCCAGGGCGGAGTCACTCCTAAAAAATTGAGCAGAGTGGCACGTGCGTGGACTCCGTGTTTGTGGGGTTTGGTATTTTTGGGGGGAGAGGTCGCAGAGCTGCTCCCGTGCGGTCTCCCTCCGCCGCTCATTGGTCGGCTGAGCATCTTCAGCACCGCGCATGCTGAACAGCGACGCACAGCCACGCAGCCTTCTTCAGCGGAGGACGACGCGGTGCACGCGGCGCGGTTACTATGACACCGTTTCTCTTATTTTTCTTATTTTGATCCTTCGGCGCTCTTTCGCTCTGCACTGCGAGGATTTGATGCCCGGGGTCTAGAGGCTTTGATCGGGAATTGCCCTCCGGGTGGTGGCTGGAAGGAGGCTGGTTACCCCACCGCTGATGCTCGGACTCCCGGCTTGTTCCACCGGGCTTCCCTCCGGTCGAGTGGCCAGGCATGACGGACCCTAACGACCTCGCTCAGGTTACCGGCAGCAGCACCAGCAGCATCAGCAGCAGCATCTCATGCACGGTTCAGCACCGCCAAACACCGCCGCCCGATCCTCGGGTCCCCCTGCCGGTGTCCCAGCGTCCGCCGGTCCCCCGACGCCTGTTGTGACATGACAGCTCGGGGCAGAAAGGCGAGGATCAAAGGTTACGGGCAGGGACTGCAGCAGGAGCGCGGATGGATCGCATCCTCCGGGAGAAACTGACCGCTGGGGTTTAGAGGAGAGGATGCAATCATCCCTGCATCTAAAATTCACGTGACACTCGATTTATCTGCTCCCTTGTTTCTGCTTCAGATCCTTCGGAGGTCAGCGCGCAGGGTCAGCCCCAGAGCAGCGGGCAGATGTGCTCGCACATCAGCAGGGCGGGTGTCTGCGTTACCGGGTACCCTCCCGGGCCTGCAGCGTGGTAGCACCCACCTTTGCCTTATAATCTCATCGGATGCACAGCCTCGCGGTGTCGGTGGAGTCCCGGCCAGCTGTGCCTGTCAGGCTCACTTAGCCGCCGCTGACCGCCACCTCCACCCGCACAGCCATGGGTTGCATCCAGAGCATCGCCTGTAACAAGTCACGCATCAAACGAGAGAGCATCGTGGTGTGCGACCTGTCCGCCACCATAGACCACTGCCCCACGGTCATCGAGGAGAGCTCGCCCATAGTGCTTCGGTACAAGACGCCCTATTTCAAAGCGTCTGCGCGGATTGTGATGCCTCCAGTCCCGCGCAACGAGACCTGGGTGGTGGGCTGGATCCAGGCGTGCACCCATATGGAATTTTACAATACCTACGGAGACGTCGGCATGTGAGTTCACACCTCTGTCACCTGAGTCCCAGTTACACGCGCGTGACAGGATTTCAGATGCAGGAAAACGGGAGCGCGTGCGTGACGGCGCGCCTCCGTGCACTCTAATAACTATAACGCGTTCGTGCCCGAGCTGCACGCGCTCGGGGAGCATTTGTGCACGCAGCAGGTTAACGGAGCTCGTCAGCCTCCTTCATTCAAACGCCCACCGACAGATTCTGTTCCTGTGACTCTGGCACCTAAATAGAAAAGCTGCTATTAGAGGAGCTAAACAACAGTTGCTGCTCTCACACTCAAATTGTGCCCACGGAGACATGTCCTCCCCCACACCCCCACCTCACACACACACAAACGCGTTATGTCTGGAGGGCATATGCGAGGGGGTGTTTAATCCTGCTGGGTGCAGGGGTGTGGGTGGTGCATGCACGGGTGAGAGGATGGGGTTTAGGTTGTCATCGGATTGGTCACATGGCATGGTAAATAGATGGTAGGGGGCCTCCAGATGACAAAGCTGTTGATTACAACAAAGGGATGATGATGATAATCCACTGGCACACTGAACCATCATAGCTTTTCTTTCTTTCTTTCTTTCTTTCTTTTTTTAGACAATTTGGCCCAACAAAGAGAAATTTCCTGTAATAAAATAGATTTTAAAAAGCAAAACGGCTTAATGAAATACAGTATCACATAACTAAAAGCTTGGTAGAAATATAAAAATATATATATAAAATAATCCGCAGCCAATCAAAAAACAAGCAAAGCAAAGACAACAAATATCTCCAAATACACTCAAAAAAAGCAAATTGGGTGGTTGTTACATTTACAAAAGTCTAACTTGTAATTTGAACAAAATAATTTCATGTCCCTATGGTGAACATAATTAAATTATGTAGGATCTGCATGAAATTCAACAACTTAATTTGTTCTTGTTCAGATGACCTGATCAAATCTAATAAGAGTGGTTAGTTGCCTGGACTCACGAAATTCACAAGATGACACGAGATTTCAAACCACAGGAAAATCGCTGGAGTTATAAGAGGCAAACAACCATACACACACCACGTGTATGTTATTGCTATTTATTGTGGTTTAAGCTGTCAAGTCTTGATTGGTGGTGTGGTGGTTAGCGCTGTTGTCTCACAGCAAGAAGGTCCTGGGTTCGAATCCAGCTAAACTGGAAAAAAAGAGCATGTTGGATTTCCTTAAGTGAACAGTGGTTGCACACAATTGCTTTGGCAGCTTTTGCCAGAGTACTCAGATGGAACTCACTGTAAACTAGCCAGATTGTGGATTTGAACCAGTGAACCCATGCTCTTACTGTGAGGCAACAGCACTAACCACCACGCCACCAAGAAGTCAACCGAGGCTTAACAAAAGTAGGAAAAGCTATGATTTCAAGGCTTGATGCAGAATTTTCCATACGTTTTTGTCCTTGACAGCTTAAACCGCAATAAATAGTGATAGCATACATGTGGTGTGTGTAGTTGTCTGCCTTTTAAAACTCCAGTGATTTTCCTGCAGTTTCAAATCTTGTGTGATCTTGTGTATTTCTTGAGTCCAGGCAACTAACCATTCTTACTAGATTGTATCAAATTACACGTTAGAATTTTGTAAATGTAACAACCACCCAATTTCATTTTTTTCAGTGTAGTATGCAGTGAATTCTCTGTGGGGACTCTATTTCCTCCCACAGTTAAGTCATGCAGTTATTGGGGTTACGTTAATTGGTTAAAACAATTCTCTCCATGTTGGCCCTGCAATAGACTGGTGAAGATGGATGGAAGTTGTTATAAATCTGTTAACCAGACTCTAAACTTTGTTGTACATTATGTAATATGACGATAATGTGTAGTTTTTAAAGTAACCAAATAGTATTGGGATAAAAAGTTATTGAATAGTGTTGGAATAAAGTGAGAAAATTGTGAAGGATAAAAATATTTCAAGAGCTGAAATTACTTCATCTAAACATGTTTTAATCACATTTTATAAACACAAACTACACAGGTGTATTGAATATGAATAACTTGTGTTGATTTAACTTGTTGTTTAAGTTGCTGCCAAAGCAAAACATCTATGTTCAACCAGTGTCCTCACTGTTGAATTAAGTAAATCCAACATTTTCTTTTTTCAGTGTAGGAAAAACAATCGCCACAGCACCACAACTGGATCTAGTCATGCTGGTATCATTAGCAAACTAACAGACACGTTACACGTGTTCCTGGAATCCATTAAGGGGCAGCTAACAGGGATCAAATGCGCTTTTTGGGGACTACTTTCATCGGTGGATTTGGTGCCATGTTTATACACGTCATACACAGCAACAGTGGCTTAACTTGTGTTTTTAATAAGTTTGAACGTCAGTTAAAATCTATGAAACATCTTTTGAATGAATGTTGGAGTTACCCAGAGATCTCTTGGTTCTCTGTCTTCCTCCAGGTCCAGCTGGGAGCTGCCTCAGCTCCGTGAAGGCCTGGTCCGGGCCATCAGCGACTCAGATGGCGTGAGCTACCCTTGGTACGGAAACACGACAGAGACAGTCACCATAGTCGGCCCCACGTCCAAGCCGTCCCGCTTCATCGTCAGCATGAATGACAATTTTTACCCCAGCGTTACCTGGGCTGTGCCGGTCAGCGAATCTAACACGCCTTTACTGACGAACATCAAAAGAGACCAGAGTTTCACCACCTGGCTGGTGGCGCTCAACACCACATCCAGGGAAAAGATCCTGCTCCACACCATCAAGTGGAGGATGAGGGTTGACATCGCAGTGGACCCGTCCCTGCCTCTGGGTTCCAGGGCTAGGCTGGTGGGCCGGGTGCACCAGGACCAGCCGCGGGTGCTGACTCGAATGGAGCCCATCCCTCTTAACGCCATGGGGAGGCCCAACGCCAACGATGCCCAGGTTCTGATGTGGAGGCCGAGGAGAGGCCCTCCGGTTGTTGTCATACCGCCCAAGTAGAACACCACGTGCATCTGATTGGCCGTTTCTGGACATCATATCATATCAGGCCAATTCTGCTAACAGGATAATCAGATGAGACGCAAAAGCAGACAAAAATGATATTTATAAGCAGGCTGAGAATTGCATTACGTGCTGATGACCTCATCAGAGTTGCAGTGCTTTGAATCTTGAGGGGACAACCGCCTTAATTCCCCACCGCTGCCTTTGACGATTAGAAAGTTTGTTAGTCCCTGCTTCTGGTGCCGTTGGGCCGCCGGGTGTGCAGGCATGCACTCCGGCCCTGCACAACAGAGGGAAGACTCGTCTGAAGCTTGAACATCTGCGCTGGGATGTAACTGATACCTGTGCTGTAGCTACTCAGGCCCTGGAAGAAGTGATGGAGCTTAAATACAATTGACAAAGGTTTTCGCGGCCTTAAAGACAGCATACTCGTGGCCTGCTCTGTTCTGTACGCTTAAGTGCTGTGTAAGAGTTTAAGCGAGGAAAGTTGTTAGAGTTTGCGTTGCGTTCACGTCCAGCGAGGACGCCGTCGCTGTGGGGTTCCTTCTTCGTCGTGGACGCAGACAAGTAGAATCTCACCGGGATGACGTGAGCGTGCAAACGCGTGTATCTGTTTGTGCTTGTGTGCTTTCTATAATGGAGCCCGGGGTCGGGCCCAGGCGTGCTGCTGTGTCACACCGGACTGCCTCACACACTCTCACGCACACACACAAGGCCTCGTTTGTAAAGCCGAAACATTGTAGGGTCATTTCTTTTCTTTGTGTTTCAAAGATTGTCACATGCAAACACAGAGCTACCTTGTTTTTGACATATCAGAGGAAAAGCAGAAATAACACTTTGGTTTCAGTCACATACACACAGACATGACTGAAGCCCTGCAGCAGGACTATTTCCCCCTCCTGCAATCGCACGTGGCCAGTTCGTCCGAGCTGCAGAGCTTCTCCCTCCCTGCCTTTTGAAAAGCCAGAGATGCCTGTGTTGATGACAGCCAGTCAAACATGGTTTTATCATTTGAGGAACGTACTGATGCCAAGTTCCACTCATGTAAGACTGAGATCACACCAAAACATAGTTTCTTCTGAGTTAACCCTGGCAGCGTGCAGCCCTGCAGTTAGAAGGTGATCTGCTGAAGCGCAGCAACGTTTCAGCTGTCGTCAACGTACTTGCTCATCCAGATTTGGGATATCAAACTAACGCCTGTTAAATCTCACTCATCTGACGGTTACAGGGTTTTTTCTTTGTCTTCAAACAGCATTTTTTACATCTAGAAAAAATGTATGACTGTTCATCTTCAGGGTGACGAAAAAAGTTTCGTCCATTCAAAAATTGTCCATTCAGCAGTTAGCAAAATATCCAAACACGTGACGGTGTGAGAGGAAGTGTTTGCTTCGCAGCGTCTCTGGTGGTCTGTCGTGATGTGTGTGTCAGAAGGTTCGCGGCTGAAAATGAAAGCCAGTATGTGCTGTTTTCCTACGAGCTCACAGCTTCAGCGTAGTTCACTGTTAGGCTGTTGTGTTTTGGCTCGTAGCCTTCATCGTGGTTGTAAAACATCACACACTTGGCTGAGATTGTGCGTTTTGTATTTCTTTCTATTTCACATCTGCATCATTTAATCTGTAATATGTTTTATGATGACCCCGATGAATGCTGCGAGCCACAAATGCGCTCGTCTAGCCTTACAGTTACTCTGTATACTGTCGGTGCTGCAGGAGGTTTGATCTCTTCAGGCTTTTTCCTCTCCTCCGTGCACCTTAGAAGGAGGTGAAACAGTGCCCCAAACCAGAAACCTCTACGCTGCTTCTGATGATTTTCCAGGCGGTGCATTTGCTGTAGATCTGCTCATCCGGCCTCAGTGGGACTGAAAAAAAAAAAGGCTTCTGCTGAACTGGTCCAGATGAGACAGAGATGAAGAGAGATGGATGATGTAACCACATTATCTTGTTGATGCTGCTCATTACTCTTGGTGCGAACCGAACAAGCCTTCACATACACACACACACACCTCATATAGAACAACAACAGAGCCAGGATCACCAGGAAGGACTGTTCTGCCGGCTTACTGCAAACCCTAACACACACTAACCGCACAGCGATGTGGACAAAGAGATAGTTCAACACCCTGATTATTGTAGCTATGACGCAGGGGCAGTTTGTGAGGCCAAGCCGACAATCACGAGCAGCACTTCCGATGGGACAACTTAGAAGGTGATCGTTATTGGACTGAAACTTTGCGCAGAGAACTGATGCTTTTATAGTGGGGAACTCTTTTCCCCCCCACATGCCCCGATTAAAATAACGTGTTAATTAAAAATACATTTTTACTTCACCGTGAGGGTCACACAGTCTGCCGTCAAAGTGCATCCGGGCCTCAAGTGTCTTTTACAGTTAACAGCCGTGCCTGTGGGCTCGGAGCAGAGCGCTGCACGGCCCTTCGTGTGAATCTGACTTGTTATTCCTACTTGTCCTTCCGGTCGACGTTAGATTGTCTGAAAGCGACAGGCTGACGGTGTTTTACAGTGTTTTAATGTGGAGGACGTACAGTCCTTTCTCTCAGACTGTCTGGCTTTTGCATGCAGTGTTTTTAAACTCATTAAAACAAATGCCAAAAATAAAGTGTGAACTTGGTCCTCTTTGTCGCTCCACAGCCCAGGTACAGTGTAACATTTTTACATGGGTATAAGAGGCTGCAATGTCCCCATGGTACATTCACAGACTGTAGGTAAAAGATGGACGAGCTGGCTCTGTAGCTGCGTTCTCTGTAACCACCAGCAGGAGGCGACTTTAGTGATTATAAGATACTTGTATAAAAATCTACTGGGAAAACAACCTTTCAGCTCTTTTCCAGATGGGTTTATAACTTCTGATCATAGTTTCACATCTTATTGAACACAAATTGATTTTTATTTGGTCAATTATCAGTCAGGATCTTAAAGCATTTATCTTTTTAACTGCGTTAGAAAAAAGCTGCTCCAGTTTCTAAATAGCAATAACTCCTACCGAGCAATCAGTGGTCACTGTCGACCTCTCTGACTTTTTATTAGTGCTGTTCACATGTGTAGAGCACATCTTTGCTAGACAAAGAAAAATTGAATGCTTCATAAGGGAATCACTTCCAGCCCGACTAAGATTTGGGAACATGAAGCTTAGGGTCAATTTTCAATAGCAAGTTGGGCTGCCACAAACGATTATTTTGATAGTCACCGATTATTTGTGCGATTAGTCGACTAATCAGATCATGCATCTATGGGACGCTCTAGTGAGCCTTCACCTCCCGGTCATCTATTGAGCTGGTGGGTAGCAGACGTCTCTGAAAATGTCAGGGCACTTTTGCAAATATGTGATGTCTTGATAAATTGAGCAGATATTTGAAGTTTACACAGCTACATCCTCGCCGTAAAATATCTTAAAAGTTTATTTTGTGTCCAGGAAAGACTAATATTACAATTAAGTCGCTGCCGTCATTGTTAGAAACTGGAATTGGCTGGATAGAATTCTGGGATAGGTTTAGGGATGGGTACCAGTATCCGGTGCCATTATGGCACCAGTTCTGACATAAACTGTAGTAACCAGGCCGAAAAGCAGCGCACATTTCGGTGCTTTTTTCCCTGAGATGTCATACACTTTGGATTCTAGCCAATCATTTTATCTTACCAAGGATAGTAGGCGGGCCCAGATACGTACGTTCTTTTAGAGCAGAGCTACAGATTAAAAATACCCAAGGTGAAGCGGTCAAAAGTCTGGCTGTACTTCACAGCAAAAGATGCAAACTCAGCAGCCTGCAACAAGTGCTTTAAGGTGATACTGTGCAAACGAGGTAACACCTCGAAACTGATGAAACACCTGGCGACGCATAGCGTTTTTTTAAAAAGCCGTATTTGATAGCTTGCTGCAAGCCCTCACACCGAGCACATCTACTGCGGGTGTGGTGCCTGTTATCGGACCGGAGT
>NW_005187424.1:412441-434995 GCF_000239375.1 Pundamilia nyererei | reverse complement strand
TTAGGGTTTAAGCATTCAGAAAAAACTGTAAATCTGGGGAAAAGGGAGGACGCATTTGTCATCGTCGTCGAATTTGGACAGCCTTCATTGCGTCGCTGTGATGTAATCGGCCTACAAATGCAGTCTCCAAAGGATGCGGCCCCTGAATTTGGACACGGCTACCATACCTGAGACTGCTTCTTCTTTGCCGTTTAACCGCAGCTGGCATCCTTGTAGATGCATTGGTGCCATCTTCTGTTTCAGTCCGTTAATACACTCTTAAATCCTACTACTCATTCCTGCGTCTTTCAGGATCTTACAAAGCTTCAAATATTGCGTTGACTATTAAATTAGTCATCGACAATTTTGAGAGTCGATGTAATCGTAACTAGTCGACTAATCGTGGCAGCCCTAATAGCGCGTCACCCAAACTACGCAGCAGATTCATGACGAACCTCGTGGTTGTTATTAACAAATGGATCACCTCAGAGGTACTTTCGACTGCAGTTTGGTGCACTTTTAGGCATCTTTTATTGTTAGGAAATAGATTGACTCACCGAGTGAGTTGTGAAAATGTGATGCGAAAATGCATTGATGTGAATTGCTCCAAAAAAATTAAAAAATTGTGGAAAAAAAATGAGGATAAAATACTTTGTTTTTTAACCCTCAGCGATGTCACAGGAACCAAATAATTTGGACATCCATGCAGCCAATGACATCAGATTTGAAAGCAGGTATCCATCTTTTATATACAGTCTATGTGTTGGGGTAGAAAATGTAAATGCCGTGTGTTGTGGTAAAGTAAGAATGATCAAAGAGGAGACACACAATGACACATGCACATAAGTCAAAGGAAGCATGTTTTTTTTTTTATAAAAGATTCACATATTGGTAATTAAAATAATAAAGTTCTTAATTATACCCGCTTTATCCCAAAAAAAAGTAGTTTCAGAAAAAATAAAATAAAAAAAATCATCAAATCAAACGTTACTTTCTCTGTAAATGATGTAACCAGCTTCAGTTTCATTGGACCACATTCTGATTATTCCACCACAAAAATCACCAAATGACACTGTTACACAGGCAGAGGACACGCTAACCGTCAACAGTGGTTCTGAAAACTAAGCTAAGCCTAATGAAGAAGTTAAACCGCCCATTAATTTATAGATTTAAATGTCAACAGTGCTAATACTTACACCAAACATTAACTTGATTTCCAATATTCAGTGTAACGTCTCCGCTTGGTGTTGTAGTTTCAGAGCTGAAGCTCATTCAGACTCTGAGCTTAAACAGGACAGGAGTACCTGTTAGAGCGTTAAACACCACGAGGTGAAGGCGGCAGCCGCTGGGCTACGTGGCAAATGTGGCTTGGAAGAATAGTTAGAAAGGCCCACCCTCTGGTTCTTTGCTCCTTTGTTACACTGGGTGACTGATGTGGCCGTAACACTAACAGGCAGTCAGACTACTTCCTGGTGAAGACAATCAGTCGGTCCAGTTTCCCTTCACCGGGCGTGGCAGCTGGATTATGTGCGCTGTTGTAATCGCAGAAGAAAAGTAAAACACGCCCTCCTGGTTTCGTCTCTCCTTGCTTCTCCTTCTCAGCTGAGGCACTTTTGGTGTGAGACTTGTCACAGCGTTGTTATAAAATTTAAAAAACAAAACAAAAACCTTCCTCTGATCCAAACCTGCTTACATCCTCCTTTATGTTTTCACACTATATGTGAAAACAAAGGCAGTCCAGTCCTCCTTTCCCTTCGTGTCAGCACGACCTCCCGCGGCTGCTGTAGTTTCAGCCGTGTGTCCTACGCCCTGCTGGGATTGGGGGAAGGCTTGCCTTCGTAGCCGTACAGGAAAGTGGCCGCGATGACTAAAACGGCCCCGAGGAAGAAAACACTGCAGGCAAGAGCAGAAAACTCATTGAGCTGAAAGAAAGAAAAGCGAAAAGGAAAAAACAGAGAAAAAAATAGCGACTGCTTTCTTTACCTGGTTGGGTCAAAGTCCTGCAGCAAGAAGTACGATATCAGCGTTGACAGGATGATGGAGAGTGACGTAGCGAAGCCCTTGAGGATGTTGTCTGCGTACTTGATGACCGCTGCTATGACCAGACCACCCAGGGCCTGAAGAGAAAACAAACACGGAGACACAGATGGACAGAGGCATGACCTGTAGGGCCAACGGGGAGTCCGAGCCCCAGCTTTAAACAGTCTGTTAGCCCAGAAGTTCGACAATATACGCGACAGCACAGCGAGTGAAAGTTACCTGCAGTGCTACAACAGTCCAGGTGACCGTGTTGTATCCCTGAAACATTCCAGACTCCCTTACTCGCTCCCCATCATAGGCCATCATCCCGAGGAGCCCGAACACCAGGCCGAACATCCCTGAAACGCAGGGACGGAGCACTTCAGAGCGACATTCCCAACACTGCTGTTTTCTATTATTTAAGTAATATATCAAGAATATTTCCACTAAAATCAGGCCTAAATTAATGATTAAATTCTCGTTTTTGATCGTCTTTCTTGTTCCTGCTGCTGAGGCTCTGAGGTTTAACGTAGGTGAAGATGCTGTAAGCTCAGTGGGAATCGCAGGAGACTCAGCACATACTCACACGTTCCAGGATAAAAATAAACTAGACAGGAACATTCATCTAACAGAAACATATCGGAGGGTAAAAAGCCCAGCTGGCAAAGACCCGAGGAACTGCTGCACACATGGGAGCTTCCTGGTCCATTTATCACTTTTAAGCAACAGCATCTCAGATCATCGTTCTTCTGGCCTCCACTTTATTTTTCATACTTTTTACTGCGCTGGACTGCGTTTCAAGAACATATACAGGCTGTATATATCAGTTCACAACTGATTTGCCTGGTGATAGATACCAACCCAGCTGGATGTTGCGGACCCACACGCTCTGTTTGCTCTCTTTCAAGATCTTCTCAAAGTAGACACCAGCGAAGCCGCTGGAGAAGCACGCCACCAGCACTGCGGCGAGGCCGACGAACTGGGAGCCAGCAGACGGGGCCTCCTTCTCGGAGGCAGAGTCAGAGGGCCACTGCAAGCACAAACCGGAGAGCCTTAAATTTTAACAGGTGAAAAAAACTCTTTCGAGCTTTCTTCTCCCCACATGTACGATTAGGAAGTTAAATCGTAACCCAACAAACATTTCAAGGAATGATTATCCACCTCAAAATGTGGCGAAACAGTCCAAAGTGTGCTTTGTGTGTTTCGAGTTCCTGCAGCACAGCAGCTTTTAGGTTTTAGTTTTTAAAAGACTGACAGGCCAGCGTCAGAGATGCTCAGAGGCCAATTTGACAGAACCAGACCAAATCTCACCCCCAGCTCTCTGGCTCTAAACGTGACTGCAGAGAGAAACGTCCGTCTTGGAAGCAGAAACAAGCTTCTTTATTGGTTCAATACTGAAGTACACTTTATCCAGGTTCACCCGTTTAAAGGTCACAGTTACTTTGACTAGCAGGTGGGTCCTGGCTCATGACTTACACCTCTCATCCACATTCAGTCACCCAAGCTTCCAAACAGGAGCCAATGCGTAACACCGCTATGGCCTCCTCCATCCTCCACCACAGTCTATGATAACTGCGTGGAGCAGACTTCTCTTCTCTTGCACATCTCCTGCTGAATAAAAGTACATGCTGCAAAAATAATCAGTGCTACACAATCCAGTGTGTCACAGGGTTCGACGTGATGATGTCCAGAGAAAACAAACAAACCTGGGCTGTGTATTTTACATCCAATGAAACATCCAGCGGATACAACGTGCGCCTTCCAGAGAAACTCGTATGTACTTAGTAAACTGGAACTTTGTGTAATGATTATCATTCACAGTGAAGTCTCACTGAATCCCTCATGCCGGGTACCTAATATTCAGACACGGCATCGTCACAGCTTTGCTGCGTTGTGAAAAAGCTGCAGAGCGAGACTTCTTGTGTGATGTGCTGCAGTAAGCAGGAAAACACAGGCATTAATGCACAAAAAAGATGATGCTGAGCTTTGAATGTGCAAAGGAAGAAATCTCACACTTTCATCTTTGGATAAATAAAGATTCAGGACAAAGTGAAGCTATTGTTTGGTATATTCCTCCAACATCAGCACCATCAGCTCCGCAACAAACCTCGCTGGGTGAAAAGTAACAGCTTGGAAACGAGCAGCGAAACAGAAGCGGGGTTTCTCTGCAGACTCTGTTTTCTGTGTGTTTGTAGGTTCTGAGATGGAAACAGAACAGTTGCTCTTTAGCATCATATCTGATGTGAGTGCGAGCCTTTGTGGAGTGCCGCTGATAAGCCACGGTCACTCCTGCACGTACCTTGGACAAACAGATCCGTTCACGGCTAAATATTTCTCAGAATAAGTGTAAAGCCAACTGATTGCCATTTTCTTTGTTTAGCCAAGGAGGAGGAGGTGATATGAAAACAGTCATTCCTCCTCTGACACATCATTCATCAGCAGCCAACATTTACTCAGTCTTCTAGTACAAGCCTCATTATTTATTTGGCCTTTAAATATCAGAACAAATAAAAAAAATAAAAAAACGGCACACTCAGTGAGTAAATGCTCAGCAGACAAAGGGGACTAAAGTGTCAGCTGCGTGCACACACTGCTTTTTTCCAGTCTCTCTCTGAGCTGAGTGAACATAAGTAAAGTAGCTGACTGTGATTTGAATACGCAAATCCATTTTACTTCCTGAATGTCTTTTTGTCAGCCTCAAAACATCTCTGAGCTCGCCTCCTTTAGCCTTAGAGGTGCATTTTCATTCCTGTGTTTTATGTCTGACTATCTCTACACATTTAGCTTTTTTAAGACAGCAAATAAAAGCTGATTGTCTCAAGAAATGGTGAAACAGTGATTCGAGATGCACGGCACCTGCACGAGGGCCACGCCAGCCATGAGAATCAGCAGCGAGAGCCACTGGTACACGCCCAGCCTGCGGCCCAGCATGGACACCGAGAACAGGGCCGTGGTCAGGATCTTCAGCTGGTACGTCACCTGATGGAGACAAAGGAACAAGCGATCAATCCTCCGGTCGTCACGGCGGTCATGAGGCCTGCAGATTAACCTGCCGTGCTGCTTACCTGGTAGGTGGCTGCGTCCAGGTTGGAGAGGGCGACATACAGCAGGTTGTTCTGTAGTGTGTAGATCCCCGAGGGGATCGCCAGCTTCAGTGTTTCTACGGGTTTGTGAATGATTTCCTGACGGAGGACGCTGTTGAGAGCGCGCATGCTGTAACCTGCAGCATGGAAAGAAGACACAAACCACACATATAGATTACAAATTCTAACCAAGCTTGGAGCTTTAGAGTGAAATCAAAGTACGCAAAGATGACTGAGCGCTTCGGTGCCTCTTGAGGATTCCCCGTCACAGTTTTTAATATTCAGAAAGTAAAAAGAGAAGTGGTCTCTCTGGCCCAACTGTGGCCCGTCGCAAGAAACATCGCCTGACGAGCTCCTGTTAGTCCAGGCTCAGAAATCCAGCTTTACAGCCAGAACCAGGAACTTGGATTTTAAATAAAACAACCAAGACATAATTGCAGTGCCGACTTTTAGCTTTAAAGTCACAGCCATCACCAAATCCTGCGTCTCCTTCCTTGAGATGTTCCGTGAGCCCGGCACGGCAGCTATCTTTACTTTCTTCTGCCTCCAGTTTAGTGTTTAATAGCTGAAAAGCTTGAAGTGACATCAGCTGACTGCCCTGGCGGTTAAGACCATCCCATTTCTTTGCTGTGAGAACCTCTCGGGCTGCTTTTGCAGCATACTCAGGCTCTTAAGACAGTTTTGTTTTGCAGCATTTGGCTGAATCTGAATTCATCCTGCTGCTTCTATCAGCAGTCACATCATCAATAAGTGTGAGTGGGCTGGTTCCGGTGACTAAGACCCGGATGTACGCGCCCAGGTCATAATGCTGCTTCCACTGCGGTTGACAGACAATGTGCTATTTGTTCAGATCCTGAGTCGTTTTTCTCCTCCTCCATATTTTTCTCTTCCCGTCATTCAAGTTCAAGTTAATGAACGTCTGTTTCCTGAGCACATGTTAATAATTAATGTTAATGATAATAATTCAATAACAGAACCGGTTAAGTGGCTCAGACTTTTACTGGTCACTGAAAAAAAAATATCACAAAAACAACAATGATATACTTTGAGGGAACACGCCTCACCTGGCAATGAAACAGTTTCAGGCAGTCGTCCAATTACTTCTGAGTAGGGCTGCCAGGATTAGTCGACTAGTCACGATTACGTCGACTATCAAAATTTAATAGTCGACGAGTCGTTTGAAGCTTTGTAAGATCCCAAAAGACGCAGGAATAAATAGTAGGATTTAAGAGTGTAATAACGGACTGAAACAGAAGATGGCAGCACTGCATGTACAAGGATGCCAGCTGCCGTTAAACCTCGAAGAAGAAGAAGAAGCCGTGTCCCAGAATTCATAGCGCGGCCCAGCTCAGTTTCCAACAATGGCGGTAGCTAGTTAGTTTTAATACTACTCTTATTATTCTTTTAACGTTTAACGTGTTTTCAGGCGAGAATGTAGCTGTGTAAACTTCAAATATCTGTTCAGTTTATCAAGACACCACATATTTTCAAAAGCGCTCCGACGTTTTCGGAGACGTCTGTTACCCACCAGCTCGATAGCGAGCCGGGGTTCAAGGCTCACTAGAGCTGGTGAGAACACCGGACTCTGGGCAAATCATTTTCAAACCCACCGCTGTCTTTCGCTACTCAGGTTAAACATGATATACAAGTCACTTAGATAACTTAATGTTATTATTTGGCTTTTTTCAGTATTTTATTTGTTCCTGAGTAAATCGGCTGAGTTTATTTAACTCCAGGGAAATAATCTGCACATTTCATTAAAATTTAATTACCATCTTGTCTTTATTTTTAGTTAGCACATACCTTAAACACTTCAAGCTATAAGCTAGTGATAGTTATATACGAGCAGATGCATGCTGGTGCAATAAACTGTTTTACGTACAATGGATGCATGATCTGATTAGTTGACTAATCACAAAAATAATTGGTGACTAGTCGACTATCAAAATAATCGTTTGTGGCAGCCCTACTTCCGAGCCTCTGAAAACAGACTGTGTCTAAAAACATCTGTATTTGCTGATCAGTGAATGAAGTACTTTTCAGTTTTCAGAAAAAAAGACTGCTATTAGCCAAAAACGAATTCTGAGCCTCACTGATCCAGAAAACCCACCAACTGTAGTTTCAGCATGTCAGGAACAGTCCACCAAACCTGACTGCAAATCCTCAGGCTGCACGCACACTGACACATTTCCAATTTAAAGCAGGACTCTCAGTCTCAGTCGTGTTAAAAAGATTCTGTCTGAAATAAGAGGCCTGTAAACGAGTATCACGTGACCATCTGTGCACACGAGATGTTTGAAACTCTGCAAAGAGACAAAGATCAACAGCACGTGTGAGGCAGTCACGACAGAAAACCCAGACACAAAGCAAATACGGCACCGGAGCGAAGCAAGGCACAGGGAAACGAAGACCCACGGGTGGAAGATAAAATAACAAGACACGACAGCCCAGCTAGAGGGTTGTTTTTTGTTTTGTTTTTTTGGACTAATGATATCCAATCAGGAAGCTCACATGGACGTGCGAATCCCTGTTTTCTGTAGTTTTAGTGAAAGTTCTCAGAATTCATCCTGATTACCTCAGAAACAGAACCTCTCAGGTAATCGGGAAAAAATGACCTCTGATGAAGCAAACATCAGTAAACTCTGAACAGGTGAAGTTATTAACAAACACAGAACTGAAGCTGAAATAAGATAAAATCGTTTTAGTCACAAGCATTCACAGTGCTGGTCCTGGATCACTGGATCAGTTTGAACTGCCTTCCTGCTGCAGGAGCTGCTCAGCCACAAGCATATTTAACATTTAAATCATCTTTCATGTTCTGGGATTAAACAACAAGCCCAGCATGATTTGTGCTTTACAGATCAAAGAAGCCAGACCTCAGACGGCACCGTGATGGTTCCTGCTCACATCCAGCTGGACTTGTTTGAGCATTTATAACACTTCACTGTGGCCTAAAGTTTATCACACATGACAGGACCGGTACCGGGAGCTGTGTACACGGACTCACTGTGCTCCTTGAAGACCAGCAGGACGCAGGTGAGGATCTTCATGACCTCGGCCACCACCACCGCTGATGAGGCCAGGTACCGCGGGCCCTCGGCCTGCAGGGTGCGGGAGTAACGCATGGTGAGCACCAGGGAGGTGGTCTGGAACACCAGCACACCCAGTGAGAGGTACTTGAGCCGGGGAGAAGCCATGGCCACGTTTCGGCGAGCAGCTGGAGACTGAAGATGAGCAGAGGAGAACAGAGCCGGGGGGTGCAAGAACAGGAGCAGGTGTTTTACTCCGAGGCGGTGGGAAATGCCGACGGTTGGTCTCACCTTTCGGTCCGCTCACCAGTAACTTTGCAGACGGTCAGTTCGGTCTTGCGCTGTCCGCTCTCTGCGGCTCCTCACACGGACAGATGGACACGGTGCTGGCGGATCACCACAGCTGTCAAAACAGCAGCTCAGGTCCTGGCGTCCATTGACCCGCACCGGATATCAACCGCCCGTTAACTTTTCAGCACGCTCACACCGACCAATGCATCACGACCCGCCATCCCGCTTAAAACGTCCACCAGAGGAAAGAGTAAATTGCACGGAGAGTCTCCACGGGGAAGAAAACTCCAGCCAGGTGAAGATAAGATCCCGGACGACTTCCGCGTTAGCAACTCTTCTTCGTATTCTTGTCGTTTTCGGGTTCGTGTGAGACTCTGCCTCCTGCTGGGCTGACACGGAACAGCACCTCGGCAGGATGAACGGGAGAAAACTCCAAACAGAAAATATCTGACTCTATTATTATTATTATTATACATTTAAACGATTTGCATTTTCAGTAAAGGTTTTAAACTTCTAAAGTTAATGAGATGGAACATTTTTCTCAATGCCTGACCATTTATAGTGCATTTCAGGGTCGCGGAGGTGGGCTGGAGCCTATCCCAGCTGCCATAGGGTGAGAGGCCAGGTACATCCTGGACAGGCTACCAATGAAATAAACTACAGTATATACATAGAAACACACTGAGGCATGTAATAGAATTTAATCTGTCTCTTTGGAAGGATTCTTACATTAGTAGGAAGCAAAAAGACTCCTGACAGTAATGTATCTCCTGGACGAGATTTGGTGCGTGTCTGTGTGTTTAAGTGTGGTAGGGTATGAGTTAGTGTGTGTCTGTAAGCCATAAAGGAACATGCAGAAAGCGAGTGCATTTCACATAACCTCCCGACTGCACGTCTGGACTGACATGCAGTTGGTCTGAAGAAGCCAGAGAACCCACACAGACATGCAAATGCCACACGGAGAGACAGATATATAACACAGAGGAAAAGAAATACACACTTAATATCTTACAAGTTTTACTGTGACCTACAGACGTCCACAGACCTCTGCAGGCTCTCTAAATCTGTCTTTACACCAGTGATTATGTCACCACCACTGAGATCTTCTTATTTAAAAGCCTATTCTTGGTTTGCATTCAGCAGAGAAATGTTGGAAGTTACAAAGTTCCAGGATTCACCCATCTGTCCCAAAGGTTCCCACTGAATTCAGGTTTGCAGCGCCTTCCTCGAATAATCTGCAGAGTCAACTAAAACTTCAGGAATGTAAGGTGATTATAGATGACTTGGATGCAGTAACTTCAGGCCGTGTTAATATTTCCTTTGTTTAAGGTATTCATCCTTTATTGACAGTGCAGCTTACACATTTTGATTGTTTCTGTGTTTTATTTTCATATCTTGTACTTGTTGCATGGATTTGTGCGTAAAGTCTTTTTGTACTTCCTGGTTATATAAAATTCAAAATGCTGTATTTTGTGTTTATTATCTGATGTTTGGGGCCCTGTTTATGAGCATTTCACAAATGCCTCATTTACATGCAATCGTGTTTTCAATCGATCTGTGTAACTGTAAAAAGCAAAAGTATTATAACTTAATTATCTGTAGGCATTGCATGTCCACTTCCCTGCCTTTGACCTGCAGAGCAGTACCCAGAGACACTGCTGTAGTTTTAAATGCAGATTTAAAGGACAGAAATTACTCAGTTTGGCTTCTTTGGTGTATTTATGTAGTGATGCAACAGTACATAAATACATGTGAATTATATGAAAATACTCTATCCAAATCCCAGGCACTGTTCAAACCTTTGTGCTTTATTGGCAGTACAACGTCTGCACTGTGCGTCTGAGGAGGGATTAAAGAGCATCCATGTGTGCATAAAGAAAAGCACTGTATACACGTGGCTTTAAGTGCTCAGTAGGAGCAGAAATGTGTTATATGAATAGCATCCATTTACCGCTTACCAAGATGATTCATGCAGATGAAGCCTGAATCAATTACGACAAAACAATAAAGCCTCTGACTCAAGTTTAACCTTCAGAAATGGCAATTTACCAGGCAGAGCGAAAAATACGATGCTACATCTACCAGGTCTAACATGGAGGCCCTAAAAGAAAAATCCACCTGCAAATGACACACCTGTAAAAACCTGCCGAGACACGAAGATGCTCCAGGACAAGACAGCACGTGCACTCGTGTGTGGAGATCTTGGCTTTATTTCAGTAAAGCATTCGTTCGATCATTTGTTTTGTTTTTTTAATCCAACAGATTTGATCAGTTTTAGTTCTACAACACACAAACACGGTAACAACTACTTCATATTGCAGGTATATTACGGGCTATTTGGTTAACAGAGAAGAGTACAGTAAACTTAAAAAAAACATTTTATATACAGAATATAGACATGACCTCATAACCTTGCATATGCACTGGAGCTGCTGTGATTCATACAAAAAAAAGTTATCTGATGCCTGAGCGCCCCTACATTCGTACAAACGTGGATTTGGGGAGTTTTCAGGCCGGGTCTACAAATACAACTCTGCAGAAAGGTGCAGCTTTTGTGTGTCTGACTTTTCAAACAAGAACAACAAATGACAAGTTTGGACACAGGTTTCATATTTTTGGCTGAATAAAACAAAATTTGGTATGTGAGATTTTTCTGAACGCTGAACGATTGTCCTTTTTTGTTTTAAACACAGCAGCCACATAAAAGCTCAACATCGACCTTAAGAAAGAAGACAAGTGACTTTCTCCTTCTACGCACGATTTACGACCGTTAGAGGTGCGGAGACGCAATGATTGTAGCTATGGTTATATAACTTTGGAAGAGATGCTATTTATAACAGAGGCACTTTAAAGACATGGCGATTTGCCTCGGCGAGATTCAGAATTATACAGGAAGTGTGCACCGTATTCATATAAAAACAAAACAAAAGACATGCTAAGCTCAGATATAACGAGCAGAAGATGCTCGGAGTGTCTGTACATTTTCATATACAACATACTGAATCTGGTGACAAACTAATGTACGCTTTTCAGTATTAATTACTCAAATACAGCTGTACCACCTGCAGAGAGACAACCGCACACTCTCATTACACCACCCGAGGACTGCAGCGATAGCGTGCAGGTGGAGCTCCATTTTCTGACCTTTTGAAGTGTGCAGGCAGATATTTGATGTTTAGCAGATGTTACTTTCATCAAACCTCTGAAATACTTTGAAAACTTTCACATGACGAGCGCAGACCCACGCAGCACCGCCCAGCAGGCCTCGCCGTGCGTTTGCTACATGCACTTGTTGTTTTTTCTGATCGTACAGCAGCCTCTCAGTGCAGCTCCCCTTTAACCCAGCGAAAGCACGAATGCAACAAACGTGGTTTTCCTTTGAAAGTAAAAATATCCACTGAATATGACCCATCGTATTAAAGTGAATGGTTTCAATGAGGTGTTAGTACTGGCAGGTTTATTACACTGAACAGAGACGGACGATCTCAATGCAGGAAGTGCCCAGTCTTTTCTCGCCGGTCTTTTTTTAATCCCGCACCAGCTGGTCAGAAGCTCCTCGATGATCAGTTTATGTGTTTGGTGCCAAAACATGAAAAGTCTTGATCCAGCCAGCAGAGAGCAAAGGCTGCCTCACTGGACTTAGAAGAACTCGATCAGAGAAAAACTCCAAAAGACTTTTACTCAAAAATGTTTAAGAAACTATACACAGTCTTCTGAAGTACAAAGAGAGGATAACATAAGAGGTGATTGATTATTATAGAAGAATAAGGGATTAAAGACAGACGTGAGAACGTACTGATTGTGTTACTATGAGTACACAGAAGCCCCAAAGTCAGTCGGTTTCTGCTTTCTTCCTCTTCCGCCTACGCAAACACCTGCATGTTTCCGAGCTGAGGCTGCTGAGACGCTTGCGGCATCTGCTGCGACTGCTGCTGCAGCTGCACCTGCTCTGGAATGTGTGTGTGGTGTGATGACGGCAGTGTGTGGTGGGAGTTCCCCAGAGGGGTGGGGCTGGTGGTGACGTCGGACCAGTCCGAGTTGGAGTGCGGGGAAGAGGAGGACCAGGGGTCGGGGGATTCCGGCGAGGGGGTGAGATACGGGTGCTCGCTGGGCGGGTGGGCAGAGTGGCTGGGCGTGGTGCCCTCCGAGCCCGCTGTGGTGTAGCTGTGCTGCGATGGAGGCGTTGGGTATTTATCCACCGGGCTCTGCATGGTCGGGTATGAGGGCAGAGCCCGAGACTGGCCCTCGATCCCTGCGTGGCCTCCGTGGCCGACAGTGTGTGGGTGCTGCAGGGTGTGAGGGAGCCCGTGAGCCATGGCCATCTGATCAGAGATCTGGTATATCATCCCCGGGGTGCAGTGGAGGTGCCCCGGAGCCTGCTGGGAGTGACTCTGAGTCTGGTTCTGACCCTGGGACTGCGTGACTTGCACCTGCCCCTGCTGAGGCTGCTTCAGCATGGTCTGGCCTGCTCCGGGAGTCATCATCTGGAAGGTGACGATGGGTGGCAGCTGCTCCCTGGTCACGGTGACGTTCATGGGGGTCAGCCCGACGCCGCAACCCTGGCCGTGGTGCTGGGCCATGCCGGGGTGGGATCCCGGAATCTGATGAGGAACCAGGCTGAACATGGGGCTGTATCCGTGTTTGTTCATGCTCACCCAGGTCTGCTGCTGTCCCAACATGTGGCTGACAGGGGGCAGCATCTGTCTGGAGGTGGGGCTGCTCAGCAGGGGCGGGGAGTTTGCCGTGGTGGAGACGGCAGTGGAAACGTCGCCTGCGTAAGAGTGAGGAGACTCCAAGGAGTCGACGGGCGACATGGTGACGGAGCTCTCTGGAAGGCCTCCTGCTGCCTTCACGCCATTGGTGCTTCCTGCTGCCGTGCCTCCTCCATTTCCTGCTCCCACCCCAGCACTTACAGCTGCCCCATCTCCTCCTGCAGGCTTCTTCCTTCTCTTAGCCTTCATGTCTTTCATTTCTTTGGGCCCTCCACCAACACCTCCTACTTTTGTGCCCCCGCCCCTCCTGCTTTTCTTCCCCTGTGGTCCAGGGCGCATGCCAATGTAGCCTGCTCCATTTGCTCCACACATAACAGATGAGTTTCCTCCTCCACCCATGTGATTAGGCCCATTGTGGGGACTGTGAACCAGATTGTACTGATCCAGGAGACGGACGATGTCGTGGTGCATGCGTTCTTGAGCCGTATCGCGGGGAAGCCGATCCAGATGATCAGTGATGTCGCGGTTGGAGTAGTGGTCGAGGAGAACCTGTGCCGCCTCGAAGCTGCCTTCCCGGGCTGCAAGAAACAACGGGGTCTCCTCCTGAAAGAAGCAAAGGGAGCGGTAAGCACAGCGTAAGGAGCTCCTATTTTAATACGAACAAACAGGAAAAGCAGGACCGGCTCCACAGTTTGTTTACACGGTCAGTTTAACCCATACAGGGTGTGTCCCACAGCCGACACAACAAACACGGAGCAGCTTTTGAAATCTTTGACAGATTTTAGGGAGAAAATATGTTTCTGCAAATAAAGTCTGCTATTTTTTCTTTACAGCTCTATTTCATAACTGTCCTTGTGTTTGTTGTGATTTATAATCAGCACATGAAAACAAAACATCTCACCTTATTGTCTTGCATGTCACGATTGGCTCCGTTCTTTAAAAGCACAAGTGTGGCCTCCACATTATTGACTGCAGCTGCCCAGTGCAGAGCAGATTTACCTAAAATGATGGGAAGATGAGAGAAGAACCAGAGCCGCATTAGCTAGAAAACTATTATTACTGCTAAAATTACAGCTAATAATGTAAACGCAGCAAGTCCCTGTGTTGGGATATGCTTGTCCTGCTAACATACTACATTAAAACTCATATCCTTTAATGAATTTATTCACACATTAAATACGAAAAGCTTCAGACAAAGAAGAGGATTCGTTTTCTGACCGTGGTCGTCCACAGCGTTGATGTCAGCGTGGCAGTGGATCAGCTCTTCCACCATGCCCTCCACAGCCAGCCTGGCCGCCAGGATCAGTGGAGTTGTGCCATCATTCATTCTGGCGTCCAGCTCCGTTGCACGGTTACGGATTAGAATCTGAAAGGGTGCAAAGACACAGTGAACAAAACGCGACTGGCCGTCACACTGATCTGCACCAGATCGCAGAGGCGTCTCACCTGAAAGACTCCCTGAGCGTCAGCCGCCACAGCAGCGTGCAGCGGTGTCCTCCCCATGTTGTCGTGGGCATTTGGATCTGCTCCGGCGTCCAGCAGCCTCTTAGCGGCGTCGGCCCTGGCGTAGCGGGCAGCCAGGTGAAGAGCGGTTTCTCCGGTACGATCGGTCTGAGCAATCAAAGACGCGCCCTGAGAGATCAGGTCCGAGATGACGCTCGGTCCCGGTTCATCTCCGCTCTCTTCCTCCTCTTCTCCATGCAGGCTGCAGTCCGGGGCGGCACTGCGCAGCGATGCCAGCATCAGCGGCGTGAAGCCGTCTGAAAGAGTGAAGATTCATTAGCGAGACAGATTTTTGAAAAATTATCAAATCTAAAGGTTTTTGTTCCCCTACCGGGTCCCTTCACATTAACGTCCAGACAATCAGTGTCCAGGTCGGCCTGAGGAGGAGTGAGGCTGATGTCAGCAGCTTTGCGATGCTGCAGGGTCCACTCTCTTCGATCTACACCTCCGTCCAGAGCGATGGGCAGCAAGGGCTTGTCTTCAGTCTATAAAAAGCAACAGATCTCAGAGTGAAACTCACAATGACCAAAGCCTTTCCGTATGCGCCAAACGTCTTTATTGTTCACTTACTCTCGGTTTCTTGGATGGAGCCTCGTCTTCCAGCCATCTCTGACTCTGACTTCCATCAATCATGCTTCCATCAGTCTTAAAATTCCTGATATAGAAACAAAAGCAGCTTTGAAGACAATGACTCTCATCCTGCTTGTATCTGTGTCATACTCTATGGTCCCCTGAAAGCTCATTGCGGTCATTTCAACAACAACCTTCTTGCATTACAGCATATATTTCACCTGAGCACACTCAACCTCTCCACCTTGTTTTACGCACACGGTGTTCATTTGTACGTGAACTCACTTCATATCAAAATCATCCTGTCCAACAGGCTCTCTCCTCTTGTCATTTGTAGCAGCCATGAAGCCGTCAGGCAGCCACAGGACGCCGTGTTTGTGTTTCCTTTTGGCTGCTAGCATCCCGAGCACCAGGATGAGCAGAATAACAACCACTGCCACTCCAATCAGAAACATCAGTGGTGGAGGTGGAGGTGGAGGTGGGGAAGAAATGCCTGGATGGTACAAAGACAAGTGTAAATACAGAGGTTTTAGTTTGAAAATGGATATAAAGCACTTATATTCCATTCATTTCTGAATGACAGATTTACTTACTGTCAACAGACACTAGAGGGTAAGGGAGGTCAGCCTTGATGTGGGCTGCTGCAATGAAGGAAGCGACTTCTTCTGTGCTTGAAAAACAGTGAGAGGGGCTCTGGGAGCATTTGCGGTTATCTATTTCCAGGTGCACCTCGGAGCTGTGCAATTAAAAGTGAAATTCAGTCGCCGGTAAGCAAGAAATTTGTGATTCATTTGGCAAAGAAATGCACAGACAAGAAATTACGCGTCTGTCGTATCCTTACCCAATAACCTCCTTGTTCAGCTCCCGCTTGCTTCTCTGGGCATGTTGTCCCAGTCCCTTTGGTGCTCCGAAGTACGGCAGAACCATTGGTTCGTTGTTTTCGTTCAGCTTCACCTGAACGTTGGTGTGCAGCAGAGCTCCTAGGTAGCGCAAGAAGCCCCTCAGGTCTCCCAGCAGCTCCTTAGGCTGCAGGCGGACCACGAGAACCAGTGTGCCGCCCGCAAAATTGGCAGGAATGTCAGAACAGTCCAGGCCGTCCCAACTGCAAGCCTCCGTATTGCAGCTCTGGTCGCAGATTTTATTACCATAGTGGTCCGCGCAGTACCGGTCGTACCTTACATAGAAATCACAATCAAGAACAAGAGGTAAGGATTTGATTTTAAACACATGTTTACAGAAGAGTCAAGGGGAGAGTCACATACTTGCAGGAGGAGTTTGAGGTTATTTGGCACTCAAAGCTGTCAAAGAGGCAGCTGGGGTTGTCACACTCCTTATCGCAGCGCCCGTTCTTAAAGAGATCCCAGCAGGGAACAGAGGCCTTGCAGTTTGTCCACGGCTCCCTCTGAAGCGAGCAGTCCCCTCCGTCCCACCGACATTCATGGTTGTTACACAGATCGTCACAAACGTTGTCTCCTGCTTGCCTTTCACAGTCTTCGTACGGACAACTCCGGGGCGTCGGCGTAATCTGTCTGTTCTCGCAGTATCGTCCGGAGAAGTAGAGCGGGCAGTGGCAGCTCAACTGGAACGGGTATGCCTGGTCTTTCACGCAGGTTCCTCCATTTTGGCAGGGCAACGGACATCTCACCTCGCAGTATGGCCCGCTGAAGCCCGACCTGCACTGACAATACAGATGGCCGGACGCTATCTTCACACACTGCCCGCCATTCTGGCATCCCTGTTTTGCACAGTCCTGCATTTCCCCACAGTCCAACCCGGTATAGCCCTATAAAACACAACATGCTGTTTAGGTGTGATAGTAAGGCAGTAGATATTACTTTATCAGGCAAACTTTTACAACAAGCATTTAGTTTCTCCTACAAAACTGTTGCTACTCTACTGTACCTGAGCCATGGTGTGGCCCTCTGAAGCAAGCATGAGAACAGACAGGGAGCAAGAGGTTAGTGCAGAGAAAAAGCACGCACTGACGTTCAGGCAGAAGAACGACAAACAGCCAACCTGCTGTTATGCTACACGCCACAGATGTGACAGTTGCCGTGGCCGTAGCTACACGGCAGCATAATCAAAGACAATCATTAACATTTATATGTTTTTATAGGCTTTTTTTTTTTTTAGACAAACTAGCTTATGAAATGTGACAGTGTCATCCCTCACCCTGCTCATCCAAGTACAGCAATACTTATATATGTGTAGAATAACTGATCTGTAGCCTGTGGTTACATTTCTGGAAAAACAAGCTGTATTATGTTCCTGCTGGTGTGTGAAATGAAGAGCATGTAGAGTGAAACATGAAGTTGAGTCATCTTTACAACACAGCATCCCACCACTATCATGAGTAATTCATCCCATTATTCATTTTCTACACTGGATCAGTTTCAGAAGCTGAATGGAGGTAACCCCCTTTGCCTTTTACTGTTCCCTGCTGCTTTCTGCATAATCAAAGAAATATCTGGATTTCTTTATTAAAAACAAAGAAGGCTCGTCTTTTTCTAGCCTTATGGCTGCCTGCCCTTTTCCATTTGCTGTTATCACCAGCACTTACAGGACAAACTCATGGAGGAGTGTTTAAGGAATAAGAATGAAACCAGTAGTTATTAAAAGCTGATGAGCACAACGGGCAAATAACAAGAGCTGCAAAGGCCGTATGAGGGATAAAGAGGAGTAGCTTTAAAGAGAACTTACACGAGGACAAGAACAGCTGTAGCCGTGCACCGAGCTCATGTTCATAGAGCAGACGCCTCCGTTGCGGCACGGACTGGACAGACAGAGATCCACCATGGATTCACAATGACGACCTGAGGAAACAAACACATTTCGTCCCCTTTTTAAAAAAAACAGCAAAAATTACTTGTGGTGCTGTTGTGTTGTTTTCAGAGGTTAATGTGAAAATACCCGTGTAACCAAGGCGACAGCGGCACTGGTAGTTATCGACCAACTGGATGCAGTCAAGGCTGCCGTGACTGTGGCAGGGTCGAGTCTTGCATTCGTTCAGATCCCCCTCGCAGTGGTCACCAGTGAACCCCGCCGGGCAGTTGCACTTGTAACCGCCCACGCCGTCTTCACATTGTCCTCCATTCTTACAGAGAGGCTCCAGAGAGCCAGGCTTGGGGGCACAGTCATCCACGTTAAATTCACACTGGAGTCCTACGACATACAGAACAGACAGCATTTAATTTGCACTCAGTTTTATTTTTAGATCCAACAAAAGAAACTTTTTTTGAAAAGTACAACATCCAATCAACATTTCCTTTCCCACGTCAAGAACAACTAAAGAAGCAGGAAAGGTTATCCTCAAACATTAGCATCACTTTCTGTCCATACTTTAAGTTTAAAGCTTCCTCAGCTGTTAAACTAATCTCCTATTATGTGCACGTACCGTGTGTTCCAGGTGGGCAAGCGCACTTAAAGTGATTGATGAGGTTGATGCATGTTCCTCCGTTTAGACAGGGCTTTGAGTGGCATTCGTCCACATCATACTCGCAGTTCACCCCCTGGTAGCCTGGTTTACACTGGGACAATGAAACAAAACACAGAGGTTAGCTCAGTTGTTTGCATATAGAACCTAAACATAAAACCTGCCAACACATGCACACATATCAAGCTGAGAGTGCACTTACTACGCATTCATACGTTCCCTGATAGTCCTTGCATGTAGCACCGTTGCGACAAGGGTTTGACTGACACTCGTCGACCATGTCTTCACAGTAGCTGCCTGTGTATCCTGGCTGGCAGTGGCACTTGTGGGCATTTCCCACATTCTCACACCGGCCAGCATTCTTGCATACATTCTCCAACTGCAGACCTGCAGCCAAACACATATGACGAGTTTACCGTGTACAGAGGCAGCCTACTACAGTGATTAAACTGTAAGCAGGAAGGTAACAAAATCCTCGGGCTACATTTAGTATTTTAAATTTTCCTTGCAATAATATAAACAGTAGGTCATTATCACTCTTGATATCTCTGCCAAAAAAATACTTCCTCACCTTTCCTGGCGGCAAAATCCTGGCACGACTGGTTGGGCACATCACAGTAACGTCCATACCACCCAGGCTGACAGTGGCAGGTCCAGGAAGTTGCTGTCTGTGAGCAGGAGCCACCATTATGGCAGCGCACCTGGCTGCACAGGTTCACATAGTTCTGCATACAAAAAGAAGGTTTTGAAAACATTTCATAAAAACAAACCAGCACAACTCACAGCCCCTTCGATGACATCGACTGTTTAAAACAAGACAGCAAATATGAGAGATCTGAGTGCACGAGGCCGCCTGTCGTGGCTCTACAGAAAGCAATGAAGCAGCCTCCAAGTAGATGCACCAATGGTATCAATTTGAAGCTCATAAGTAGCTTCGTTCTCAAGTTATCACATTCACAAACTTGGTGTCAACGCTGCACCCCAGCGGGGTGATGACAACACCCCATTAGCCTTTTAAAATGTGTCAACTCTCCTTGTACCTACAAAGGAATTACAGAATTATGCAGACCCACACTGCACACTTACCTGGCAGTTCTGTCCACTGTATGCCATGGGACAGGTGCAGCGGTAGGTACCCAGACCGTCAGTGCAAGTGCCTCCGTTCTTGCAGGGCTGAGAGTCGCACTCGTTCTTCTCATACTCGCAGAATTCACCGTAAAAACCCGGATGACAACGGCAGGTAAATTTACCGATGTCATCGATGCAAGACCCGTTATTGAGGCACGAGCTGGACGGAGGAAGAAAAAGAAAACAGGGCTTTAGGCGGGGAAAGTCTTTAAAATCTACTGATGCAGAAATATGTATGTATTCGTACTCAGGTCGCACATATTGGGAGACAGCATCTCTCGTGTCGACAGGGCGCTTACCTTTCAGTACACTCGGGGATGTTGTTTTCACACAGTATGCCGTTAAAGCCGGGTCGGCACTTGCATACAAAGCTGTTGACGTAATCCTCGCAGGAGGCGCCGTTTCTGCAGGGATGGCTGGCACACTCGTTAATCTCAACGTCACAGCGCTTTCCCTCAAAACCTGGGCGACAGTCACAGAAGAAACTCCCGACTTCGTCCCTACAAGAGCCTCCATTCAGACACGGGTCTGCAGAACACAGACGAGAGGAGGAACAGGCTCACTAAACCAGTTACTGAATAAACAAGCACACATCTGAGCACGGCTCAAACTGTATGAGCCCCTTTGGCTTTTATGAGCTATTATTAAATAACCGCTGATGGTTATTTATTTTAAACGTCATTAAATTAAATAAAAGACTGGTGGAAGTTACGATGATATTGGATCCAAAGACAATAAAGTGACCAAATTAAACTCACTCGGTGAGCAGTCGTCAATGTTTATCTGGCAGTTGTGTCCACTGTAGCCAGACAGACAGTTACACATGTAGCTTCCCAGGCTGTTTATGCACCGACCGCTGTTTCTGCAAGGGTTGTTCTTGCACTCGTTTACATCATCATTGCACAGCGCACCTACGCAAGTGTGGACAAAAACACAAAAAGCAAAAACAATTGGAATGTAGTTCTAATATTACGGCTGACAGCCATCATCAAGCACACACACAAATGCATGCCGACGAACACATACCTTCCCAACCGCTAGGACATCGACAGGTGAAAGAGGTGTAATCTGGAGTTGGATGGCACACACCTCCCCTTTTACATGGATGGGAGGCACAGGGAACTTGTTCCACCTCACAGTGTTTACCTATTTTCACAGAGATTTGTAATAATCAAAACATGCATATGGAAATATTCTCCAAAGTGATATCTAGACAGCAGCTTAAAATTGTGACATTACAAGCGAGTAAATGTGCCATCACTGACCTGTGAACGGCAGACTACATTGACAGGTGTAGCCGTTGTCTAGATCTAAACAGACGCCTTGGTTCAGACACGGGCCAGATGCACATTCATCAATGTTCTTCTCACAGTTAATACCTGATCAAAGAGGAGTCAACAATAACGTGTCAGACTTGATGTTTCGCTGATATCGGCAAAGTTTCTCAACAGAAACCGAGTCTGCTGAAACTGGAAATTTCTCTGAGCACAGGCATTTGACACAGGAAGGAACCTCTGCACTGTGCATCAATTCAGAAAGGACTGGAGGAGATTTTTAAAATACTTCTTATATAAAACGAAAGATCGCGGTGGCGTTTACCTCCAAAGCCAAGTTTGCACTGACAGGTGTAGCCGTTGTGTCGATCCACACAGGAGCCACCATTCAGACATGGGTTTGACTGACACTCATTCTTCTCCAGCTCACAGTGCTGTCCTTCCCAGCCAGCCTGACACTCACAGCGGTACCTTCACACAAAGTAAAGATGTCACAGTAACAGCATTAGCTCCTGCATATATATGTGAAGAGATGTTAAATTTAAAAATGCTGACAAGCTGGAAAAAACAATGCCTGCATATCTATCTGAAGTAAGTGCAAATTATCAGTAGTGAGAAAATTAATTGGATGAAATTCCCAAGATAATAAAAATGACTGTATCTTATCCCAATAATGTAAAACACAAAACACCAGTATAGACATAACTTACCCGTGTTGCTGTTCGACACAGTGACCGTGCTGACAAGGCTGATGAGCACAATGGTCTTTACCAGAGAGGCACAGAGGGCCGTGGGTGCCGGGTGGGCAAAGGCAGTGGAACCCGTTGATTTTGTCTTGGCAGGTTCCCCCGCTCAAACATGGATTTGACATGCACTCATTAATGTTGTCTTCACAGTTTAATCCTGTTAGAGAACAAGTTAAAGGTAATTAGTAGCATCAAAAGGGCACGTGATGATTTCAGGCCACTTTATTCTGCCTCAGCTTTGAGGCCTTTTATACATGTTCATGAGGCAAAAACGTACCTGAATATCCCGGGGTGCAAACACATTTGTACTTGTTGATGCCATCCTGGCACTTTCCATGAACGCAGGGGTTGCTGGCACAATCGTCCTCATTGATCTCACAGTTCACACCTGAGCAGAAAGTACACAAAGACAAATTCATGTCGTGTAATAACAGTCGGGTTTAAGAGTTTATCCTTTCACTAGAATATATAAAAGTGGCACAATAAAATAATCTGATGATTAATGCGAGTAAGGAGTTGCATTAGAGGAAAAGTCGATGAGCAGCTGTTATAAAATCTACGATCTTTGAACCAGCTGGCTGTTGTGACTTAGCCTGAGACCAGTTTTGGGACGTCCGGCACACCCAGAAGACTTCATGTTCTGTGGGGCAGCCTTTGATCACAAGTATATATGGATTTTAAAAAGCTAAACTGCTATCAGGTAAGTTTGTTTATCGTCCTTTTACTTGTGGTCTCTATATGCCCCTCACACTGTCTCTTCCATGAAGCTCTTCTTCACCACAGTCAC